>NW_026988442.1:45812500-46200000 GCF_030222135.1 Aotus nancymaae | reverse complement strand
ATCTGAGGATGACACTTGTTGAAATGTTTACAACTTTTTCTTAGAAAATAATTATAAATGAGCTTGTAGAGTATTTTGTCTCTTTGAACAAGAAAGTAATAAATGAAAGTAACATATCCTAAAATCTTAATATTGGCACTCTCCCAGTCTTCTCTGAGACCCATGACAAATTATATTAATAACTTTGAAATAAACTAAAACCAGAGTCTTTCAAGGTGCAAAAGACCTAACATCTATATTTGAATAAAATAGCAAAATTTACACCTTAAAGTACCACTGGATGTAATCATTTTGAAAAGGATATGAGTGTACTAAAATCTTAATAGATATTCTTCTTAGAGGACTGAAAGGAGAAAGCATATATAAAGCAGGTGTGGCATTGAAACGGAAGATTGTTTTCCCTTTGTTCAATACTATGAAAGTCTGCAGGAGAAAAAAGAAAACAGGATTAAATTGAGAATCCAAAATATCAATTTTTCACATCAGTATCAGCAGTTTACCTTTCTACATGGCAGTGTTATGTTGAAGAAACATTGCCATCACACTCAAGCAACGCGGTTCCAATGTCATCAATGCCTCTATCAATGTCACCTTGGCCAATGAACTCCAAGTCCATTTCTTCATAGTAAATTTAAAAATTGAGCTATTTGTTAGCATGAATTGCTTAGAGCTTTCAGAATACTGTGTTTTATATTTTTCACTTTCTTTCAACAGTAACAATAACTGTAGCTATTGAAGTTAGTTTAAAGCACAATTTCTTTCCCTTCCATTACACTGAATTTTAAGAAAGCCAAATAGAAATTAGCTATCTCTGAGTTTTAATCACAAAACCTTGAGAATTTTAATTCTTGCTGGCAATTTCCATGGTTAGCAGCAAGTATTCCAAAATATGAGTTCTTTCAAATAATATTTTCATAAGTTTAAGGAATGTCAGAGTTGGAAGAATCCAATCACTCAATTCAATTTCTTTATTTTAGTTGTACTACTAATATTAGCTTTAAAAAAGGGACTTAAAGGGCTTCCTTGGTTACTAACTATGGTAATTTTAAAAATGTTATGAATTGAACCAAATATTCTTAAAATACGTTATTGTAGCCATTGCATAACAAGTGTCCTTTTCCATAGCTTTAGTATTCAGTTAAGAAATAAAAACAAACAGCAATAACAATAAAATGTTAAAACAACTTAAAGCATTGGCTTGGAATCAGAAAGACAAAGTTCAAATCCCTGTCTCATTTTTCTGCCGATGGCAGGAAGATGACTTGTGTTACCTGAGGGACACTGATTTTCTAAGTTTTATAAAGTGTTATCAGTGGGCTTCTGGCTATAAGCATTTCTCACTGTATTCGGGAGGTAAGCTTGTGGGCCAGGCTTTTTGTTTGTATGTGGCAGCGTTCTCTCAAGAAAACAAATCCGAGTCCATTATTTTCAGGTGTCCTTTTATTTCCTGTTCCCTTTTACTATATTAGTTTTATCTAAATATAATTTAACATAAAATTCACTTTTACATAGAAAATTATTTTAAAATTAATACCTAGTCTTCAAATACAACCCCTTTTGTCTTAAATCTCTGTACATTGTATCTTTAAAAATTGCTCATCCATTCTTTCCTAATTCTGTTGACATGGTTTGGTTCTGTGTCCCTGCCCAAATCTCATTTTAAATTATAATCCCCACGTGTCAGGGGAGGTACCTGGTGGGAAGTGATTGGTCATGGGGGCGGTTTCCCCCATGCTATTCTCATGATAGTGAGTTCTCATGACATCTGATGGGTTTAAAAGTATGGCACTTTCCTCCCCTTTCTCTCTCTCCTGCGCCATATAAGATGTGCCTCCCTTCCCTTTCTCCTTCAACCATGATTGTAAGTTTCCTGAGTTCTCCCCTGCCATTCAGATCTGCGAGTAAATTAAATCTCTTTTCTTTATAAATTGCCCAGTCTCAGGTAGGTCTTTATAGCAGTGTAAAAATGGACTAATACATGTGTGGTGAGAAACTGTATCACAACAGGTAATGAAAAGGAGTTTGAACAAAAATAAGGCATGAGTTTTTTATTCAAGGAACTTCCTAGAAAAAAGAACAAAGTAAGTCTAATATAAGGCAAGATGTGACAGATACCATACAGAAAAATACAAATGGGGAAGAATGAGAGTGAAGAGGGGACAGGGTTGCATGACAGTCAAAATTATTAGGGAGACTTTACAAACCAGAGGTCATCTGAGCTAACGTGAAAAATCACAACATACTACACAGTCTTGGCAAGATTAAGTTACCTTGCACTTGAAATTTTAATAAAAAATTAGCTTGGTATTTAAAAATTTAAATTAGTGATTTTCATTTGCATTAAAAACTTTTCAGGATTTTTTGAGTCTACATAAACATGAGAGTTAATTATTAGCAGGCAAAAACAGGTATAACTATAAAATATGGCAGATAACTGTGTCATATCCAAAAACGTTATGCTAAACAATTATACTAAACAATTTATACTGTGTTATACCAAAAATTATGCTAAACAATTTCAATACCAAAACCAGTTTCAATGAAATATTAGAAAAATTATATATACCAAAACAATTTCAATACAAAATTTCAATGAAATATTAGAAAAATTATATAATATGAATATCCTATATATATATATTTAATTTAACATTCTGGTCATGATAATGGTTATTCAGCATATTTCACTAATCTCAATTTAAAATAGTTTTTGTCCAGAAGGAAGCCAACAGAAACAGACCACTTAAGTCAAAATAAACTCACCTTTTTGTCTGCATAGTAGGGGTCCAGGTCCTCCAGGGGCTCTGACACCAGGTTGGGAGGAATGTCCCCATAGATGAAGGGAAGCTGTTTTCCAGCTTCCAAGTCACTGCTTGGCTTTGGGCCTTCTTCATCATCGTCTTTCTTTTCTTCTTTGGGTTCCTTTGATTTTCCTTCCGCAATGCGTTGTTCAATGAGGGCAAGAGATTGTTTTGTGAAGTGGACAAAGCTCTGAGGTCCTGGGGGAGGCAACATTGCCATCTTTTCATCCTGTATATTTTATTTCCTCTTCAGCTCCTCACATAAGAGGCCTGGATGGAAACAAAGAAATAAAGACTTAAATATTTGCCTGCCAAGAAAGGCACATTAATAATCATAAACATAAACAGATTTTTAGTTTCAACTACAAAAGGTAACACGTTCATAGAATCATCAACTTGTTAAGGGAATACTATGTGTGAGGCAATGGGCAGGACTTATCTTCCGTGCCTTCTAACCATCTTTATACTCAGAAATTTGAAGTTTACACTACACAGCTTTAAAGTAAAAAAAAAAAAAAAAAAAAAAAAAAAAATGACAATTTCCTGAATAAATTTTCCTAAATTCCCCTTCTTTTCATCTATATTTACCTTTGGTGTACTTCAACTTAACTTTCTTCTTTCTTTTTATTATACTTTAAGTTCTGAGGTACAGGTGCAGATCGTGCAGGTTTGTTACATAGGTATACACGTGCCATGGTGGTTTCCTGCATCCATCACCCAGTCATCTACATTAGGTATTTCTCCTAATGTTATCCCTTTCCTAGCTGCCCACCTCCTGCTATCCCTCCCCTAGCCCCCCACTCCATGACAGGGGAACAATGAGAACTTTCCTTTTTTAAAAGTCTTTACAATAATGCTTTTGGTAGCACCACTCTCCAGCCTGATGCTCCTTTGTCAACTAAACTTATGTAATATTCTAAATCCTTTGCTGTCATTTCAACAATGTTCATAGCATCTTCATCAGGAGAAGGATTCCATCTAAAGAAACCACTTTCTTTGCTTATCAATAAGAAGCAACGCCTCATACATTCAAGTTACTGCTAGATTGCAGCAATTCAGTAGAAATTTTAGGCTCCACTTTTAATTCTAATTCTCTTGCTATTTCCACCACATCTGCAGTTCTTTTTTATCACTGAAGTCTTAAAACCCTCATAGTCATCATGGGAGTTGGAATCAACTTATTCCAATTTCCTGTTAATGTAATCTTATACCCTCCTCCCACAAATCATTAATGTCCTTAATAACATCTAGAATGGTGAATTCTTTCCAGTTTTCAATTTACTTTTCCCAAACCCATCAGAGGAATCACTACCTGTGGCATCTCTAGTCTTATAAAATGTATTTATTAAATAATAAGACTTAAAAGTTGAAATTACTTCTTGGCCCATAGGCTACAGAATGAATATCATTAGCAGGCATGAAAATAACATTAATGCCCTGTACATCTCCTTTAGAGCTCTTGAGTGACCAGGCACATTGTCAATGGGCAGTGATACTTTGAAAGGAATTTTTTTTTTTTTTTTCTGAGCTGTAGGTATCAACATGGGTCTGAAATATTTAGCAAACCATGCTGTAAACAGATGTGCTGTCATCCAGGCTTTATTGTTCCATTTATGGAGCACAGGCAGAGTAGATTTAATACAATTCTTGAGACCTAAGATTTTCGGAATGATAAATAAGCCTTTGCTTCAACTTAAAGGCACCAGCTGCATCATTCCCTAACAAGAGAGTCAGCCTGTTCTTTGAAGCTTTGAAGCCAGGCATTGACTTCGTTCTACCTATAATATCTTCTTCTAGTAGAAGCCTGTTAGACGTACACCTGAATAACTTGCTGCATCTTCTCCAGCGGCACTCACTTTGTACTTTGATGTTATCGCAATGGCTTCCTTCCTTCAACTTCATGGACTACCCTCTGCTAGCTTCGAACTTTTTTTCAGCTTCTTCACCTCTCAACCTTCATACAATTGAAGAGTTAGGGCCTTGCTCTGGATTAGGCTTTGGCTTAAGGAAATATTGTGGCTGGTTTGATCTTCTATCTAGATCACTAAAACTTTCTCCATATTTGCAATAAAGTGGTTTTGTTTTCTTAT
This sequence comes from Aotus nancymaae, assembly GCF_030222135.1. Classification (NCBI taxonomy): domain Eukaryota; kingdom Metazoa; phylum Chordata; class Mammalia; order Primates; family Aotidae; genus Aotus; species Aotus nancymaae. The sequence continues at coordinate 46,195,109 of NW_026988442.1, read as the reverse complement.
CATTCATGTGTTCACTGGAGTAGCACGTTTGATTATTTTTAAGAACTTTTCCTTTGCATTCACACTTAGCTAAGTATTTAGTGCAAGAGGTCTAGATTTTGGCCTGTCTTGGCTTTTAACATGCCTTCCTCACTAAGCTTAATCATTTCTAGCTTCTGATTTAAAGTGAGAAATGCACAATTTTTCCTTTACTTGAACATTAGAGGTAGGAATGAGTTATTAATTGGCCTAATTTTAATATTGTTGTGTGTCAGGGAACAGGGAAGCCTGAGAGGAAAGGGAAAGAGATAGGGATGCTGAAACAGAACACACCACACTTAATGATTGTTCACCATCTTATATGGAAGTGGTTCATAGCACCCATAAAAAATTACCATAGTAACAACAAAGATCACTGATCGTAGATCCCCATAACACATATAGTAATAATGAATAATAGCAATTACAAAGTTTGTAATATTGTGAGAATTACCAGTGTGACACAGGTGCATGAAGTGAGGACATGCTGTTGAAAAAATTATTCTGACAGATTTGTTTAATGCAGGGTTGCCACAAACCTTCAAGTTGTAAAAAATGCAATATCTTGAAGTGCAATAAAGCAAAGCCCCATAAAATAAAGTATGCCTGTATTTTGATGGAAATCAAAGTTAGGATAAAGTTTTTTGTTTGTTTATGATGGAGTCTTGCTCTGTCACCCAGGCTGGAGTGCAGTGGCGCAATCTCAGCTCACTGCAACCTCCACCTCCTGGGATAAATCGATTCTTCTGCCTCAGCCTCTTGAGTAGCTGGGATTACAGGCACCTGCCACCATGCCCAGTTAGTTTTTGTATTTTTTAGTAGAGATGGAGTTTCACTGTGTTGGCTGGCCTGGTCTCGAACTCCCAACCTTGTGATCCACCAGCCTCAGCCTCCCAAAGTGCTGGGATTATAGTCATGAGCCACCACGCCCATCCAGGATAAATTTTTTCAAGAATGTAGTGAAAAATAAGAGATATTGCATGTGCGCATTCAAAAACAGGATGATTCTGCAAAGAGTAAATTATGACTTGGAAATTCCACTACTAGGTACAGACTCAAGGGAATTTAAAACATGTGTCCACACAAGAATGTTTACATGAATGTAGGAAGTGACTATTGATGGTTATGTAGTTAATGGTTAAAGAGTATGGGGCTTCTTTTTGGGTGATAAAAGTATTCTAAAATTATGTAATGATGATGGTTGCATAACTCTGTGAACATACTAAAAACCACTGAATTGTGCACTTTAAAATGGCGATTTTTATGGTGTGTAAATTATACCTCAATAAAACTGCTATAAATATGCATTATAAACTGTCCTCAGAATAGAAAGAGATTTAATAAAATGGAAACAAATCAATGAATCATATCAAAGTATTTGCCTCTTGTGCTTTGGGGATTCCTCAACACTTTCGGAAATCATAAAGGTGAGAGGATGGGATAACTTGCCTCACTAGACTTTCAGTGTAGACATGCCGGGACTCTTGAAGAAAAGTTGGCTTGAATAACTGGTGTTTTTGTATATTCTACATTCAACTGGAGGGTACCACCGTTTTCAATTGTTTCACAGAAATCTAGGTAAACAGATATTGTGTCTATTACCAGTTTGACTCTTCCAATATTCCTATTTTCCTCTCTCTCTGTCTCCCTCACCACCCCCATGCACATGCTCAACACAGATCCAGAACGACTAAACTTTATGCAAACCACAGAGGCAAAGAGTAGTCAATGCTAGTGGGTACCATACATGGGCAATATTTCCCTGATCAAGCTAAATTAAAGGAAAACACTAAGCACCTGCTTAACATCATGGTCTGTGAAATGTAAGTTGAAGAAACCTTGATCAGATTTCATCATCATCCTCTCGTTTGGAGAGGTGAAACTTCCTTTCATTTTACTGGTTGTATTTGAAGGAGAGCAGCTTCAGTTATCATCTGAGTTTACCTGGAAGTTATTGTACAAGGCCAGTGGGGTGGAAAGGTTATAGGCTGACAAGGTTACAGAGGGCAACATAAGTAAAAATGGAGCCCCACACTTTGCCAACAGACACAAAGAAGATGCAATGATGGGGCACGACCTACATGTGACTACAACTCCTTTCCTCTTCCCTTCGACTTCTGGATAAACAGGCCACATGAGTATTTATCAGTCAGATATTTAGGTTAAGATTTCAGATTTCTAGTGGAGAAAACATTTAAATGAAAAAATAAATCTCAAAAATTCTAATAAAAATGAAGACGAATACTTCTATAATGTGAGAGTAGAGAGGACTTGTAAAGCATTACACCAAATGCACAATCTATAAAAAAATGAATGCTAGATTTAATCTCATAACAATAAAGGTTTTTAAAAGTGGAAGACATCTACAAAATTAAAAAGAATACAATACAAATGACAGATGAAGTGCTCTTGCCTTAATGAATAAGATATTTAAATACTAGATCCCTTAATATAAAATTTAGTAAAGAACATAATTACCTAAAAATACAAATGATTAAAAAACACTTGTAACCATGTCAAACCTCACTAGTAATCAAATAAAAAAATACTAAAATAAGCATGGGAAACAAAATTTGGCCTATTACATTAATAAAGATTTTAACCAAAGTAATAGTAATATTAGGATATAGGGGAAATCACTGTCCCCTGTCTGGATGACAGTAATAAATAATGTGTGTAAACTTTTTGAGGGTAATTTTGTAATATCTATCAAAAGCCTTGAATATCTGAATTCATATTTATTGCCAAATAATTTTCCATCTAGGAATTTATCCGAAGACAGCAATCTCAGGTATCCTCCAACATGTATAATATTTACTACAATTTTTTATAATATTGAAAAATTATAATCTATCTTAAAGCCTAATAATAAGGGTTACAGTAAATGAAGAAATGAGCATATAATGAAATACTGAGCAGCTTTGAAAGAGAGCTTTCAAAGACCATTTAATGAATGAATTATAAAAATATTATAATGGGTAATTAGTGGAATGCATGTTATATACACAGATACATGTAAATTAATACCAATTTTTAAAGTATTACATTGAAATTAAATACACAATGCATTTAACAAAGATTATCCCTAGTTAAGAGATTATGGATTATTTTTGTGAATTTCTTTATACTTTACTTTTCAAATTTGTACAATGAAAATATCATGTTTTTCTATCCAGAAGAAATAAAATATACTTTGAAAAAAGGCACTGAAAATTATTTGACCTAATTTTATACAGTTAATGAAATCAATCAATATTTATTCTTGTCATGTTTAATTTACAATTTTGAAAAACATATTACTACATTTCCACTTTTTATTAACACTGCTATGATTGTATCTTCTTTAGAATGAAATCTCAATAAAGGCCATACTTTTGTTTTCTCATTCCTATCTTACCCACTCACCATTAATCTCATATTAGAGAATACTTAGGCAACTACTAAAAATAAAAAATAAATGTGTTATTCTTGTATCTAAGATTTACTACAGTTAAAATAGATATGGAAATATTTATTCTGAACTCTTCTTATTTTCTATGTATGCATACACACATATATAGATCTGCCTTATCTACATTTATCAATCTATATATCTATGTCTGCCCAAATATCATATCATCCATTTGTCTATCTAGCCTCTGTCTTTTCTTCACACATCTTTCTAGACAAAGCAATGCCAGCTCCCAGTTCATGACAATGGTTTTATCCTATGTGTTTATCACACTCTCTGGACTTCACATTTTCATTGCAGTAAAAACAAAAATGTACAGAAGGGAAAAGTTTAATAATATCACTAAAAACCAGAGGCAGACACAAAAAAATTTCCATAAATTTGAAGAAATAAGATTACCCTAGTGAGGAGATTAAAGCAGAAGGTACAGTCTAGAACACTCATCTGAGAATGTTAGAATTTTTTTCTATCAGAGAGGTCACAGATTTCTATGGCAAATATGGGATGTAGATCAGAAAACAAGTTGACTAATCCATGGATTATTTATTCAACAATGTTGCAGAAAACATTTTCCCACTTCGGTCTCTATATTAAATGTGTACCAGAGTGGTTTATCTCCAAGCTATCACCAAAAGGATAATATCTGAATTAATTGGGGTAGAATACCTAGGGTATCCATGTCAATTTTAGCTAGAATCAGGGTGGAGTCGAGGGAAAGGTGACTCTCTTGCCTGCTCCTCACTCATGCATCCTGAAATGTAGCCTGCCTATCAACACACCATACATGTAGGTACACAGAATTTTCAGTTAACCCTTTCTTTCAAGAGAGGATTTGTCTGGGAAACAGACCTATATAAAGGCAGAAGCAAACCTGACCAACAGCACCCTGCCCTCTGCCCTTTCTTCCATAAATATTAATAGATAATCAAGAATAAATTGGTAATGAAGATCTACCAAACATAAAATTGAAGGACTAAGATGAACAGACCAAACTTCTTAACTTTAGGGGAAAAAAACAAAAGCAAACACTGGGGGATATTGAGAAGTTAAAGTTAGTATTCCTAGAGAAATTTGAGGAGACAGATTATCCTTTATTTAAAAAAAAAAAAAAAAAAAAAGTAGAATAGGCTATCAAAAGCAACAACATCAATTCTTGGTAAAGGGCATCCTTTGTGAGTAGAACGCTCGCTGAAAAGGAGAGGTCAGAATTGTAGTTACCTTTCACTTTACCCAAAAGGTGCATTTTACCAGAATGGGGCATAAGTGAGCATTTTCAGGTGCTAGAAATGTTCTATACATTGATCTGTGTGATGGTTACATGGGAATATATGCATATGTAAAAATTCATGGAGTTCTATACCTTAGATTTTTCTATATCTTTTAGGAGCATTTTAAAAACTAAAAAGTACAAAATAAAACTTAGAAGATACAGAAAAATCCATGTTGTCTGACATCAGTCTCAAGAGAGCAGCAAACAGTAGATAGAAAATAATAACAATTTAAAAAAGTAATAGCAGAAAATTCAAGAAGAGTTATCAGGCCAAAAGTACAAAAGAATATCAATTTAAAAGTTCCATTTTTGTGAAAGTTTAGAGCAATAGAAAGAAGATTTTATAGTTTTCCAAAAAGAAGATAACTAACTAAAAAGAATGAAAATCAGACTGCCATTAAAATTTTCTTAGCCATATTTGACACTAGAACAAAATCAATGCTTTCAGTGTGATGAGAGAAAATATTTTGAATCAAATTTTATTATTAGACAACCTATTATCAAGTGTGATGGAAAACAAAATATATTTCTAGGTATAAGAAGATTCAAAATTTAATTCTTTTTTTATCTTTTTTTAAAAGTTACTTTGGACTGAGGTAGAACAAAAAAAAGTACTTCTTAAGTGCATAGAATACAAGACTATTTCGCAAATAGTGTGAATAAAAGAAAAGATAATTTGTTTCTTCAGAACGTATAAACAGCCGTATTGTCCAAATAGGAATCAATTCAAAATATGGCATGAATTTGAAGAACTGCTAGAATTGAAGCTGAGACTTGAGCTTGATGTGTTCTTCAAGTAGCAGAGGTTGAATGAGAGGCTTGAATTCCTCCTCTAGATCAAACTATGTTACTTGTTTTAAAATGAAAAAATACTTACATATTTATGATATTGTTAAATTGTATCAGTTAATCATTTTACAAATGTGCCAATTACCAAAGCATATATAAAATGTAAGTACAATTATAGAACTGTATTTACAGAAAGACGTGATATACACATGTATGTGTTAAATCTTATCAATGTAAAAGTAATGGAATAGCTTATAAAAATTGAAAGGAAACGGGAATTAGAGGTGAGGGAAAAGGTGGAGAGCTGACCGTTATCTTACATTGAAGGCAGTCAGTACATCCTGGCTAAATTTCAAGTAACAAGAAATAGAGGTTGAGACATATTTTATTTAAAGGTATAAATCCAACCAATATAATTTTTTAGAAATAAAAACATAACTGCTTGGAATTTAGGATTGGAACAGGAAGAGAAAAGTTTGTATAAATAAATTCCTCATTTTCAAATTAGAAAGTTAGAAAATATTACATAAGTTGATTAAATAAAAGTGAGACATAAGCATATTATTTAGAGATAAAAAGGAAAATATCAGAAAAACTTTTTAAAAAAAAGCAGGAAGTGATTATTTCCTAGAGAATGGCTACAGGGATAAAGTAAAAATTGTTTGAATTCGTTATCATGTGCATTTGTTAATTTTATAATAGTTATTATTATGATAAAAAAGCTGTAAAATAAAAGAAGATGTTATACCTCTCTCTTTAGCCAAAGAAACCAACAAACAGCTGCTTAAGTAGAAACTGTTCTGTTCCCTTCATTGGGCTTGCAATATATGGACTGGCTCTACACCTCGCAAACAACCTATATTTAGACACATTATTTTGATCTCTTTGGGGTGAATTTGATCCAAATTGGAGACAATTTGCAATTTATTAATATTTCGTCTTCAAGAGACCATCTGACACACTGCAAACACTCAAAGGGTAAATATTGTGTCTTCTACTTTTCCTGCTTAGATGAATTCTGAAAACTTCATTGGGTGCTACCTATGGCTGGCTTACTGAATGCATGGTTTTCAACAATATCCACTTTCCTATTATCTGACACCAATTCTTCCATAGTGAGATTTGAGATATGGGCATTACATGATACTTAATACCAATAACTCATAACACAAAATTAATGTCTTATTCTCTGCTATTTTTCTAAATACTACTGTCTTAAAAGCTCTTTCAGTTATGTTAGGTAATATTAAAAATGCAATTAGTATCATTTGTCCCTATAGTTGTCAACACTGTATATATCAGAATGAAGGCATACTCCACTGGACCCCTTCTTTATACAAAAATTAACTCCAAATGGATTAAAGATTTAAACATAAGGACTAACACCATAAAAACCCTAGAAGAAAACCTAGGCAAAACCATTCAGGACATAGGCACAGGCAAGGACTTCATGACTAAAACACCAAAAGCAATGGCAACAAAAGCCAAAATAGACAAGTGGGACCTAATTAAACTTAAGAGCTTCTACACAGCAAAGGAAACAATCATTAGAGTAAACCGGCAACCAACAGAATGGGAAAAAATTTTTGCAATCTACCCATCAGACAAAGGGCTAATATCCAGAATCTACAAAGAACTAAAGCAGATTTACAGGAAAAAAACAAACCCATTCAAACGTGGGTGAAGGATATGAATAGACACTTTTCAAAAGAAGACAAATATGTGGCCAACAAATATGAAAAAATGCTCATCATCACCAGTCATTAGAGAAATGAAAACCAAAACCATGCTGAGATATTATCTCACGCCAGTTAGAATGGCGATCATTAAAAAATCTGGAGACAACAGATGCTGGAGAGGATGTGGAGAAATAGGAACACTTTTACACTGTTAGTGGGAGTGTAAATTAGCTCAACCACTGTGGAAGACAGTGTGGCAATTCCTCAAGGATCTAGAAACAGAAATTCCATTTGACCCAGCAATCCCATTACTGGGTATATACCCAAAGGATTATAAATCATTCTGTCATAAAGACACATGCACAAGTATGTTCATTGTGGCACTGTTTATGATAGCAAAGACCTGGGACCAACCCAAATGCCCATCAATGATAGACTGGACCAAAAAAAATGTGGCACATATACACCATGGAATACTATGCAGCCATAAAAAATGATGAGTTCGTGTCCTTTGTGGAGACATGGATGAACCTGGAAACCATCATTCTCAGCAAACTGACACAAGAACAGAAAACCAAATACTCCATGTTTTCACTCATAGGCAGGTGATGAACAATGAGAACACTTGGGCACAGGGATGGGAACAACACTCACAGGGCTTGGTGGGGAGGTAGAGGGGAGGGGAGGGGGAACAACAGGGGGTTGGAGGGGAGGAGTGAGAGGGATAACACCAGGAGAAATCTCTGATGTAGACGATGGTTGCTGGGGGAATGGAGACAGCAATCCACCATGACATGTATGTTCCTATGGAACAATCCTGCAGGATGCAGGATGTGCACACGTACCCCAGAGCCCAGCTATAATTAAAACAAAAATCATCTTGTGAACTTAAAAAAAATACAGATGCCAGAGTTTATCTAAGTAATGCTGAGACAAAATTTTTAGGAAAAACCATAAGCATGTCTACATTTTTTTTTTTTTTTTTTTTTTTGAGATGAAGTTTCGCTCTTGTTACCCAGGCTGGAGTGCAATGGCGTGATCTCGGCTCACCGCAACCTCCGCCTCCTGGGTTCAGGCAATTCTCCTGCCTCAGCCTCCTGAGTAGCTGGGATTACAGGCACGCGCCACCATGCCCAGCTAATTTTTTGTATTTTTAGTAGAGATGGGGTTTCACCAAAGCATGTCTACTTTTAAAAAGCATAAAATATTAATGCAAACCTTCCATTAAAAATCATTTTTAAAGCAACAAGTGTGTTAAATAAAAAACATCAGATGAGTACACATAAATTAATGACCGGGTTTTATTATTCAAAAAGAGAGAGAAAAACCAATTTACAAAGTAGAAAAGTTTTTGGATTTTGTTTTGTCCATGACAATGAATGTAAAATATACAACTTTAAAGTTATTCATTTTAAAATTGGAAAGGATGAATGTAAATTCCATTCAATGGGCTGGGCAAAGTGGCTCCTGCCTGTAATTCCAACATTTTGGAAGACTAAGAACAGTGGATCAGTTGAGGCCAGGAGTTCAAGAACAGTATGGGCAACAAGGTAAAACCTTGTCTCTACAAAAAATACAAAAATTAGCCAGGCATGGTGGTGTGCACCTGTAGTCCCAGCTGCTTGCTAGTAGCTAAGGTGGGAGTATCACCTGAGCCTGGGGAGGTTGAGACTACAGCGAGTCATGATAGCATCACTGTACTTCCAGCCTGGATGACCTTGTCACAAATAAATTAATTAATTAATAAATTTAATAAAAACAAAACACATTTTGAACTCCAAATCTCTATTATGTTAGTTAAAGAAAGAAGAATTTGAATGAGGGGAAAAACTGAATGAAGAAAAAAATAGAGGTTGAAGGAGAGAAGGAAGATGATAAACCAAAAAGGGAGAGAGAAAAAATATGAGGGTATAATAAAAATACCCTTGATCCTTTAGCATACTTCCAGCTATAAGCAAAAATGTTCTTCAATGTTTTAATTTTTCCTTTTAATTCTCAACACTTTAAGCATCATTCGTGTCACTTATATTACTTCATTGCTATTATAACCTGGAAAAATCTTTTTTTTTTTTTTGTTTTGTATCTCTTATTCTCTCCAGGTTCTTTTGAGGGATGCAATGCTTCTCCTCAAAATGTTGCCTATACTCACTGATCCTGCAAACCTGTCAGCTCTAATGCATCCTCAGACAATCTGTTGTTAAGCAAGAAGAAGGAAGAACTCTTGATGCTGTAAAATAATCAAGAGTTACATTAGGTCTTTCCCAGAATTTATTTTAAAACACTGATCTTCCAACTTTCAGGAATGTGTAACAACCCGAAAAGAAAGGACAAAGATGCTAAAAGAAATACATTTATTTTATCAGCCTAAGAACTAAAAATTTGTATTATTTTATGAAACACTACTTAAGAAATATATACACTTTTTAAAAAATAAAATTTCATTTTGTATGAATTTCTACCCTTTTCCTTTGTATTAGACTTTAATTTCTGGGTACATGTGCAGAACATGCAGGTTTGTTACATAGGTATACAGGTGCCATTGTGGTTTGCTGCACCCATCAACCCGTCATCTACATTAGGTATTTCTCCTAATGTTATCCCTCCCCTTACCCCTCACCCCGACAGGCTCCGGTGTGTGATGATCCCCTCCCTGTGTCCATGTGTTCTCATTGTTCAATACCCACTTATGAGCAAGAACATGTGGTGTTTGGTTTTCTGTTCTTGGGTTAGTTAGAATGATGGCTTCCTGCTTCATCTATGTCCCTGCAAAGGACATGAACTCATCCTTTTTTATGGCTGCATAGTATTCCATAGTGTATATGTGCCACATTTAATTTGGAGTTTTTGTAAAGTCTTTAATATATAGCTCAATTTCCATTTTATCCAATGTAAAATGAATAAAATCCTTCATCAACTGTTACATATCATGAAGTGTACTTCTATTAAATACAGGATAATTCACAGGTCAATAACCATCTTGGTCTTTCCTGTTACAATTTGTGCTCCACATTTTAGAGCTGTTGACCCTGTGGAGATGATGTAACCTCTCTGAGCCTAAGATTCCTAGTTTAAAAAATGGAGTTAATAATCATGCTCCTCCGAAGAGTGGTTTAGATTACGATGGTTAAGTGTGCATAAAGTGCTTAACAGAAAGTTTGTACATAATGAACATGTATACATGGAGCTCATAAGATTATTAACTTGCCTCATCCTTCCATTTTAATTCCCTGCTATAGTTAATTTTATCATGCTTCCATAATTAAAATACATTAATTACATTAAATTAGGATATTTCCATTTATAGGAATGTATTAGTCTTTAGACATGATGCATTTAATATGTGCATGTAATATTAAACAGAGATTTAGTTTCATGTTGTGAGTCAAGGAGAAGTCCTGGAGCTAGAAAGCCTGGGTTTTGAATATTGGATCTACCACTTACTAGCCAAGTGATCTTGGACAACCCAGTAAAGCAACTTTTCTGAGTCCAATAATGTTGAGGCATTTAGGACATTAGTTATTTTGTAAAATGTAATTTTAAATAATACAAAAGCTCCCTAGAATGAATGCTGTTTGCTCAAAGGCTTGTGTTGCTGCTTAATTTCCTTTATTAAGAAAATTCCTACCATTTCATCTTTGTTGTTTTGAACTTTATACGAAGACTTGCAAAATATTTTTTTAATTAGTCCAAGTTATATGGCTCAGAAACTATCATTAAGACTTTTTTCTTTTTTTATTCATTGAATATTGCTGAACAGGGTCAAACGGAAATGAATTCCAACACTTGGTTTATCTTCTGAGAAATATTTAAATATCATTAATGTAGTCTCTGAACAGACTACAAGAATGATCCCTTCCTTCAAGCAAAGAAATATTACAGTTTCTCCAGAGTTTTAGAGACTGTGTGCCTGGTATGGCTCTGAACATACTATTCGGAAAACGGTATTCTTGGAGTCAAATGTTGGAGGAAGACATCAGGAAAATTATTCGAGGGACTTCCTTTCCTCTCCAAGGTTCTATGAAAACCCCTCATACGGAGAAAATCTACAGGATGAGGTGGGACGTTGGCTTCCCTAGGTGTTCACAGTAAAAGCTGTGAATCCCCTAAAAATCACCGAAGTAAACACCAACACTAATTTTTACCTAATAACTAAAAGGAAAAAATATTAGCTGTGCCCATTATCTTAGACTGGAAAAGGTCTCAGTGGCCTCTGTTACCTTCTTGGCCACATAACAGGTACTAAATACCCTAAACTACAGTTCCCAAATGATTTATTAGTGTCAGAGTGCCAACTCTACTGTGGCTCAGGTACAGCATGTACATATTATGTCAACATAATTTTGTAGTATGTTGTACTTTGCAATAATTAACGTTTATCTTATATATGGAAGCTACATTTAAAAACAGAATTATTCTCTTAAAAATATCTCTCAGATAATTCCTTTAAGCAGTATGTTTCCTTTGATAACTTTCGACATTTCTTGTAGAAAGCAAGTAATGTTTAATTTATTGTTTCTTTAATCTTGATTAGAGGGACTAAGATATATTTTCTTATTTCAAGGAGCAGAATAGCTACATGCCCACAACTGTATAATAATTTCTGGATCAATTTTGCATTCCACTGCTGAGCCTCTTAACTGTAAATAACTTAAATTCTATTTCAGTAAAATTACAAAAATTAGCCAGGCATGGTGGCGAGCGCCTGCAATCCCAGCTACTCAGGAGACAGAGGCAGGAGGATTACTTGAACCCAGGAGGTGGAGGTTGCAGTGAGCCAAGACTGTGCCATTGCACTTCAGCCTGGGCCTCAGAGTGGGACTCCCTCTCAAAAAAATTTAAAAAAGATTAAATTAAAATTGGTCCAAACAAGAACACAAAATCAAACACCACATGTTCTCACTCATAGGCGGGTGTTGAACAAGGAGAACACATGGACACAGGGAGGGGAGCACTATACACTGGGGTCTGTTGGGGGGGAGGGGGGATAGTGGGGGGGGTGGGGAGTTGGGGAGGGATAGCATGGGGAGAAATGCCAGATATAGGTAAAGGGGAGGGAGGCAGCAAATCATACTGCCACGTGTGCACCTATGCCACAACCTTGCATGTTATTCACATGTACCCCAAAACCTAAAATGCAATAAAAATAAATAAATAAATTAATTAAAAATAAAATAAAATAAAATAAAATAAAATAAAATAAAATTGGTCCAAATAATTTTGGGAAGATCTGCCAAAACCTGAATGAGATTGGGTCAGATATAAATTATTTAAGACAGAAAACTGTAAATAATAAATAAACTTTTATTGATGCTAACTGTTGTCAAATGAAACACTGCTTTGAAAATGTCACTTCTCTAGAAAAAGATAGTGATATTTTTCCTGCAGGTAAACTTTTGACTGAAGTATCATTCATTTTTAAAACATTCTCAAGGTACCACAGAATCAGAACATGAGAAACTAAAAAGTACCTTTAAATCATAGTTAACATCAACAATGATAACTTGCATTGATAATGTGTACCACTGATATTATGTGATGAGAATGGCATTTTATGTATGTGATCTTCTTTCCCAAAACCTATAACCTTAATCTAATTATGAGAAAAATATCAGACAAATTCCAGTTCAGGGACATTCTACAAAATACCTAACCTACACTGATTCCAATTGTCAACATTATCAAAAACAAGGAAAGCCTGAGAAATTGCCATAGCCTAAAGATACCTAAGGTGACATGATGGTATGATGGTTAAATGTAATGAGGTAGCCTGGGTGAGATCTTGAAAGAGAAAAAGGAAATTAGTGAAAAACTAAGGAACTCTGAACAGGGTGAGGACATTTGTTAATAATAATGATGTATCGTATGGTTATATTAATTGTGACAAATGTACCATACTAATATAAATTGTTAATAATAGGGGAAACAGGATGTAGAGTATATGGGGACTCTCCTTACTATCTGCACTATTTTTTTGTAAATCTATTCTAAGACAAAAGTTTATTTAAGCAAAAGAAAATCACAGATGTAGAATTATTCTAATTTAACAAAAGGTAAGGATATCTCAGTGAATTTGAATTTATCAAGTAAATACATTGCCATTATCTATGTTATCTATGATATACCTAAGTGATAATAGACTTATACATTTGAACCACTTTTAATTAAAATGAACTATAATTAATACATAGAAAATATATTTTACACAGTACAAAATAGTATTGCTTTGATCAATAGGAGATCCATTAGAAGCACTGATTAGTTTTCTTAAAGTAATCATTCTTGGGAGGATAATTTTCTATAAATGTGCTCTCCTGTGTCAGGAATAAGCTTACAGCTTATAAACATGGAATTAAACTGGAGTCACAATGTCTGAGTCCTAATTATTCTTGAGAGTCATTATGTCTTATTATCATAGGATAAAAAATACAAATATGAGGGATTCTGTGTATATTTTCTTTTAGAATAAGAACAATTTAACTCCCTCAACCATGGTAAGCATAGTAAATATCTTTTTTTTTTTTTTTTTTTTTCTGAGACGGAGTTTCGCTCTTGTTACCCAGGCTGGAGTGCAATGGTGCGATCTCGGCTCACCGCAACCTCCGCCTCCTGGGTTCAGGCAATTCTCCTGCCTCAGCCTCCTGAGTAGCTGGGATTACAGGCACGCACCACCATGCCCAGCTAATTTTTTGTATTTTTAGTGGAGACAGGGTTTCACCACGTTGACCAGGATGGTCTCGATCTCTTGACCTCGTGATCCACCCGCCTCAGCCTCCCAAAGTGCTGGGATTACAGGCGTGAGCCACCGCGCCCGACCTGTAAATATCTTTTAAGTTGTTAAATTGAAGCTTTATTGCATATCCATCTTAATGATGCCGTTCAGGTACAAAAGGCTGTCTTTTGATTTCTGTGTTACTTTAGGAACTGTGAGGTACCACAGAGATAAAAGAAATGTATTTGCCTCAGAAATTCTTATTTTACTGAGCTCTGAACACCTGATAACATCATCAGAGCAAGACAAAAATACAGCTCAATTCTAGCCGACAAGGATATGCTTAACCCTGGCTTATAACTACAAAAGCTCCTTTTGTCACAATGATATTTTAAATTCCTCTTCTATGTTCAATAATATCACTTTCATAACATATATTCATAATATAAGAAATCCCATGATGAAAGAGAAATATATCATCAGGGGAGATGAGAGAAGCAATGTTCCCTTCCAGTATGAACTCTTAAAAGCTCTCTCCCATGAAGACAGAAAAACTTCCAGATTCATCAGGAAACTGTGCTATGTCTTGGCACCAAGAAAGTATTGGGGTCCTTCCTGCATCTAGCTTCAGATTTAATAACTGACATATCAAGATAATAAAAATTCTATATGTCAATAACAAGACAAAGCTGAAACATTCAAAGACAATAAGTGCAGGCCAGGCTCTACGGCTCACGCCTGTAATGTCAGAACTTTGGGAGGCTGAGGCGGACGGATCACCTGAGGTCAGGAGTTCGAGAGCAGCCTGACCGACATGGAGAAACCCTGTCTCTACTAAAAATACAAAATTAGTCAGGCATGGTGGTGCATGCCTGTAATCCCAGCTACTTAGAAGGTTGAGGTAGGAGAATCACTTGAACCTGGGAGGCGGAGGTTGCAGTGAGCTGAGCTTGCACCATTGCACTCCAGCCTGGGCAACAAGAGTGAAACTCCATCTCAACAACAACAAAAAAAAAGAAAAGAAAAAAGAAAAGAAAAAGAAAGAAAGAAAAAAAGTGCAATTTAGTCATTGAATAGTTCTGCAATTTAGATAAGAACGCCAAAGCTTCTAAAGGCTTGAATCTGGAGAATATAGGGGAAAAATAATAATCAAACCAAGTGTATGTCCATTCCTATCTGTCCCTTGAATTATGATATAAGGGCATCTCAGTAGTTTCTCATTGTATTATTCGAAAACACCTGATAACATCTTTGCAGGAAGGGAATTGACAGCTCTACCCTAGCTGTCAGAGTTACACTTACAAGTTTGATTCAATCATTGGCAGGATGTCTACATTTATGTTCCAAGCCAGGATATTTTTTCAAGAATAAATACTACACAACACAGAGCACCAAGACAGCAGGAACGGCCTCAGAATGTTCTAGGACATATTCTAGATACATGCTGATCTTACTTTTGAGAGATCCTTGGAGAAATTGCCAAATAGGGCCCCATGTCCTGGAACCACCTTGCAATACTTTTCCTTTTTTATGAGAGCATATTAGACTAATCATCCTGGTGATTATGCTTTATCAGCCTAAGCTATGGTTATTGCAAGCTTTTCTGAAAGATGTTGTAGCTGCATGGTAGTGCTGTACTAAGCAGAACTCACAGGTACGTAAATCACAAGTGTTTGGAAATCCTACATCTTGCTTAAATAGCATCCTAGTGAGTCTTGGAGCTTGACAACATTCAGACAACTAAGGATTCTCAACTTCTGGCTGAAGACCGGAAGCACTATGGGTTATCTTAAAATATTGTTTAGCATTACGTTTAATATTCAATGAAAGGTCTGTGAAACCCCTTGACAAAACTTTTCATTTTCTATTTTGAGAATTTCTGTCTTATTTTGATAAAAATAAACACAGTATGTTGTATAGTGTTTATGCCACAGAGGGAAGCTGCTGTAATATGGGCAGAAAGTATGAGTTTATAATTTTTGAAAGGTATAATTTTTAAAATAAACACAAGTCTCATTCTGTCACCCAGGCTGCAGTGCAGTGCTGTGATCACGGCTCACTGCAGCCTTGTCCTGGTAGGCTCAAGTGACCTCCTGCCTCAGACTCCTGAGTAGCTGGGACTACAAGTGAGTGCCACCACGCTGGGCTAATATTTAAAAAAAAAATTTTGTAGAGACAAGGTCTCACTATGTTTCCCATGCTCTACTTGAACTCCTGGGCTCAAGTGATCTGCCCTGCTTGGCCTCCCAAAGTGCTGGGGTTACAGGTATCAATCACTGTGACTGGCACAATTTTTTAAATTGCCAACATTCAAATTACATTGTTTTATCTTACTTTTTTCCAAGTCTAGATTCAGTAAAAACAATGGTTGTAATTTATTATATTTAGAGATTTCAGTGATGATTATATTATTTGTTTTCTTACCTGGAAAGTTAAAAATTAACCAAAATCTATGCACTTAAGTATGGAGTAAAAACACTGGAATTGAGCCAGCCATTATGAATCTATACACTCCTCTCTTTCCTCACTACAACAATTTCCTTTTAACTTTAATAGTTTTTTTTTACAATGTTAACAGAAATAAACAGTCAAATATAATATAACCTTATCAATTAGCTGCCTATCTTCACTATGAATTTGTCCAGGCCATTTCACTGAAAGAGTAGGCTGAGCCAGGATGACTCTCCCCAGATCCCTTGCCCTGGTAACATATATATCTCATACCTCTGATACTAAGGCGCTTTCTCTGACGAGGGGCTAGGTACACTCATCTGTGTCACAATGTAACTATTGTCCATAAATACACAGCTTCATTTAACTTATTAGTAGAATTTTATGTCTCTGGAAACTTTTAAGTGTATGAAATCCTACAGACAGTGTGTCTTTAGCCCATAACACTGCTTGGAGCAAAGCAGACCTGTCATTTGGTTTTGCAGCCTTCATAGTCCCTGAAACTCTAGAACATTAGAGAGAGTGAAAATATTTTTCTAAAGTGAAGGAATTCTGCATTTTTATCCCACTACTGGCTACATGGTTTGTTTCATTTGTGAAGGATTCATCAAACTATATTTTTAGGATATATGCATTTTTAAACTTTTAAGTTCAGGGGTACAAGTGCAGGTTTGTTACGTAAGTAAACTTGTGCTATGGAGGTTTGTTGTACAGCTTTTTCCATCACCCAGGTATTAGGCCTAGTACCCATTTGTTATTTTTCCTGATCTTCTGCCTCCTCCCACCCTCTACCCTATTCAAAAGACCCAAATGTGTGTTATTTCCCTCTATATGTCCACACGTTCTCATCATTTAGCTCTCACTTATAAGTGAGAACATGATATATGCATTTTTATTTAAGTATGTTATACTTAATGAAAAGTTAAAAAGATGGACGTAAAATGTTTTTAAAAACTTTTTTTTCTGAAAACTCATGTTGAGAGAATTAATAATTGTATTAAAATATACACTAAAGGAAGTACTTTAGGCAGAAGGAAAAGATACTAAACAAAAAGAACGGAAATGCAGCAAGAAAGGAAGGACATCAGAATAGGCATCTTTACATATAAGGAAATATGGAACCTACAAAGATGAAAAATGACTGCACAAAGCAATATGGATTATGTTTTATGGATTTTAAAACTATGTAGGATAAAATGCATAAAGTCCAATTTTTATTGTATTGAATCCTTTATCATTATTTGTACATGAAAACTAGATTTCCCTTAATTATTTTGACTTTCAATTATTTCAGCCTACAATATTTGAGTGGTTTAATTGCTAAAGTAATTGCTCTCAGGTTTAGATAAAATTTTTTCTCTGTTGTGTAGAAATACTGCCCTCTAATCCCCATACTGTACAACATAGTATAAAAATTACTTTTTTTAAAAAAGTAGCCTTGTTTTAAAAGACCCTTTAATAAGTGAAAATAAGAAAGTGATCTTAAGTGACCAGCTGTCAGTTAAATCGATTATCTGCATCACTATTATTTGTATTAATATTTTTAAAATGCCATCACAATAGCCTGCCAGCAGAATTAACAGAATATATTTTGGAAATGTTTCTTTATTAAACTACAAAAGATTAAAGCAAAAATGCTTAAATATTATCCATTCCTTACTGTTCAAATTACAAAAAGAAAATGAAGGCAATCTTGATTTTAAGGTTTACACCTGCAACAAATTATACAAATAATGGTCACTTGTGTGAAACGTTATATTGATATCCTTTTAATATGTTCGTTTCACTTACTCTTCAACAGATATCTTTAAAAACATTTTATTTTGTATATTTAAGGTATACAACATGATGTTATGGGGTACATATAGATAGTAAGAAAGGTCACGATAGTAAAGGAAATTAACATATCTACCATCTCATATTGTTATCCCTTTTTGTTGTTGTTGTAGGGGGTTTATTGTTGTTGTTTGGGGGTAAGAGCAACAAATATTTTTAAGATAACTGCTAAGTGCCAGACACCGTGCCAGGTGCTGGAGACACTATACAAACTAGGCAGCCTTGGTCCTTGTCCTCTAGGGCTTACAGTTTGTTGGGGAAAACCAGCAGGTCAACAATTACAACGCACCTATCACGTGAGAGCAATGAGAACACACAGGAAAGGCACCTGACTTGAACTTAGGAGGAAAGATTTTGTTCAGGGAGGAAAGATGATTAGAGATTAGCTGGTCTGTACTATAACAGATACCCCCACAGTTCCTCCCTCTCATGTGAATAGTTTGCTATGGTCCAGGACAGATACCCCCACAGTTCCCCCTCTCATGTGAATAGGTTGCTATGGTACAGGACAGATACTCCCACAGTTCCTCCCTCTCATGTGAATAGGTTGCTATGGTCCAGGACAGACACCCCCACAGTTCCTCCCTCTCATGGGAATAGTTTGCTATGGTCCAGGACAGATACCCTCACAGTTCCTCCCTCTCGTGTGAATAGGTTGCTATGGTCCAGGACAGACACCCCACAGTTCCTCCCTCTTGTGTGAATAGGTTGCTATGGTCCAGGACAGACACCCCCACAGTTCCTCCCTCTCGTGTGAATAGGTTGCTATGGTCCAGGACAGACACCCCCACAGTTCCTCCCTCTCGTGTGAATAGTTTGCTACGGTCCAGGACAGACACCCCACAGTTCCTCCCTCTCGTGTGAATAGGTTGCTATGGTCCAGGACAGACACCCCACAGTTCCTCCCTCTCACGTGAATAGGTTGCTATGGTCCAGGACAGACACCCCCACAGTTCCTCCCTCTCGTGTGAATAGGTTGCTATGGTCCAGGACAGACACCCCCACAGTTCCTCCCTCTCGTGTGAATAGTTTGCTATGGTCCAGGACAGACACCCCCACAGTTCCTCCCTCTCGTGTGAATAGGTTGCTATGGTCCAGGACAGACACCCCCACAGTTCCTCCCTCTCGTGTGAATAGTTTGCTACGGTCCAGGACAGACACCCCCACAGTTCCTCCCTCTCGTGTGAATAGGTTGCTATGGTCCAGGACAGACACCCCCACAGTTCCTCCCTCTCGTGTGAATAGGTTGCTATGGTCCAGGAGTTGTCTCCTTTACTTTTGGCTTTGTCGTCAGTCTGATGGTCCTCACTTTCTCTCAACTTTTCCAAACAACAAAAAATTATCTTTGGCTTTGTCCTTCAATGGAATTAGAAATATATAGCTTTATAAACTCTAAATTTTCTATTCCTGTACTTGTCTAATCTTCAAACTAAGTTAAAATTTGAAAGTATGCAAAAGCTTACTTTCCTTCTAAAGGTTAAATCATAACTTACTTATATTGTGGATAATATCAACCGAAGTTCCTGCATTCTACAGATTTTTTAAACCACAGGTTCAGGATTAAATTCCCAATTTGTGGCCTATTGTCATTAGCCATGCAAAGCCTCCCTTTATTAATATTTTTCCTCCACTGCCCCCATATCACATGCTCTGCCACTCTATTTCTCACTCCCATGCTTAGCAATCGTTCTGATGTGTTTATGAACATCTGTCTTCTTGAAAATTGAATATCGTACATATGAATCTATAATTTACATAAATTTTCTCATTTTTTTAACTAACTGCTATCATTTAAAGTACTTACAGCTTTCATGTTGTTATAAGCATGTCTAATCTCTACTTCTAACTACTGCATAATACTCCAATGTATATTACCAGACATTTTATCTATTTGCTCTTTTAGTGATAACACCTGGCAACCCAGCAGTCTCCAGCCTTCTTGGCACCAGGGATTGGTTTCATGGAAGATATTTTTTCCAGGGCAGTAGGGAGAGGGGTAGGTTTGGGGATGAAACTATTCCACTTCAGATCATCAGGCATTAGTTAGATTCTCATAAGGAGTGTGCAACTTAGATCCCTGTTGTGCAGTTCACAATAGGGCTTGCACTTCTCTGAGAATCTAATGCCAAGGCTGATCTGACAGGAGGCAGAGCTCAGGTGGTAATGCCCACTGGCCTGCGGCTCACCTCCTGCTGCGTGGCCTGGTTCCTAACAGGCCATGGACCAGTATCTGTCAGTGGCCCAACCCCTGATTTAACCCACTGTAGCCTAAAATCAGATCCAGGTTTTATGGACCTGTGGCTTATACAACTGCGGGAGGAGGTTGAGAAAAAATGCAAAATACAAGTACAAATTATGTACAAAAGACTAATTAATACAAAAGTGAATGCTTATTAAAAGTGAGAACAAAAACAGTTGCTTCTGTATTAAAAATAACTAACCAATACCATAATAAGTGAATGCTTATTAAAAGTAAGAACAAAATCAGTTGCTTCTGTATTAAAAATAACCAATACCATAAATTCCAAAATTTTACTTTACTCCTTAACACATTTTCTTTAGAACTTTCCCTCATTTTGGCTTCATTCTCTTTGATCTTTCCTTTACATGGCTTCAATTTTGTAATGAGGAAATAGAAACAATTTAGTCTGTCTTTTACCACAATTGATTATAGTATGTGTATGTTCATTACTGAGAGTTGCACAAATTTCTCTGAGTTTTACAACTTATTTTTGGTAACGGCATGTAAATTTTCAGTATTACTGTCAAATCTGGGAACACCTCCATCAAGTTTCTTTCACATATGAGTTGTAAGATACCAGAGCATGTACAGCGTCCTTGTTCAGAAGCGAATCTTACATACTCTAAATCGACAACACCCAACCACTCTGTTATCAATATCCTCCATGTATTGATGTATGAAGAGTTTGTAATCTCAATTTGTTTGACCATTTTATGGCAAATGAGCAAAACATTCTAATATTTTTCTCCAATCCATTCATACGATTCACTCTTCTTTATAAGCTGGATTATTACACAATCCAAGGATTTATTTAACAGTGCTAAAAGAAATGCATGTCTTCTTCTTTGAGAAATAATACTTTGTACTTTTGCTTCTGGTATGATGAAACGTTGTTATAGTTCATTGCTCAATGTTAATTTCTACTGATTTCGTTGCTCATCTTTGTAACTTTTGTTTCATATTCCCTAATTTTCCATCACTACTTTAATACAAAAAGTCAAAAATGATGAAGAATGTCATATGATATAATTTAACTCTATGTCTACTTTTTTTTTCTATCCAACATCCAATCTTCCTTATTATCTAGAATGAACAGGGATTTCCCATTATGTGTAGTGGTGATGGAATTCAGAGCCCTGACAGTTGCTATGGAAAGCTAAAGTGACTAAAGTGACTACATTTCCTGTTATTGTGGTGAGGTCACCATCTCCTAAGCTTAGTCAAGTGGATATCCTGGCCTTTACTTTGAATCTGGTAAAAGAAGCCAAATAAAGGAAGGTCTGATTGAAATTCCCTTCTGCTGGGTCTGTATATAGCTATGGCAGAATCCTGTGTGGCAGCAGTGACCAGTAGTCCTAGACAGCTGAGTTTGCCACATAGCCTCTAGATTTCCCTTTTGTCAGCTCATTTTCCTATACAGCTGCTTCCAAAGCCTTCCAATGAATGCATGAACACCCAACAGCTTCCAATACATCTCCATTTGGCTTGGGACAGCCAGTGATTTTTCTCTTGCTTGCAATCAATATCCTTGCTTAATATGAGAAATTACTTTTGACTCACTTCGTGGGAACTAGGTTATGACCAAAACAAGCTCCTTTTAGATATGGCAGTTTTGCTAAGTGATTAAAGCATTTCTTCTGAATTACTTGAAAATTAATCAGTTGACCTCAGAAGTAGTGATTTAAAAGAAATATAATATAGTCTGTAAATGTAGAATCCATTTCAATATTGTTCCTATCATATTACTTCTTACATTATAAAATAGATGTGATTTTGCTTATAATCTTTATTAATAATATTTCTGCAATAACCACACTTCAAAATTTTTATTATTGACTAAGTCTATCCTTAAAATTCATGTTAAATATACATATTGCTTTTGTATCTTTCACACTATTATTCTCAGCCTTTAAAAATGAAATCACAGACATAAATATAACAAATCCAAGCCCATTATTTAATCTTGCAGGACCATAAGCCTTCAATGAGCAACCTGATGATGTTAACTAACTACAATAAAACAAACTTTCAAAACTCTAAAATCTTTTAAAATTAAATTTTCTTTTAAAATTATATTTTATACATTTCAAATAATTTTGTCCTCAAGAAAATATGGCAAATGCAAGAATAGATTCATTATAAGAAATATAAATATTATAAAAAAGTAATTAAATAATAATTGTAAGAATATAATAATATTTTATCTTGGTCTAAACCAGTAGTCCTCAACAGGATAATTCTCCCCTGCCTCCCAGGTAGAGTTACCAGAGTTAGCAAATAAAAATACACAGTCAGTCAAATTTGAATTATTTATAATTATCTATACATATTCTGAGATAAATGGAAAAATATCTACAGAACAGTCTTAATCATTTCTTCTTCTTTTTTTTTTTTTGAGACAGAGTCTTGCTCCGTCACCCAGGCTGGAGTGCAGTGGCACGATCTTGGCTCACTGCAATTTTTGCCTCTGGAGTTCAAGCGATTCTCCTGTCAGCCTCCCAAGCAGCTGAGGCTACAAGCACACGCCACCACACCCAGCTAATTTTTTTATTTTTAGTAGAGCCTGGGTTTCACCATATTGGCCAGGCTGGTCTTGAACTCCTGACCTCATGATTCAACCACCTCAGCCTCCCAAAGTTCTGGGACTATAGGCATGAGCCACTGTGCCCAGCTGACAGTCTTAATCTTAAAATTTACTCATTGTTTATCTAAGATAAATGATAAGTATGTAAATTACATATTTCTTTTCTGAAAATGTCCTTGATGATTTGGCTTTCATTAATCATTTCTTGTCTTGCAGAATTGGATTATACAATTTTTTGTAGTTAGAGTCTATGTTCCACCTACAATGTAACATATCTTCCATAGTGGTCACGTCCAACTTTTCTCCTTTGTCCATTGAACATTCATTAATGAGAACATTGTGAAGTCTAGCTTATAAGTCCAGTTTATTGAACATGTTCAATATTAGCCTTATAAGCTGGACTTCTGAGTATGTATTGACCTAGAGTTAACTCTGGGACTTACTCTTTTGCTAAAGAATATAACACCATATTTCATAAAATAACTTGCTTTTTTTTCCTTTTTCAGGATTAGATTGCATATCTTGATCTACAACTTTTAAAAATATTTTCCATTGACAAAAAAGAACATTGTTATAAACTTTTATTCCCTTCTTTGAGTACATACGATAATTTCTCCTGTTCCGTCCTTGAAGAGTATTTAGTAACATTCATATTAAAGAATCAAATTCTTCAAGGGATAAAATCCATTTCAAAATATACTCATGACAAATGTCAAAATAATTATTCACTTCAAGATGAACTTTTTCCCTGTCCTAAGTTGTGTTGTTCCTCTTAAAACAACCTTGGCATATAAGGGATAAACTTTTCATTTATTTTTTTTTTTAATACATTCAACAACTCTTTGTAAGCAATGGAGGGTATCAATTAACAATGTTCACTCTTCTTTCAAATTGCATAATCCTACTGCTAAAAGATATGGAAAGCTATGAGCAAGAAAAAGTCTGATTTCAGTGCTTCAAATAAACTAAGAATTCTCTCAACCGCCTCTATTAAAGCGAGCCAATGACTTTTAAAACGTGAAAGAACTGGGCCGGGCGTGGTGGCTCACACCTGTAATCCCAGCACTTTGGGAGGCCAAGGCGGGTGGATCATGAGATCAGAAGTTCGAGACCAGACTGGCCAACATAGTGAAACTCCGTCCCTACTAGAAAATGCAAGAAAATTAGCCAGGCGTGGTGGTGGGTGCCTATAATCCCAGCTGCTTGGGAGGCTGAGGCAGAAGAATCACTTGAACCTGGGAGGCAGAGGTTGCAGGGAGCCAAGATCGTGCCATTTTACTCCAGTCCAGGCAATAGTGCAAGATTCTATCTCAAAAAAAAAAAAAAAAAGAAGGAAAGAAAAAGCAAAAGAACTGAAAAATAATGAATACCAAGGAAATTACAAAAATACTTTGTTAGTTGAGTTTGGATAGAATAAATGCTGAAATAGAATAATTTCCTGATACTACTTTACTGACAATTATTTTACTGATATCAGATGCTGTTTGAGCAGCATCATGCAGAATGTGGCAGAAGAGCCAACACTGTTCGTAGTCCCATTTATATTTTGCTTTAACTTTGAAATATATCACCTTTATGCAAATAACCACCAAATATATATTTGTATTAGCTCCACAAAATAAGTATAATTTTTATGACTGCTAACTCAATCAGAGGGTCACTGCAGCAATTTCCCGTTGTTTCTGAAGATGCATCTGGAAGGGATGTTACAATAGCCTTGTAAGCAAGTCTTTTATGAGAAAATTATTATAAGCATAAAGGAATTTTCATCTCAAATTGTGATTATTTGCATTTATGGCTATGCCATAAAAAAGCAAAACATTTGAGCTGTGGTAACCTCTGTAACAGTAAATGGAGTTATTATATTTCTTATTATGGCAGTAGATTTTTGTCCTATAGCACTAGAAAATTTACTTACAATTTTACATTAAAAAATACTTGTGGTAGCACAATTCAAATTCAGTCATTTGAGCTTAAAACCTGTTATGATATACAAAGTGGAAGACAACTTCTGTTGCAATTATTTTATCTTCATCTGAATTTCTTTCAATAAAATGTTGTTTTATTACTTTCTTTGGTACAAGTTGAGGGAATCATACATCTATTTGCTTAGCTATTAGTATCTGCTGGCTTACATCTAAGTTTTCACCATTTTTAATATTGAATAAACAATTGCATTCTGCATGAAGAGCTTCAAAAGGAGTTTTTCTTTGCTTAATGCATCTCCATCGTTTATAAAATTTATCATAAAACTTACATTGCATTTTGACATTTTTAAGTTTACTTCTACACAAATAAAAAATGTATATTAGTAGTTGACCCCGGAATTTAGAAGACTGAATTTGATTATCTCACAGCTTTGTCACTCTGTCAGTTACCCACAGGTCCAAACTCATAACTAAACCTAACAAGAGTTGAAATGAAAGGATTGCAAACTTGTGAACTTACAGTAAGTTGAACTAAATATCGGATGCCAAAAATGTAAACATTCTGTTGGCCAGCAAGAGAGAAGAATTGTACTACTGAGAGACAAGCTCTTGGAACAAAGACACAGCTAACATTATATAAGGTTTGGGGAAATGTGCAGGAGTGTTTACAGAATGAGGAACTTCCAGCTGTGTTAGTGTGGACACGGGAATAAGACTGCTGTTGACCTTCTAAATTTTGGAAACACGGTCACTAGAATGGGACGCTTACTGATTGGCTGCTCTCTAGCACCACAGGGACTGACATTGACTGGGTGACGTTCAGGACTAGGGGTTTACCATCAGGAGACTTTCAAATCTTGGACTGCCCTTCACTTGCTAACTTTCAGACACATAGTTACTGGAGTGAGGCAGTTACTGACTGGCTTATTTTCAGAAACATGACCACTGGAATGAGGATGTCACAGATTTAGCTGACTTTCAAAGCCTGTGTACTGATCCGGAGTTAATGCTAAGTAATGATGATTACCTGTTCACAGCTTGAAACTTGGGCTTAAAAACCAGTCTTTTTCTTTCTTGAATATGAAAAATAAGCACAGTCTGAGCATGTACAGAGGTTTTTTCTGATCATTATTCCCTTATGAATGCAGAATAACAACTCTACATACATCAATTACACTGGATTAGGTATTATAAGTAATCTAGAGACGATTTAAAGTATACGGTAAGATATGCATAGGTTATATGCAAGTGTTTACACCATTTTATATAAAGAACTTGCGCATCTCCAGATTTCGACATCTCATGAGGTTCTCGAACCAGTCCCTCAGTGATATTGAGGGACAATTGTACTTTTAATTCTCTGCCTGTGCTTTTGGTGTTCCCTGAGCCAAACCTGCTAGAAAGAGCATAGGGATTGTACAGATTCTCGTTTGTGGAGGTAAACATTTCAGCTAACGTTGGCATTTAAGCGATTTAATCACCAATTACTATGGTAGAAAAATAGCTCCGGCCGGGCGCGGTGGCTCACGCCTGTAATCCCAGCACTTTGGGAGGCCGAGGCAGGTGGATCACGAGGTCAAGAGATCGAGACCATCCTGGTCAACATGGTGAAACCCTGTCTCTACTAAAAATACAAAAATTAGCTGGGCATGGTGGCGCGTGCCTGTAATCCCAGCTACTCAGGAGGCTGAGGCAGGAGAATTGCCTGAACCCAGGAGGCGGAGGTTGCAGTGAGCCGAGATCGCGCCATTGCACTCCAGCCTGGGTAACAAGAGCGAAACTCCGTCTGAAAAAAAAAAGGAAAAGGAAAAGAAAAGAAAAATAGCTCCAACTATCCAATTTTTGTAATTTATTGAAATAACCTAAGATAAAGGAAACTTAGGCTGCCTTGACAAAGCCAAGAAAGGATGCAGGATAAACTCATTACATACATTTCCTAGTTTCATATACTGTACAGATGAGACCTCTGACTCTCCTCCCTCATGGGAACACGGAGGAAGAAGGGTGCTTGTAATGGACATCTGGTAAGTAGAGGACAGAGAGGCTGCTGAACTTCCTATAGGAATGTTCATCATCATTCATCCCAAAATC
This sequence comes from Aotus nancymaae, assembly GCF_030222135.1. NCBI lineage: Eukaryota > Metazoa > Chordata > Mammalia > Primates > Aotidae > Aotus > Aotus nancymaae. Next base: position 46,168,061 of record NW_026988442.1, on the reverse strand, counting down.
AATCATCTGAGGGTGAGAAACCTATGCTTAGACAACAATTTCACCTGGAGGCTTTTTCCATGTAACACTGCCCGGGTCCTTAGAACTTACTTGCTTCTTTGGCTCTAATTGCTTTGTTTACATTACTAAATTGCTTTGTTTACATTGTAAATAGCCTGAGAGACTGCCTGGGTTTCTAGTTCTCTATCTTCTGAGAGGTAGTCTAGGCTTTTAGTATATCCACCAAGGCTAATCACTAACCTTTTTCAGTTGTACTCATTCCACTGTAATCAAGTAATTAAGCTCCAAGCTTTGGTACTCCTTTTATAGTACTCTTAGTAAAGGATACCTGTGCCGAGTTGTAGACCCTGGGCATTGACACTAACTCATTGTGAAATATTGACTGATTATTTTCATTATTTTTTAAGGAACTATTTCCTTAACAAATAAAGTGGAGAGAAAGAGATTCCAGAAGAAGATAGATGTATGATTTTGAAGAGATTAAGCAGGAAAATGATCAAGTCTATATTTTGTAAAGCTCACTTTTCACATAGTCTGGAGGGTAAATTTACAGCAGAAAGATCAGTTACCAAGTCAATAAAACTGACGTTATTTGGGGGGTGGTATGGAAACATATTGAGGTATAGGTATGTGGTTATATCTGAGAGATAATGGAAGACTGGAAATGACGGTTCAACATGGAATTCCAGAAGTGAGATGAGCATCAAAGATTACTTTCAGGTATCTCACTTGGCCAAGCAAGTTAATACCCCTGTGATTTCTTACGAGATGAAACTAGGAGGACGAGGCTTAAAGAACAGGGAAAAGAATGACAAATCCAATTTTTGACATCCTGTGTTTGAGATGCCTGGGAGACACAAAGTAGACAGGTCCAGTAAGTAGTTAACCATTACTCTGGAATTCAAAATGGGAGGTTGGGTTGGCGATAATAACTTTGGAAACACCAGCATATAAAGAGTAATTTGACATTGACCAGGAAAATTCCTACACCCAAACGGTTAATAGTTTTTAAGAAAGACCTGTACATAAATGATCATAATACAAACATGACACAATAGCTTAAATGGAAGTATTTTTAAAGTACCCTGGAAACACAAGGGATTAGAAGTTGGTTTGAGTTGGTATAGGAAAGAAGGAAAGATGAGCTGGAGTTCAGCAGAAGAATATGGTAGGATGTAGATTTCTAAAGGCTGGGCAGTATAAGCCAGGCTACCTTCTTTTTAATCCAGACTCCAACACTGAAAAGCTGGGTTACCTTGGTCAAGTTACTTAACTGTATATCTCAGTTTACTCATCTGTAAAATGAGTATGAAAAGAATATTGAATATTGAAATGAGTTAATACATATAAACACTCTAGAACCATACTTGAACCAATAAGAACTCAATATATACCTCTATTATTGTTATTATTATTATTAGGCAAAGGGAATAAAATAAAATGAGGCATAAATGCATCAAAATGTACACAGCAAATTAAGGAAATAAGAAAAGGTCTATGGAGTAAGCAAATTAAGGAAATAAGAAGAGGTCTATGGAGTACTTGGCTGCACTCTTTCCAGGATACAAGAGAGGAACCAGAGCTTTCCAGCAGAACAGTCGTGCCAGGATTCTCCTTCAATAGGAGTCTTTTCAGCAATTTTGCAGCAATCCATGCAGCAAAGCATATCTATTCAAATACAAGGAGATAAGCTCCACATTGAGCAGTTGTGGGAGTTGCCCTGCTTAAAAATTACTTGTCTCGCATGAACCCATATCGACTGTAACAACTTCAATTCTGTGCCAAAGGGGTATGCACACTTAAAGGAGTCACTGCATTAAGGGGGTTCGAAAGTAAGATGACACCATTGAGCATTGATAGCTCTCCCTGTCCAGACAGGGTCTACCAATGAGGGCTTAGTTTTTTTCTCTTTCAGTACTCCTTATAATAAAATTATACAAGATATGACTATTACAATCTGTCTAATGCCCATGTGTACAAAAACAGCTCTATACTTATACTATTTTTGGCTCCTCCTTTATCATAGCTTTCATTTGTTTTTTTTTAAACTTTTTATTGTGTACTAATTATAGGAAAGGAGTAAAAATAGTACTAAATATTCCCTTATGCCCTTTGCCCCACTTCCCGTAACGTTTACAATTATATAACTGTAATATAGTTATCAAGAACAGAAAATTAACATCAGTATGATATTACTATCTGAAGTGCAAATCTTACTTAAATTTCACCAATTTTTTTCTGTAGTCTCTTTTTATCTGCAACAGCTCTTCAATTTATTTTCTTTTTCTTTCATGACCTGACAATTTTGCAGAATACAAATCAGTTATTTTGCAGAATTCATCTCAACTTGAGTTCATTCAATTTTTCATGGTTTGAGTAAGGTTATGCATTTTTTGGCTGGAATACTCCAAAAAAGATGTGTCCTTAGTGCATTATATAAAGTAGATAATGATGCTAATATGTCTTATCACTGGAGATGTCTCTCTTGATCATATGGTTTAGTTGGGGCCTGTCAATTTTCTCCACTATTCGGTTACTTGCTTTCTCTTTCTTATTGATAAGTATTTTGCTGAGGATAGCTTGAGACATGGAAAACCAAGTTTCTCCTCCAACTTTTGCCCACAAATTTTAGCATCCACCGGTGGATTTTATCTGCAATATTTATTACTGTGCTGTTTGCTTGCTGGTGATACTCTGCAGCTCAGGAGTCATTGCTAACATAAATAATGTTACTTTGAAATATAACAGACACATAGTGTTTTTATGTGTTTCCAGGGAAAAGGGCTAAGAAGTTAAATGAAGGTTGAATTGTCAAGGAGAATTGGAGAGAGAATAGTTAACCTCCTGCCCATAGGGACTTGAAGATTCATAGTCTTCAGAGTAGGCTGTGATACACAAATGCATATTTAGGAGAAAGGGGGAAAATGGAGAGGAATGAAAAGTCTCTAGACTGGGTTCCCGGGGACAGCTGAGAGATGCAGTAAATATATTTTTTTGGAAAAACAAAACTCTTTTATTCCTAAAGTTCTTCTCTGTATAGGAATCAGTACCAATCCCTGGAGTCGAGCAGGTGTTGGAGGGAATAATGTTTATCTTTTGGCCTTTTTTGTTTTCCTGTCTCTCCCTTCCCCACCAAGAGCACTGTATTTACTTCTACCTCTGCTAGCCAAAATGTTTTCTTAGGACCCCATTCGTTGCTGTGGAAAAAATCATCACACTTTTAATTATTTATTTAGTGTCTGTCATCTTGGCCACATGGTAAACTCCGTGAGGTAGTGACCTCATCTACTTTGTTCAGAATGTATAACGCAATGCCTGGAACATAATGTTGACATGATTAAATACTAAACGAATGAAACAAGATGGTTGCATAATATGAACTGCAAGCTACCTCACATACATTAAGGGTTAAATGGGCTTCTGTAGTCTATTGTAGAAACACTGTATATGACTTACAGATATATTTATTCTGAATTCCTAACAAATGCCTTATAAATGAACCTCTAGAATGTAACCCAATAGCATGTTTCTGACAAGACTTCCTATGAATAAAACTTAAAATAGAAAAACATCCTCATATAAATTATACTATTTGATCTAATTTACATAGATGTTAAAATATTTATACTGTAGGCCAGACATAGTGTCTCAAGCCCGTAATCCCAGCACTTTGGGAGGCTGAAGCAGGCAGATCACTTGAGGTCAGGAATTCAAGACCAGACCAGCATGGCCAACATGGTAAAACCCTGTCTTTACTAAAAAATACAAAACCAAAACAAAACCAAACCCAGGTGTGGTGGCATGCACCTGTCGTCCCAGCTACTCAAGAGGCTGAAGCAGGAAAATCACTTGAACCCGGGAAGAGAAGGTTGCAGTGAGCCAAGATTGCACCACTGCACTCCAGCCTGGGTGACAGAGCAAGACCCCATCTCAAATATATGTATGGTAATATTCATTTTAAATAAACAAAAATGCAAAACACAGTGTCCTTAGTTAATAAACCCCATTATAATATAGTAGAAAGATGGTAGTATGAACCTTAAGAAATCTATCTTCATGCCTGGCTCTTACCCTTATCACCCATGATGCCCTGAGTAGGTCATCTAACTTATTCTACCATGAGTTTACATTTGGAAAATGTAGAATGTTCATGATGATCTTTAAAGTGTTTTTCTGGTCTAAAAAGTTTATTTAAACTTATTTAAAATTTATTTTTTCTAAATTTGTAATACCACCATAATTTGTTTAACTTGTTTGAAATAAAAAGCAGTGATTATAATTGATTGTTTAATAAATGCTTCAGTGAAATAATAAAAACACTTTTTGAAGAAAACAAAATACAAACAAAAATCCCTAAAATTGATCCATTATCTGGAACAAACAACAAAAAAGAAATGGATATGTTCTTTTATATTCATTCTCACCTTCTTTCCTTGCAAGAGAACCCTGGGTAATGTGCCCAATTGTAAAACTAAATTTCCCAGTTTTTTCCTCACAAGTAAGGAGTATGACTAGCTTTGGCTACAGAAATGTGAGAAGTATTGTATGGAAACTTCCTTGCAGATGCCTGAAAAGGGAAAAGGTGAGTCTTCCCTCCATTCTACTGCTTTGATGTTGGATATTAGCACTCCAGCACTCCAATCATCTTGGACCACCAAGTGACCTTCAGGCTGGAAACTGGAAGCAACAGATTAGGAAGACAAAGGTATCTGAGTACTCAATGACCTTGCACAGCCACTCTTCCCATCCTGGGTGTCTGTCTACCTTGGGCTTCTATTAAGTCAAAGCAAAAAACCTGAAAGTTTTAGCTACCACTCTCAAAATTATTAACAGCTGAATATAATCCTAAACAGTGCTAAAATTGAAAAACTATCAAATTAGTGATTTAATTTGATTGACATTAAACTGGCTAATTTGGAATAAAATTATTCTTAGTAACATCGCATATAACATTGAGACATATTTTACTTGCTTCTGTTCTTTTACATTTACCAAAGTTTATTTCACTTTTTATAATTATTTCTAAATTTTAAAAATTACCTTCCTTACTGTTTGTCATATTACCATACAAGTTGGTTTCCTCAAAGAGCATAGACTTTATGAATTACAGAGGGCTAAAAAACAACTCCATAACCTAACAATTTCAATACCACAATTAATATTTCAATGAGAAAAATAAAGCACAGAGCACCTGCATCTTAAGTAGCATTCAAGATAAAGGTCAAAACACAACAAAATACAAGTTTTACTTATGAAAGAAGCCCATAGATTATACCCATTAATCCAGAGGTAGTATTTTAACGATTCCAACAATTATATTGTACATAGACATAGGTCCAAATGGACTGTACATAAAGGGCTATATTAAATTATTCTTCCCAGTTGAAGTTTTCCAAGACCAATGCTACTGATATCTATTTTAAACTCTAGAAATAAAAATTCAAATACGTAAAGAAACCTACATTAATTGCTATCATCTACTGAGGCTTAATAATTATTAATCATCTTGATTTAATATGAAAATCTCAGATGGCAAGTCAAACTTATCTTTCCGAAAGGAACAGGATATAACAAAGCTAACATTAAAATTTAGCCATAAACTGACTTTGGGGATACAGCAAATATTTTTAAATGCACCTCACTTTTTTTAAGCAAAATACTATTTAGTGCCTTAAACTCATTTCTGTTTTTCCATGACTAAATTTAAGCCAGATAATCAAATAAACCTATATTATATCTGTCCTCGGTATGAATGATTTTTGTTTATGTGGCTTTATTTGGGGGTTTGTCATTTTCAGGTATGGCAATTTTAAGGTTGTGACAATTAAAATTTTTAATGAGAACAGATGTGATTTTGTAGTTTTCATTTGGAAACCCTCATATACAGAGTAGGAATACTGGTTAAGAGTCTGGAGAAATTATTTTCACAATTTTTTGACCATGACTCACAATTCAAACTAACATTTTATTCTATAACTTATATTTTATTTATTGTACTGTTTATACAATACAAACTTATATTTTATTCATTTTATAGAGTGAATATGTAAATATGAATATGTTTTTACAGATATCTGAAACAAAATTTCATAAGCAATAAAGTATTGCTCCCAGTGTTGTTTATTATAATTTACTGCATGATATTTGTATGTGTGATTAAATCTACGTACCACAATACACTAATCCTGTTTAAAAACACTGCTCTAGAACTATTAAAACTTAGAGGAAAAATCAAGCCTTTCAATTCACAAATAAGGAAACTGAAGTGTCATCTAGAGAGTCAGATACTTTGCCCAAGATAACACAGCTGTGTATAGCAGAGCCAGGATTTGAACTAAGATCTGTTTCTCCCTAGGCCAGTATAGGAAAAAAGGTAATATTAGAGAAAGTATGCCTGTGTTTGAAATATATGGCTTAGAATATGTACCTGTCACAAAGGTCTTGGCATCTGAATTTTTATTGATGACTCATTTGGCTTTATTCAGCAGACTCCAGTTTAGAAATTCAATCAGTGAGTAGTTTATCTGGTAAACTGTCCTTGTAATTAAATAAAACAATCCCCAGAAACTTAATTGAAGAATGCCTGCCCATCAGGAACACCTAGAAGCCACGCTTTGTTGGTCTGTTTAAGCCAAATATCTGGCACACTGCTCTTTGGAAATCAAATTAAAAATGACAGGCAAGTTGGTCTTAACTTCCTTAAAGGCACAAACAAGTAATAGCTAACACTCTGATATATAATGTGTCACAGAAAAGGTTTATTTCACGTGTAGTGGCCTTTTATCAACAGCAACATAATTTGGGAATTTCTAAATTTTTAATTTAGATCTTACTTTAAGATACAAAAAATTGGACAAGGGCGGGTAAGTTAAACAAATGGCTGGGGAAGGAAATGCATGTTCTTAGAATTTTGTTAAAATGTAATGAGTCTCTATGTCCTAGTATTTTTATAGGCTTCCTCTGTTAACTGTAATGAATTTATGAAGGTGGATGAGAAGGTGTTTAAATCATCTTTCACCCCAACAAATGATATCAAGCCTCTATATTTAAATTCCCAAATTGAGTCCTTTGCACCTAAACAGGTGCTTGCTCAAAAAATATTTGTTAATTACTTGTAAATGTACCACTTCAAGGAAGAGAGTTAATAATATAAACATTGCCTTAAAATGAGGCTTTTAAATTAAATAACTTTTATGTAATAATATGGTAGAAAATAAAATAGATGAGAATCTTAGTGTAGAATATGGAATTTCTTCTGACATTTTTCTTTGAAATTTAATTCTACTATCTAGAGGGGTAGCATATTGTAAGAAATTATAGGTCCAAACATTGGCTTTACCACTCTTGTGTGAACCTGAGTAAATGATTTAACCTCAGGAACTGTACCTCCTATTTCACTTGTGAGGAAGTTACATGGGTAGTCTTTTAGAAAGAGAGGGTAAGGTAAGGCCAGAGAAGTACCGGATTAGGGTTTACTCTATAGTATTACAGCTTGAAAACAAAGAAAAGAGAAAACAAATGGGAAACCAGTCTCCTTAATGAAAATGAGTGAAGACAAAATCCCTAAATAACACACCTTGGGAAGAATGTACTCAGACATTGTATAATTTACAATTATCTAAGAAATATAATTTATAATTTATATTGACTATTTGACATGGGTTTTCTTTCAAAACATACAATTTTAACATTGATATATATATATATATTATTTGAAGGTCAAATACATGTACATTTTTACCAAATAATGTTTCCACGTTGACTATAAAACTACTTTTCAATCAGTTTTACTTTTTCAACTACTACTACTGATTCTTGGTTTTTGAATTTTTAAAAAATCAGGCTTTTAATCTTTGAGATTTAGCCCTCTAATCATATCACAAAGTTTCCCTCCCTCCGTCCCTCCTTCCTTCCTTTTCTTCCTTTCCTTTTCTTTTCTTTTTTCTTTCTTTCTTCCTTTCTTTCTCTTTTTCTTTCTTTCTTTCTTTTTCTTTCTCTCTGTGTCTCTCTCTCTCTTTCTCTCCTTCTTTTTCTTTTTAACAGCGTATTGCTCTATCACCCAGGCTGTAGTGCAATAGTGTATTCACAGCTCACTGCAGCCTCTGCCTTCTGTGTTCAAGTGATCCTCCCACTTCAGCCTCCCAAGTAGCTAGGACTACAGGCAGGCACCACAATGCCCACCTAATTTTTGTCTATTTTTACAGAAACAGGGTTTTACTGTGTTGCCCAGGCTGGTCTTGAACTCCTGGGCTCAAGTGATCCACCCACCTCAGCCTCCCAAAATGCTGGAATTGCAGCCATGAGCCATCCTGCTTGGCTTTGAAGTTTATTTCTTCATGTTCAACTACATGCCAAGAATATGGTAGCTGTGCATTTGTTCTATATTTTAGTTTTGTAACTGCATTTCTTTATATTGTTTCACAGACACTGATATACTAAAATATTTTCTAAATAACTATTTCCTTTGGAAATATCTCTTAATTGACATTACCTTTTTAGAAGAACAGTTAAAAGCTGGGATGGGAAACAAGTGGAAAATAAGATGCTTTTTACTATCCTGTATGTAATAGAGTGACATTTGTCAAACAAATGGAAATTTCACATTTAAGAATGACTTAGACATATTTATATAATGACATGTTAAATTACACTGGTTTATAATTTTCACAGCTCTTTCACATATAGCAATGCTCCAAAATATAAAATGCAAAGATTACTTTCATTTTTCTTCCCAGTGGTGACATTGATATTTACAAAGTTTGGTGCTTGTTACCAAGTCATGTTTAAGGAAAAATTGCAGCTATGACAAGAAGTCAGGTTTTGAGCTTTGAGTTCAGTGGCCTCCACCACTTTATAGATTCTAAGAAAAGTCATTTTGATAGTAGATGATGAAAGAATTGTCAACAATAGACCAGCAGATGTTTTAAAAGACACTAGTTTAGCCAATATGCCTAAATATATACATGTATCTCTTTAAGACTCCACAAAGAGATATTGATAAGAGTTACTGGAAATAAACTACAGCTGCTCTGTGAATAAATTCTTAGTTCACAGTTGCTGTGGGAAAAATGAAAGATCCAATTACAAAGTCTGGGAGATTTCCTATAATTAGTTGCTATTATATTACTTTTGCTATGACACAATACAGACGAAAGGAAAAAGGAAGAGGAATTGCTGTTTCATTTCTTTATTATTTTCTTAATTGCTTTTTTACTAACAGCCTGTGTCTCAAGGAAGCCAAGCCATAATCATTTCATCAATAACATTAATTTGTCATTTCATTCAGGAAATGCAAGAAAGGTTTGGTTTTTAACCTTTCTTAAGAACCCTAGGATATTCTGATCTCTCTTATATTGTCTTGTAAGCATACTTGCAGAATGTCAGTACATAGGAAGGGTGGCAGACTCGTATTTCTGCATGTGTGGCATAAATGTTTGTCAAAATAACAACTATGTGATGATTGTGTATACTATGTTGTTCCCAAGTCTTGTCCTGATTATATTATACCTTATATTTGAGAAACTATGATGTCCTATAAATAGAAAAAAGCACATAAACACGTATGTATAGACTATATAATACTAATACTATGTTGCATTTACTTTAAAATCATTTCAAATCTTTGGGTTATTTAAAGTTTGTACAAAAAACACAAATGACTTCAGTCAGTAATAGGACCAATCTACTCAACAAATGCCATATGGAGATGTCCCTGTTTGGTCACTTCCTAACACCGCAGGCCAATCATGACCCCCTTAACATGCCAATGGTCAATTACTATAGTTAGTTTTCCTGCCTTTCCTTAAGGTGATAATAATTATAGGATCAAATTTTCCATCCTTATCATTAAGCCTTACAAACATTATGGCTTTAACTATAGCCTGGCTCAAATTGTTTTTTAAAGATTATAACACTGGAATCAGAGAAAATTTTGTACCTCATGTTTAGAATAGAGTCTCTGATTATTTTTTATTATCACCCTTACCAGCTAAATAATAGCAATAACAATAATAAAGGGTCTCCCAACAAATGAATTCATATACTTGCTAAATTATAAAGAATCTACACATGCAGTATGAAACATTATATACATTTTAAAATATACACAAAATGTATATTCATTTATTTATTATTATTATTACTGAGTGGTTCTTGTATTTTTCCCCTCAATAAATGTTAAATCTCAAAATGCTAAGGGTCAATTCTTTGCTTGTGAGATAAATGATTCAAGTCATGGAGAATCATCTAAAAGTATATGGTGTCTTTTTATAGTGAAATGGTAAGTCTTCCTACAGGAATCCAAACTTTGCTGCAGTAACAGTAGCATCATATTCCAATCAACTAAATTAAACTAGCACAGACAAATAGAAAAGAACTTAATTGCATACTGATTGACCACATCACATTGCTTATAATAAAGTATAAACATATATCAAAATATGACAGTAACACTAAAAAGCCTTATAAAATTAAAAATATATCTAAATATGACAGTAGTAATAAGGCTTTTCAGTATCTATTATTTCATCTGAAGGTGATAATATGGCACTACTGAAAAAAATACCATTAACTATCACCTGGGAGTCAACATGAATATGAAATATGAGAAACCACAAAGTAAAGCCTTTGATGAAACAGCATCTTACAAAACTAAGGACTTGTGATTTTTACATTGGCTTAAAAAATGGTCCTTCAAGTCATCTGCCATTAGAATTGTTTAAGCTTGCAAGAGTACTGGGCTTGGTTAAAAGAAACCCAGCTCTATAAACAATCATTATACTGGCAATTCATCAGCATGTTAGATCTTGTATGAAAGGCAAAATGAAATTTCCTGCTGCTATGATTTTTCACTCCACAACAAATAATCTAAGCTGTTTTGAAACTCCTTTTCATGTCTCTTTTCTGGAAAGCCACCTAAAATCCTTTGTGCAAACAGGGAAAGAAAAAACAATCAAGATAGCAAACTAAGAGGTGGAAATTTCCATCACTGACATCATAGCTGTAAGTTTAGATGAGAACCCCAAATATGGAAGGAGAAGGCCACGGAACAGAAAATACTCTGCCCCGATGTGAAGCGGCAGTGTAAGACAGAAAGCATTTGAATCATGTCCTTTGTTATCTTTGCAAGCAGCTTTTTCTCAAGGAACTAAATGGAAGCTTTGACTAAATTTCAGACCTCATGAAATAAATAAATTAGATTTGAGCTAATTTTATTGTGACTATACCCCAGTTACTCCAGGAGTTAAAATATTATAGCCTCTGTATAAGATGGGTATCTAGTGGCTTAAGTAGAGTATCATCCATGTGGAAGAATAGCAAACAAATGACTGCTATGTAATACCCTGAATGAATGAATGAATGAATGAATCAAGACATATATATCTTGGTTTTGTGGTATTCAAAGTTCTTTCACAGAATCTCTACTTTTAGGATCTTTTCAGGACATCATGACAAAATTAGTACTGAACTGTGGTGTGAATACTTAGAAAACTGGCCAGTGACAGGGAGCTTTTATAAAGCTGCAGAGGCCTTCATGAGAGAATATGATTTCTTAGAGTAGGTGGAATTTGGTTGTGTTATAGAAGAACACTAATATTTATAAAGCAGTTACCCTGTGTTAGAAATGTATTTTTTTTCTGTAACACTTAGAATGTGTTTCTATCCTTGTATTAATTCATGGAGAGTTAGAGAAGTTCATTTGAGACATGTCGGGAGTGGGCAGAGCCAGGCTTTAAGCTTACATCTGTCTATTTTGAAAATCTTTACCATGTTGAGGTCAGTATATTCTTGAAAAAGAGTAACAAACCTAGGGAAAAGGGGATTATTGACTGATGTAAGTTCCAGAAAAACAATCTAAATAGGTATTTCAAATTATTAGAGGAAAAAACAAACATTCAAACAAAAACAGATATAATCGCCAGAAAGTTCTGCTGAAGCTGAAGGTGTTTGTTGCTTTCCTTCTTACTGAGCTTCCTGATGTTGTAAGTTGTCATAATTAGGGATGAAGATGGTATCCCTGGTTGTATTTTCCCCTACCACGACCTCCTCCCCAAATATAATAAATTGGGGCCTGTGCTATATCTTTTTATTTTCGTCCCAAGAGAATATCTTCGAATGATAGAAGTTTCATCATGTTAGGAAGAAAGCAACTGTTAGACATGGGGATTACGTATTACACTTTCCAATATTCCTGAAAAACAACTGGATTTAGCTTCCTCCCTGAATTTGGGAGTATTCTGCACTAAAAGAGCCACTGGGGAGCACATGATGAAGTTCTATACCATTAGTTCTGCTTACTGGGATTTATAGGCTGAGGAACTTTTGTCATCTGCCTTGAATCAACCAAGATGTAGAAGAACACTCTACTGAAAAATGAATAAGGAATGTCTCATTATCTTGCTCCTCTGGGCTTTTGAGTAACCTGTGCTGCTGTGGGAGGTAATTTCTATTACCACTTTGTGAAAAGAGTAAACAAACAAGAAAACCAGGGTCAATGATGCCCTGCCATTACCCCCTTTTCCCTTCCTTAATCAATTTCTCAAAAAGACTATAAAAATTGACTAGATCATCACAAAAGTCTTCTCATTATTTAGGTCTAACTTAATTCCAAAATGCAACAGCAAAGATCATAGTATTATCATGAAACTTTTATTCTCCCTCATAATGAACCGGTTGTAACTTGGCATTTCTCATACCTGTCCTGGAAAACCCTTTTATTTATCTCAGCAAAGTAAGATTTTAATGTTTTAAAACAACTCAGTACTGTTCAATAGAAAATGTATTAAACTTCTTAAAGCAAATCATGCGTGAGCTATGTCAAAGACACAGAGATGGGCCTCTAGGGGCATTTCTCCTAATAAACGTGAGATGCTCTGCTCAAGCTGGAAAAAAAAAAAAAAAAAAAGCATCACATGTTTGTGAAAGATGTGGTTTGGCTGCTACCCTGACAACAAAACCAAGCACATTAGTGACCTAAGGGACTGCAGAGATACCTGCTATTGTTTGACACTAAAAGGAATTGGAAACTTACTAAACACGGAGCAGGTGCAGAGAAACCTCTCATTGTTCTCTCTAAAGCATGGGTTCAGGTGGGAATCCAGCTCACTGAAAAGTATATGATATATACAAGTCATAATAAAGTATGTAATTTGTGATAGTAGGTAAAAATCCAGGAGAGGAACAAATCAGACACAAAAATACAGAAAAACAGACATTTACACAACAGTTTTGAGACACCCATTTAGATTGTTTGAGCCTCGCACTAGACAGAACTCTGAAGAGATGGATATTTCAAATGAAAAATAAAATAGGAAATTGGGAGTGGGACTGGGACTGAGTCATCCATGTGTCTGTCCCATTTCTCCACAAAAATTTGCTGACATCTGCCTGGTCCACTTTTAAAAATATTTTTAGTTATTATGGTGATGCTGAACTAGTAAGAGTGGTGTTTGGAGAGAACATAAGAAGAGTGAATTTGAGAGTCTATCTAAAATCTTTAGGCACTGGTCCATCACTCTTGACATCTTTATAGCCCTTTCCTCTCTCTCTTCTTATTCTCCTTTTGGATCTTTTATTTTTGAAGTATTCCGTTGTTTCCAATTACACCTACAACTCCTGGCTCAAAATATAAAATGCTTTAATCATGTCAAGTAATTATTCAGAACACAGATGAAAATAATTTCGTAACATTGTCCTAAATCCAGAGGATTCATGAATCATTGCTCTTAGAAAACCCTTGACACCCAAGGGATATGTTTTCATGCAGGCAATCACCCTGGGAGATCAACATTCCTATTTTGTGATGTACCTCATGTACAAGATGTGTTTGTTTCTCCTGGCTTAGTAAAGAGCTATTTAAGTGGACCTCTGGTTGGGGTGGAAAGCCTTGAGTTCTGTGCTATTTAGAATGTCTCTCAACTCAATGCTTTGTAATTAACTAATTAATGTTCAAAACACACCTGTGGCACTGGTGGTACTATTCCAACATTTTTCCTGAGTAACAAACACATTAAGCCTTTATGTGAAGTAATCAATAAATGACAACACTGAAAACAAATCCAGGAATCAGTGTCTAAATTACCTGGAAATCACTGGCAGCCAATCTGACCCCAACCCCATCCTTCGCAGGCATTTAAAGCTCATACCACAGAATGTAAGGGGTCTGTTACACTTTGATCTGGAACTTGTATAACGAGGTCATGAACAGAGCAAAGGAGGATGAATATTTTTTTTAAAAACTGGATGGGAGTGCCAGATAAAACGCATGGTGTCTAGTCATACTTGAATTCTAGATAAGCCCAGGAACTACATAAGAAATTGGCAACTTTTCATAGGCATGTTCCGGAGGGACTAAACCTTTTCCCTATGGCAAGATGGTTGGTTCTTAACAGTTTCTCTGCTGACAATCTGTGGCTCCAGAGAGGAAGAGGCAAGAGGATGCCAGGTAGCAAGTAACTCATAAGCCAATGAAAATTAATTAATATACCCCCTTTGCACATGTGTAACTGTTTGTTGATTATCATATACATTGTTTCCTACAAACTAAGAATAGAAAGCCTTCCAACTGTAAAAAATATGAAAAGTAGCTATTTTTCCAACCTAGATATGCCCCTCAAGTTCCACAAACTCTAATTTTTCATATACTCTCATCTTAACCTGCTCATTTAAATGACTGCTAGTCAGTAGCCAGTGCTATATATAAAAAATATCATTTACTCCCTGGGCACTCAGAATAGAGTAACATCTAATCAACAAGGGCAATTGATTATACTTTCTAAGTCATCCCCATACCGTCTCCATTTGCTTTTTCTCTTTATCTTTCATCTGTACTTAGAGTCCAGAGTCTCTAAGTCTCTAGGTTTCCACTCTCTTTTTGTCTTCTCTGCAGAATACATATTACTGTCAGAGTGGTAATTAAAAATTGATCACACCTCTCTTCTGTTTAAAAATCATCAGTGGCTCCTCAATAGCTTATGGAATTTACCCGCAAGGGCCTGTCCTAAGTGGTCCCAGTCCTATTCCCTGCTACTCATTCCCACGCACCTATCCAGGACCCAAGACTCAAAATCCTAGATAGGCGGCTATGTTCCACCTATTCCATTTTATTCTTCCTTCAGGAGCCAGTCCAAGAGTTTTTCACCTACAATCACTTTTCTTAAACCTCCAGAGGAGTTGCTCTCATCATGATTTGACATAACCACCTTCCCCCAACCCATGAGCATCTTATTCATCTTTCTACTCCCATATTTAATCCAATGAGGCACATAGTAGGTAGTCAATAAATACTTATTCAGTTGTTATGTACTCTTTCTCTATTCCTTACTTTAGAAAGAAGAGAACAGAAAGGGTGAGAAAGAGTTCAAAATGCAAGGAGTTCAAAATGAAATAAAAAGAAAAACTCACAAAGTTATGTAATGAGTTCTTCCTTTCACTGTTGTATTTATTATCATTTTCTAAATCTCATTTTATTAATTTTAATTTATGTAGTGAATCAAATGTTTTACTAATCTGTGTACTTGCACTTCACTTTGCAATTTAGGAGTATTTCAATGGTCAGAGAAAATGAAAGTATTGTCAATTCTGAAAATTAGAATATCGCTACCAAGTTTTAAATTAGGTCATAATTTTACTAAAAACCCTAAGTAGATACTAGGGGCAACGCATTATAAGAGCTAGAGTTGCCATGTAAATAAAAATATTTCAGGATGGGGTGGCTCACACCTGTAATCCCAGAACTTTGGAAGCCCGAGGCAGGCAGATTATCTGAGGTGGGGGGTTCGAGACCAGCCTGACCAACATGGAGAAACCCTGTCTCTACTAAAAATACAAAATTAGCCGGGCTTGGTGGCACATGTCTGTAATCCCTGCTACTCAAGAGGCTGAGGCAGGTGAATCGTTTGAACCCAGGAGGCGGAGGTTGCGGTGAGCAGAGATTATGCCACTGCACTGCAGCTTGGGCAACAAGAGCAAAACCCCATCTCAAAAAAAAAAAACTTTCAAATTAACATTCTTGGTCTGCAATATTTCTCATTTGAAAACTTTTCTACTCTTGGTTCGTGGACTTGTCTATAACTTGCTGTGACATAATTAAAGTATCTCTGGGAACCAAAAAAATTTACAAAATGACTGCTTTCAACTATAAAGTCAATAAAATTCCTTATATTACAAATATTCTATGATTCTATTATTTCTGCATGGATAATTTATAGGTCATTCAAGCTTTTTATGTAAGGAGAGAGATTAACAAAAAACTATGGAGATGCCCTTCCAGGAATTTCATTTTCATTCTTGTCTGGGCATTCTGCTTTTAACAACTTACTCTTTGTGTGTAATGTCCCCACCCTTGGTCTCGTGAAACTAGGCATCCCTATATGTGCATTAGCAACACAAAACACAACAAAATTAAGGTTGCTGGTCCATCCCTTCATCTCTGCTGATTTTAGGAATTCAGAAATTTAAGAATATGAGAAGTTTTGATTTGTGGAAGATGAACTAGTATTCATAGGGGTATACTTTAGGAATTCACTAATGAAATTTCTTAAATGATAATCACTTCCTATTATTTATTCAGCTGTGCCCCTTATTATCCTAGACACATTGAATTGAGCTCTCAGAATTTTACCCATAAAATATAGTTCTAATATTAGAACTATATTTAGTTCTAATATAGTTCTAATATTTAATACTAATATTAGAACTATATTTTAGGAGGTCACTTTTAACTTAGTCATCAATGATTTCATGTTTGTAAGCAAATTCTCTGTCAATCATCTTGCCCACTGATGGTCACTGGGGAAAAGGTAAAGGTTGTTCAAAACTCAAAAAGAACATCTTAAGTATATGTATTACCTCAGCGGGTTAGTTATATGTGTATTAAAATGTGACGGGCAGTATATTATTAATCAAAATATGGTTATAACTAAAGGTAAGAAACAGGAATTATTTCAACTTCAAATATAAAGTGAATGCTATTTTGATGGTGACATTTCTTTATAATTAAATATTTTTAAAACATTATTTTAACAAAAAAAGCTTATTCAGAGTACTAAGAGTAATTTGCCTGCTATATATGTATAAACACACACATACACACACACACACACACACACATTTTCTAAGAAGACACTTAAGACATTCATATCTAATTTAAAAAATCTAATTTGGGGACACAAAGGCTTCCAGGGGAGAATTTGACAAAATAACTTGAAGCCTTGAAGCATGAAAAGCCTAAAAAGAATAATAATACAAAACAAAACCCCACACATCAGGGTGTGGAGATGAGCAAATCAGAAACATTTTCCTTATAAAGTTATTAACAACGCAATTACTTTACAAGTCACAGAAAATTATGAACTGCATACAACTTATCATGAAAATACTGCTTCCTGTAACTGAGCTGAGGAATTTAGGGATATGTGTCAAAGGTGAAAACATGTTTCTTTTTCAAGCAAAAGAGATGGGTCATGTGATAATGTTCTACTGCAATATCTTCATGGCTCTCTTGCCAAAAGACTGATGTATATTTAATCACTTTATCTAATGGATGTGATTTCTAAAGTCACAGTTACCCATTAGAAAAGCTCTTGCTCTGATTCAGCTGAGTACTCTGATTACATTTCCTGACTTTGTGGTTTCAGAGAAGCAGAGCTGGTGGAGAATTCCCTGGCTGGATCCATCAATCTTTGCTATGGACAAGAGAATACAATAAGATCATCCAAGTCATTAGGCTTGGGGGTTGGGTAGATTCAATACATCCAAATCTTTAGAGCCAAGTGCCCATACAATTAACTTTAATTACGATGGAATAGATTTTTTTCCCCAAATTCCTTATCTTCTTGATTAGAATGGAAACAAATCTCATTCTGGAGTTTAAAATAATTACCATGAAGCTTATCATCATCATCATACCTGATACCATCTAGAAATATGTGTATGTGCAACGTAATGCAGTAATACTTGAAAAAAATTAAATTCAAGTATAGTGTGACATGTTTACTGTTATAAGATATAGTAAAAAATGTAAGAAAGCGAGACTATATCACAAATAGTCTTTCCTATTGTCTTCATTCTATAGCGTATTCTTGAGAAACAAGAACAATGTTGAAATAATACTTGATGGCTCTAGAAAATAAGCCCTAAACCTGTAAAATGGGGGGAAAAAATCTATAAAGTTGGTATATTGACAAATGTGCCTATCATAATGTGAATGACAATAAGATTTACCCTGGCCTACTTTTAAGAGCATAACAGAAAATTTATAAGAGATAAATCCATACTGACTTATGGATTTATCTGATTTATGGATAATACCCCTTTAAAGATTGTTCTATTCAATCAAGTTTTACATGATTGTTGTATGCATTCCTTTGCTACAAGACCAGAAGTAAAGCACATCCATTGTGATCTAAATAACAGTTAAAATATAAAACACCATGGTAAACCAATGATGGTGATAATTTTAATAAACCTACAAATAAAAGCAGAGTGCAGTAAGACTGAAACTAAGAAACGAAATAATGCATTAGCAAGGACCTTACATCCTGTACTGGAGTATAGAAATATCATTTAGGAAAGCAAGCTTCAAGCACAAAACATCAATCATTAATTAAAATACATCTTGCTTTTAGTATATGCACCTTCATTAGATTCTTAATAAATTGATTAAAAATGTTGTCTCCAGTGGGTTATTTTCTTTTCTTAGTTACAGTAACATTGTACGGTATATTCCTATATACAGATCAAGATACTTTTCCCACATGCAGCATAGTAAGATATTGAGACTTCCATATTAATCAAACTGAAAAATAAGAGAAGGAATTCCAAATCAGAGCCTATTTTAGAACTCTGAGCACTCCATTGAAAACAGGTCTCCAGATTTCTGTGCTGCTCCATTCTGTTGCCACCAACAATTGAAAATTGGTGTCATTTTTTGTGCAAGTGAGATGTGCCATTTTAGTGCTTTTCAATTTAGGAGTGTTAGAAATTGTTCAAATAATGAACTGTTTTCTCTCAACAAAGATTTAAAATTTCCAAGGACAATATCTTTCCATTGTATCTATTTTTGTTTTGTTTTTTTTGTTAAAGCATCACAAATTTCTTTAGGAAAAAGAGCCATGCTGGCTGGGTATGGTGGCTCATGTCTGTAATCCCAGCACTTTGGGAGGCCGAAGTGGGCACACCACTTGAGGTCAGGAGTTCAAGTCCAGCCTGACCAAAATGATGAAACCCGTCCCTTCAAAAACAGAAAAATAGTGAGTCCCTGTCTCAAAAAAAAAAAAAAAAAAGAAAGAAAAAAAGAAAGATCTCTGCTATAAAAAAAAAAAAAAAAAAGCCTTAAAACACTTTGTTGCATAATACCAAGGAAGTTTGAATAAATTATGTAATATTTATTCAATGAACAAGAGACCCTTTCTCTGCAATAGGAAATTTGATAATCTTCCCATGACTAAAAAAAAAAAAAATCGGCGGGGCGCGGTGGCTCACGCCTATAATCCCAGCACTTTGGGAGGCCGAGGAGGGTGGATCACGAGGTCAAGAGATCGAGACAATCCTTGTCAACATGGTGAAACCCCGTCTCTACTAAAAAAACAAAATACAAAAAATTAGCTGGGCACGGTGGCGTGCACCTGTAGTCCCAGCTACTCAGGAGGCTGAGGCAGGAGAATTGCTTGAACCCGGGGGGCGGAGGTTGTGGTGCGCCGAGATCGCGCTATCGCACTCCAGCCTGGGTAACAAGAGCGAAACTCCGTCTCAGAAAAAAAAAAAAAAGAAAAAAAAAAATTGACACACACACAAAAAATCATCTACAGCTCACCACTATGTACAGAATAACCTGTCATGTGTTCAGTCTGGCATAGAAAGTTTTCCTAACCTAATGCTGACACCCTCTTCTCTTCCCGTATTTGCAGTCTACATGCCAGCTACATTATTCTACATTTCATTTTCTCAAAGGTCAGCCAGATGATCCCTGCATAATCATAATGTTCCCTCTGTCTTAGCAGTTTCAACTCTCCTGATCACCTGATTACTTGCTTTATAATATTTGGCTCAATACCTCTTGTATGAAAAGATCTGACTTCACCTCCTTCCTTCCTTCAAATACAAATTCAACTCTTCATCAGCTTCTCTTTCTCCCGTATCTCCAGTCTGCTTTCAGCTGCCAGCAGTCCACTAATGAAGATTTTTATCCTACTTCTACAGTGCTTCATTTCTTTCATCACCCCTGTCTCCTTCAACTAGATTCCAAGGTTCATAGACAGGAAATTTGTCTTAGCATCTATTATCACCAACGTATAGCATGGTATCTGGCACATCATATAAAATTGTTAAATGCTTGCTGACTGAAGATGGTGAAATATTTCTGACCCAAACACCTGAAGAAGCAAGCTCTCTGATTATCTTGCCTTTAAAATAACATAGATGTCACATCGATTTATAAGACAAATTTAATTATTATTTAACAAAATTATTTATGATTTTTTAATATTCCAAGTACATATTCAAATATTTAAAATAATGTGTAACTAACATTGCTTTTACATCAGATATGCTATCTTTAATTTATGGCACTCTCAAACGCTCTATTTCTCCTCATTTAAAAATTAAAACATCCCAAAACAAAGCAATTTCCATCCTTACATGGAGACTAATATGTGCAAAAAATAAAAAGATTCTGTTATTACAACCTGTTTCCCCATTTTAGCGGCATCAAAATACAATTTAAAAACAACGCTATCTGCTGAGGTTGAATTAAAGTAGCTTTTTTCCCCACTCATAAACAGGAACGTTCAAGCTTGGTCAGATTGATGACAAGGGGGACACTACAGTGGACACAAACTAAACTTTGAATTTCTCTAACTTGGGATTATATTAGTCACAGCAGAACTTAAAAATACATTGGGCCCATTTTGACATGTTCACCAGTACTTAAGCACCTTAACATTGTAGATATTTTATTTGAAACATATATTTGATTAAGGATAAATTGCCAGATGTTTGAACCTCCAACAAAGTGATCAATTACTTAATTGTTTTAGAAACCTAGGCACAGATACAATCCTAGATGGTTGATTAATCCTAACTTAATTTTTGTCATTAAAAGTAGTTTATGCAGTTTGAAGCTTGCATGCAAATAACAGGGAGAGGCTATTCTGAAAAGAGTTCATTTCCATTAAATCCAAGACACATTTCTTTGTAGAAAGTTGCATATATGACTAATTTGGGATTACTAATATGGTTGAATATAAACATAGCAATTTTTCATTGAGAGAAAATTTGGAAGACACTGAAAATCATAGAAAAAATAAATTAAATTAACCTATTCAGAGAAAATTGCTGATTTTTTTTCTTTAAGAGTCATCAGAGTCTCTTTCTGTCACTCAGGCTGGAGTGCAGTGGTATAATCATAGCTCACTGCAACCTCCAAACGCATAGGCTCAAGTGTTCTTCCCACCTCAGCCTCCCAAGTAGCTAGGACTACAGGTGTGCACCACTATGTCTGGCTAATTTTTTTTTTTTTTTTTTTTAAACGGAGACTCTCTCTGTCACCCAGGCTGGAGTGCAGTGATGTGATCTTGGCTCACTCCATCACTGCAACCTCCACTTCTTGGGTCCAAGAGATTCTCCTGCCTCCTGAGTAGCTGGGACTACAGGTGTACACCACCATATCCAGCTAATTTTTGTATTTTTAGTAGAGACAGCGTTTCATCATGTTGGCCAGGCTGGTCTCAGACTCCTGACCTCAAGTGATCTGACCACCTTGGCCTCCCAAAGTGCTGGGATTACAGGCAAGAGCCACGGCACCGACCCTAATACTTTTTTATTTTTACTTATTTTATTTTATTTTTTAGCAGAGGCAGGGATCTTGCTATGTTGCCCAGGCTGGCCTCAAACTCCTGGTCTCAAGCTATCCTCCAGTCTCCACCTCCTAAAGCACTAGGATAAAAGGCATGAGCCAACACACCCAACCTGTCTTCTTATGTATATAAATGCTGACAAAATGTTTTCCAGAAAGGCTATAAAAATATATATCCTCTTTAGCAACATGTAAGCATATTTTTTTCCACAATGTTAAGTATAGTCATTTTAAAAAATACTTCATAATTTGATTTTTAAAAAGTTTTCATCTAAAATGTGAATTTCATAAAACATTTCTTGTTCTTCTTTGGTAAATCTCTTTAGTCTGTTGATCTTTTTTCTACTGAAATATTCATTATTTCCTTCTTTGCTAAGGGTTTTTTTTTTGCTTGGGTGTGTGCTAAGGATATTGATGCCTTTTCACAAAAATTTCTTTTTCTCTTTTGCCAGTTTGTCATCTTTTAATGTTTGTCTTTACTGAAATTGGTTTTCAAAAATGAATAGAAATATGTAATTACTCTTTAAAGGAACTATGCTCTTACTTTATCATTAAAAATATTTACTTTTTGTCCCTAAATATTTTTTTCCTAGTGAGAGGGCAGAGTTTTATTTTCGACATATTTCTGGGAAACAGAGGCCTAGAAATGAGATTTTTCACACAGTCCCTGGAGTCTTGTCTGAGGCAGGCTGAGGTTGCTTCTTTACCTCAAATTGAGCTACTCAGCTCAACCTCTGCCACTTCTCTTTTCTCAGTGTTTGGGTCATCCACCTCCTCAGAGCTGCTGCACAACATTTATTGTATTTAGAATTTGGTATAATAAAGTTTTTTTAAATGACTCTATTCTAAATAAACCTTATAGTAATACTCTACATTTTCACACATTATGGTTTGCAAAAAAAAAAAAAAATCATTCATTCGAGTTGATTCCAGACATATTTTAGAGGACCTGTTATTTATCATCCTAAGTATCAGAGCAGTTAATAACTCCAAGAACAGAAAAATTTTAAGTTGAAAAGTTAGGTCCAAACTGCAGGTTTATGACTCCCATTTTTTTTTCCTAAGTAGCATTCTTATGTTTATTTTTGAAGAATAAATTTAGCTACAAAACTCAAAAGTATGTATAATGAAAAGTAATTCTCTCACTCTCCCCTGTTTCCCATCCAAATTCCTGCCCTGTGGACAACCACAATATCAGTACCTTGTGTATCCATCCATGTGGTTTTATCAGTATGTATATATCTACTCATTTTTTTCATGCAAATAATACCCTATATAAACATTGTTTCATACCTTGCCTTTGTCACTTAAAAATCAGAGTTGGAAATCTTTCTGTATTAGTATGTATAAAGCCACTTCTTTTTATAACAGCTTCATAAATTCCTATTGTATAGCTGTACCCAAATTATTTAGTCATTCTCACACTGTAGAACTTTTAGGCTGTTTCCTAAAGCTACAATAATTTATCTTCTGATGAATAGTGGGTTTTTTTTTTTAATGTACTCTTTTGTGCATACATTTCTGTTTTTATAATTTTTATTTTAAGTTCAGGGGTACATGTGCAGGTTTATTATATAGGTAAACTTGTGTCATGCGGTTTTGTTGTAAGGCTTATTTCATCACCAAGGTATTAAGCTGAGTTCCCATTAGTTATTTTTCCTGATCCTCTCCCTCCTCCCACCCTCCAATGGGCCCCCGTGTGTCTTGTTCCTATCTATGTGTTTATGTGTTCTCATCATTTAGCCCTCACCTGAGGACATTCTCATGAACAGTTTCACAGTACAGTATTTTATTTGTGAGACAAGTACCTCAGAGTGAAATTGCTGAGTCATAATCATATATGTGTTTTTAATTTGCCATAATAAAATATTGCCAAATTCTCTTTTATTACCCAGTGTTATGCCTACATGGCCACAGCTGAATTTGTACCCTGCCCTAACTCTGCTTATCTTTGAGAAACAGGTAAAATGTTCCATTTGTAACCAGACCAGCTGAGATTGGTTAGAACCAAGATAGGTGACTAAAGGACTTCAAGAAGATCTCAGGCATTCTCATTTTCATGCTAAATGACACTCCCACAAGTGCCATGACAGTTGATAATTGCCATGACAATGACCAGAAGAAGCCATAAAAGGACAAACAGGAAGGTGGCACTCTGGTTCCAAGAAGTTCATCACCTCTTTCTGGAAAGGACAACATTCACTTTTAATGTCCAACTTCTTCCTTAGAGAAACTTTATATTTTAATTCCCTCATTCCTCACTAGTCAAGAAGTTGACTTGTGAGCCACACTTGTACTTCTCCATGCTTTGGCCAGCGAATAAATCTTACATTGCTTTACGCTCATTTTTTCTGTTTCTTGTATTGACTCTAATACCAAACAGGGAAAGATGACACCTTTTGAAGCCACCAAGGAGGTTACTGGTAACACCTTCATAAAGGTCTACCAATCCATACTCTCCCCCAAACAGTGTGTCTGGGATTGTTTGTACATACCTTCAACAGAGTGTTTCATATATATATATATATATATATATATATATATATATATATATGAAATATAATATGTATATATATATGAAATATAATATATATATATTTTCATCTTTGTGATCCTAATAAGTGGGGAATAAAAACTTGTTAATTCTGATCATTTAGTTTGCATTTTCTTTTGTGAGTGAGGTTGGGGATCTTTTCATATCCTTAGATGCCATTTGTGCTTCGTTTCCTGTGCCCTGTCTGTTTGTAGGCTTGTCCACTTTTGTGATAGACTGTCGTTATTTTATTAATTTAGGAACTTTTAACAAAATAATAAAATCAGCTTTTTTTCCTATGGTGTATAATACAAATATTTTTATAAATTTTCTGTTTTTGTTTCTTTTGGTTTATGGTAGTTTTGACTTTTAAAAACATCTACATTTTAATTAAATTGAATTCACTAATCCCTTCTCCAGTGGCTAATATGTTTTATATTACCTTAGAAAAGAATTTCTACTTCAAGATTTTGAAAGAATTCTTGGATCCTTTGTCGTTCATAAGTGTGATGATTGGGTTTTCACATGCATGTGTGAGATATTCCTCCCTCAAACCTTGTAATGACATCGATATACTATCCATCTCACATGAAAAGAAAAAAGAACAGAAAACCCTCACATGTTTTCTTCCAGCAGATTTGTGGGTTATATGTTATTTTAAATATTTGATTCGACTAAAATGTATCTTGAGTTAGATGGCAAAGTAGTAATCTGAATTTATATTTATCCACATGACTTCTCAGGTGTCCCAATGATATCTATCAAATAATATTTCTGCCAACCTAGTTAAGATGCCACCTTTATAATTCTCAAATATAATTATGTCTACTTCTAGATATCACATTTTCTTCCAGTGAACTATCTATTTAGGTCATCATACTATTTTAATTACTCTATTTGCATAAAATGGCATTATATATTAGGGTTGGTGCTAATAGATATTACTCTTTTATGTGTATATATTTTCCTAACTAATTAGAATTAGATTATCTAATTCCAAATGAGAACAAGTCTATTTTTATTTTTGTTGGGATTACAATATATTTATAAATTAAAAGGAACTACCAACTGCAAGTACCCTTACTCCTTTTATAATACCTCTTCTTTAGATTATAAAAACAAAGTATGCCAAGTATAATATCACAAGAAAAACAGGCTGGCTACTCATTTTAAAGCCTCTAATGTTAAGTGTATCAATATGTAAGAAATCAAATACTTTTCATTAAATACTTGCCTGATTGTTGAAATCATACCGTTGCATCATTCATAAGTAACATTATGTTAGTCATGTAAATAAATTCTTAAAATAGTTATTATTTATTAGAAATGCTTAATTTGGTAGATGGCAAACCAGTTTAATAACTTGAAGAAGAGTAGTTCAATATTTCATGTCCTAAAATCATTCAATTTTATGGCACTTTATGATATTTGAACAAATGGTATGCAAAACAAATTAAGCTGTATATGCGATCATTTTATATTTAGACGACTGATAGGCACTTATATCTAGATTCCATGATTATTAAAATATTGTGATGTGGGTATTTCATAATACCCTGTAATAATGATTTATATTATACATTTAGCTAGAAGTTATTCTTATGTATAGCCTTTTAAAATATAGTATTCCTCAAGTTTATAAGAAATTAAAATTTATAATCTTAAGAAGTGTATTACTTTGGGAAAAATGAAGATTACTGTCAATATTTACTGGCATATCTGAACCTTTTAATAAAAAATTCATGAAGTCTCATCTATACAGCATGTATGAAGGAAAACAGAAAATACTTCTTAGTTCACATTAAATCCCATCTCTCTGTTAAGCCTTTATTGAGAGCAAAAATTATCACAGACTTAGATGACCTTTGGGGTCACTAACATATGGCTGCAGCAGAGATTCTACACTTTTATTTAAATCATTAGAAAGAAAATGTCTTTCCAATATTATTATACATGTATCCACTTCCCTCAAAACATCAGCCTGATTTAGGAGAAAGTGCATAATAATGACTTTGGCGCCAGGCAGACTTCGGTTTGAATTTCCTGTTTATTCCATATAATTAGCTCTGCAGCATTATGCAAATTCCCCACAAATGAAAGGGAGAAATATCTCTGTCTTACAAGGTTATCGTGTAGAATAGAAATAGTTTCAGTAAATTGCCTACCACAGTGCCTGGGCTAAATAAATAACAGCAAGATTATTATCCTTCTTCCCTATAAAGGCTGCAGTTTTTAAATAATAAGCTATGAGTTGGCCAAAAAATGCTAAATCTTACCAAAATCTTACCAAAATCTTATGTGGAGCATATTTATTACCTAAGTTTTATCTTGTTTGTCAAACATGTTTATGGCTTTAATTTAAAATATAGATCTGCAGTAAAATAATAAGACAGCATAACACAGTTGTTAAATTTGTGGCTCCAGGGTGAGAGAGACGTGGGTTCAAATCCCATCTCTACTGCTTACCAGCTTATGTGATTGGGGAATTTAATTAATCTCTCTAAAGCTCAGTTCTCATATAGCAAAACAGAGCTGAAAATAATTATCTATAAGGTCATTTTAATTGAAAAAATGAGACACTATATTTTAATCACTTAGCACATTTCCTGGTACAATTTAAGTACACAACACATTATAACTGTTATTATTAGTAATTTTAGCAATTTTCTTATAAGTTGATTTTGTATAGCTAAAGCTAATGTTCTTCAGAAAGGAGAATATATTTGCTTACTTTGTAATAGAAAAGCTTTTGTATTGCATATACAAAAACTTTTCTTCTTAAAGAGCTTTCAACTCAGGCTATTTTTGTTTTTGTTTTTGTTTTGTTTTTTTTTTTTTTTTTGAGATGGAGTTTCACTCTTGTTACCCAGGCTGGAGTGCAATGGCGCAATGTCAGCTCACCGCAACCTCCGCCTCCTGGGTTCAGGCAATTCTCCTGCCTCAGCCTCCTGAGTAGCTGGGATTACAGGCACGCGCCACCATGCCCAGCTAATTTTTTGTATTTTTAGTAGAGACGGGGTTTCACCATGTTGACCAGGATGGTCTCAATCTCTTGACCTCGTGATCCACCCGCCTCGGCCTCCCAAAGTGCTGGGATTACAGGCGTGAGCCACCGCGCCCGGCCTCAGGCTATTTTAAAGACTAAAATGTTTGCTTATAGCAAAACCAAGACTACACTGCTTTCTACCAACAAATAGCAATATATGACACACACAGCCATTTTAGTTCCTGCCAATACAAAGTTCATTAGTTCATTCAGTGCCTACAGGATATGGGCCTTGCTTTGAAGGTGACATAAATTCTTAAATCCATCAGGTTTGAAAAATGTGAATATACCAAACATACCGGGGATATTGAAAGATTTAATAACAAAAGCATTGGAATATCATGGGAACCAAAGAAATATAATAAAATAATTGAAAGTAAGAAAATAATAAATGTGGCAAGTGCATAGAAGATTAATCACTTGATAGTAATAATGACCCTCTAGGACTGAGCAGAATTATACAAAAGTTTAAAATAATGGGCCTAGGCAATAGCCAGCAAGATACAAGGAATATTATTATTATTTTTAATGAAAATGCTCTAGCATGGGTCAGAGGATTTTTCATTAGCAGTGGAAGCTCCAGAACTTAATGCTAAAGCCAGAAAAGACTAAGTGTTCATTCAAGAAGGCAAAATCCAAGCACGGTAACAGCTGCAGATAAAATATTCCTGATGGGGCAGGGATTGTTAAATGGACTCAAAGCCCTTTCATTCAATATCAAAATAAGTGAGTTAAGAAGCATACATGCCAAAGTATTCTTTGGAAC
This sequence comes from Aotus nancymaae, assembly GCF_030222135.1. Lineage (NCBI taxonomy): Eukaryota > Metazoa > Chordata > Mammalia > Primates > Aotidae > Aotus > Aotus nancymaae. The sequence continues at coordinate 46,139,863 of NW_026988442.1, read as the reverse complement.
ATTTGTGGAGATTGTCAAAACTGGTGACACCTTCTCATACGATTTTCGATGAAGACATTCTTTAAGGATCTATATTAGCAAAAGAAGGGTGTAATCTGGTTTTAGGCATCAAAAGGAACAGTTTATTTAGTGGAAATTCATCTGGAGATGGTAAAGTACTGTGGTATAAACAACATAAGTTTACAAACAAACCTTTTGCAAACTACCATGTTCATAGATATAACTTCCAGTGTTTCTTACATCTCTGCTCTCTCTTGGAACAAAAGGCTATGATTATGGCAAGGTGTCTAGTAGCCCTGACCATAATCTGGGAGTATGATGAAACTCCTGTGATAGCGTTTAAAATGCATTCTCTTTCTGTTGTTGTTGTTTAAAATATATTCAAAGATAAAGGGTATGGCTATTTTTTAAGGGCGAATTAAATGTATGATGGTATTTCTTACTTTCTGCCATTTTGAGGCAAAATTTTCAGAACCTCACAGATATAAACTGGTTTGGAGTCATGGACAATATTCAAAATTTGATAGTGATCACAGAGTAACAAGTGAATAGGAAGAAAATAATTTCTATCCTTCCTCAAATTTATATCCCAGAAGGAAGTGTTTTGCCTAAACACTTGCTTTATCTCAGAATCCAAGTTCCCTGGTCAAATTTATATTCCAAAAGTAATTAAAATTATTCAATTATTATTTTAAAATTATTAAATTTATTAGAAATATAAATTTGACCAGGAGCCTGGATTGTGAGAAAAAGCAAGTGTTTAGGCAAACACGGTTCACAACAATTTAATGACAACGGTGTTGAACTTCTATTTACAGACTTCTTTTTGCTATTCTAATTAATGAATTGACCTGCTTATTTTTTAAATGTCCATATGTCTTATTTTCATGAAAACGCAAAATATGCTTAGTGACCTTGAGTTTCCATAAATAGTCGCCATTTTTCATTTGCTTGTAACTCCCCAATGGAAAAAGGTATTGCCTAGGGGACTTAACCTCTACAAGGACTGTCTAATGGAACAAGAAATAACTGGTATAAACTCCAACCTTAAAACTTCAGCTTTCGGCCGGGCGCGGTGGCTCACGCCTGTAATCCCAGCACTTTGGGAGGCCGAGGTGGGCGGATCACGAGGTCAAGAGATCGAGACCATCATGGCCAACACGGTGAAACCCTGTCTCTACTAAAAATACAAAAAAAAGAAAAAAAAAATTTTAGCCAGGTGTGGTGGCATGCGCCTGTGGTCCCAGCTACTTGGGAGGCTGAGGCAGAAGAATCGCCTGAACCCAGGAGGCGGAGGTTGCAATGAGCTGAGATTGCGCCACTGCACTCCAGCCCGGTGACAGAGCAAGACTCCGTCTAAAAACAAAACAAAACAAAAAAGAAACTTCAGCTTTCAGTAACAAACTCTTCTGAAAACACCTTAACAAAACTGAGTGAAAAATAAGTGATTTTACTAACAAGGGAAAGAAGAGAGATTTTTGAACTTGCTTAATTAAAAGAAACCAAGACTCTAAATAGGAGAAATCATTGATCTGCTTGACCATTGAGAAAAGAAGATAGCTTTTGTTTTTCACTCATTTACTCAATTTGTTTACTCAAGTATTAAGTGCCTACTTTGTGCAAAGCATCCTAAAAGGGTCTGTGTGGATTACAACTGCAGCAAAATAGAATCCTTGCTTGACTTAATCATATCTAGGATAGAAAATTTAGAGTCTCTAAATTTATTAACTAGCTAGGCAAGAATATTTTTCCCCATCAGGAATTCTCCTAAATTGCTACTATAATCATCCAACAAGTCAAAAATTTTAATCCTAGTATAAAAGAAAAGACAGAACAAAACAAAATGAAATGAGAGTTCTTATAAAGGAAGGCACATGTTCATGGTAAGGTACATTTAGACTAAAAACCAGATCTCTGAAGGCAACGGGTAGGGGAAAGCTGGAAACTCTCTTAGAATCTATAAAGTATATAGGATGTTTTTAAAAAAATCACCAATAAATCACAGACCTAAACATTGGAGTTAGAACTATAAAATTGTAAGAAGATATCATGGGGAAAAATCTTCAAGACATTAGATCTGGCACATGGACGTGGAACCAAAAGCACAGGCAACAAAAGAAAAACAGAGGTGAACTGGATTTCGTCAAAATTAAAACTTTTGTACATCAAAGAACACTACCAGAAAGTGAAAAGGCAATCCACATAATGGGAGAAAATAATTGCAAATCATATATCTGGTAAGGGTTAACATTGGCAATACATTAAAAATTCCTACACCTCAACAAAAAATAAACAAGCAGATTAAAAATGAACAAAGGATTTGAAAGGACATTTCTCCAAAGAAAGGTCAATCAGTACATGGAAAGATACTCAACATCACTAATCATTTGGGAAATGCAAATCAAAACCACGATAAAATATCACTTCATACTTGGTAGGATGGCTATTGTTAAAAAAAAAAAAAAAAAAAGGAAAAGCAGCATCAACAAGGATATGGAGAAATTATAACCCATGTGCATTGCTGGTAGGAATATAAAATAGTGCAGCTGCTGTGGAAAACACTGTGGTGGTTCCTCAAACATTAAACAGAATCACCACATGGTCCAGCAATTCTACTTTAGGGCATGTATCCTAAACAATTGGAAGAAGGGACTCAGATAGTTATCTGTACACCAGTGTTCATAGCAGCATTATTCATAGTAGCCAATAAGTGAAAACAACCCAAATGTCTATCAACAGATGAACAGATAAACCAAATGTGGTACGTAGGCACAGTGTAATACTATACAGCCTTAAAAAAAGAAATAAAATTCTGATATATGCTAGGACCTGGATTAACCTTGAAAATATTATGCTAAGTAAAATAAGCCAGACAGAAATAGACAAGTGCTGTAGGGTTCCACTTATATCAGGAACCTAGAATAGTCAAATTTATAGAAAATGTAGAATAGTGATTACTGGGAGATAGGGGGAGAGAGGAATGGGGAGTCACTGTTTAACAGTTACCCAGTTTTCGTTTGGAATGATGAGAATGTTCTGAAGATGGATAGTGATGATCGTGTACAACATGAATGTAATTAATGCCTCCGAATTGTACATTTGAAATGGTTAAAATAGTACATTTTGTTATGTATATTTTAAAATTCACCAGCATTTTGTTGAGATCCGTAGGCAGAAAGAGTCAGTAGGAGACAAAAATCACAGTAGCTAGCAGTGGGTCAACCCTGACAACATGTGGAGTCTCTTTGGTATCTATTTTGCCAGGCAATAGTCATTTATATCTATGCAATATCACTATTTCATGAGAAATAATCAGTAATAGACATAAAAATTAATCAAAATACACAAAATATTACTGTCCTCCCACCATTGTTTTAGTTTCCAAATTTTAAACATTTAAAGTTACTCTCAATTGTAATCTTGTCATATTAGCCCTTTCCCCTGCCCCAAATAGTAATAAAGTGTTCCAAGAATCCAATCAATTTCAGACAGGAGGAGAATCTAGAACATTTACATATAAATACATTTACATATACATTTACATATAAATCACCAAAAAATGACAAAAACACAATTTTTTTTGTACAGAAATTAGAGGCTTCTCAAACATTTATTCTGATTATATGTTACTCGTGTCCAGAAAGGAAGGGATTCAGTTAAAAAAGGGCACACTCACTTGGGCACAGTTTCTCACGCCTGTAATCCCAGCACTTTGGGAAGCCGAGGCAGGCGGATCGCGAGGTCAGGAGATTGAGACCAGCCTGGCCCACATGGTGAAACCCCGTCTCTACCAAAATACAAAAAATTAGCCAGGCATGGTGGTGTGCACCTATAATCCCAGCTATTCGGGAGGCTGAGGCAGGGGAATTGCTTGAACCCAGGAGGCAGAGATTGCAGTGAGCAGAGGTCATGCCACTGCACCCCAACCTGGCAACAGAGTGAGACTCTGTCTCAAAAAATAAATAAATAAATAAAAGGTACACTCATCCCTTTCCAAAGTTGGACCCATGCTGGTTATTTTACCATTGGTTTATCATGCAGCCCTCAATGCAGGTTAATAATCTCTACGAAATCAAGAAAAGGTCCTCATCTTCTACTTTCAACCTTGCTGTCTGTGTTACAGCCACACTGGCTTTCTTGCTTCTCCTTAAATACATCAAATATGCCTTGGGGCTTTTGCAATTGCTGTTTTTGTGTGTGTGACTAGAATGATTCTTCAGTTTTTAGCTAGCTCCCTTACTTTCTCATTTGCTTCATGCCTGTACTCAAAAAAAGTTTTGAGTTTTATATTCCTCTATAGAAGTTTTCTGTCTACTTTAAATAATACTTCCTTCTCTCAAGTCTCTGTCCTGTTTTATTGTTTTTCACAGCATATCTTATGGTAGAATGGTGGATAGTGGCGAATATTTATCTATTCGTTATCTCTTAAAATTGGTGTCAAATCTCCATGTGTTGTTCATTGCTATGTCTAGTGTCTACAATAGTGCCGACTTAATAAATACTTTCTGAGGAAGGAAGGGAGGGAAAAAAGAAAGAGGGAAGGAAAGAAGGAATTGTTTTTAAATTCCAGGAAGAGTATGAATGCTGAGAAAAGTAAGACTGTGAGTTCTTAGAGCTGGCCTGGAGGGACTCAGCAGCCATTTACCACTGCCTTTGGGATCTCTGCCAGGTCCTTCCTCCCTGCAAACCTCAATGGCACCAATACCAACTTGGATGCCAACTCCTGACCTACACACATTGGAAGCCAACTGGACCAGACCTAATGATTAATCACTATCCTAAGATAAATCAGTTGGAAATTTCAGCTTAACTTTGTCTTGTCTGCCAGTCTACTTCTTAAGCATACCTGTCACCTCCAAAATTTCCTTGTGTCCCCTTACTTATTTCACTTAGCATGTCTCTTCAAGGTCCATGCATGGCGTCACAAATAGTAATGTTTCCTTTTTAAGGCTGGATAATATTCTATTTTATATACAGACCACATTTCTTTACCCTTTCATCTGTTGATGGTCATTGGGTTGTTTTCATATTTTGGTTATTGTGAATGATCCTGCAATGAACACAGAAGTGCATATATCTCTTTGAGATCCTGATTTCAATTGCTGGATCATATGGTAGTCCTATTTTTAACTTTTTTGAGGAACTTCCATAATATTTTCCACAGCAGCTATACTATTATGCATTCCCATCAACAATGAACAAGGGTTTCATTTTCTTCACATTCTCAACAACACTTTTCATTTTTTATAATGCCATTTTAGCAGGTGTGAGACGATTAACTCATTGCAGTGTCAATAAAATCTTAACCACTAAGTCTAGAGGACAAGCTACCAATCCATGAATCACTAAAATAGATAGAGATATATCACGGAACTCAAGGGCCCAATTTCCCATCATTTTTATATCCCAAAGTACAGTATCTAAGTGGAAAATTGATATTATTAAAAAATTATTTGCATGCAAAAAGTTGTTATACATATAACGTAAAATAAATTAGTTTCCAAAAATGTTTTAAAACACTTAAAAATTCTTTAATTATTGATGCTGGACAATTTATCTGACATAGATAATTGAGTCTTTGTGACAGTGAGTACTGTGATTTAGGTTTCATTTGTGTGCATCAATTTGTGATGCTTTAAATATTTGTATTCCTCCAATATAGAATATCTAAATTCTTATTTTCCAGGATATATGAACACCGTCATCTCATCCTGCACAAGATCACTTTGCTTTCCATACTTCTCCATCCACTAGCCCCAGGATCTCATATGCATAGCTTCAATCCCTGTTTCTTTTCCATTTTGGAATGAACTTCACACCAGACATTTCTTTTTTTTACTTTATAGACTGAGTCATACCCTGTTGCCCAGGCTGGAGTGCAATGGCTCAATCTTGGCTCACTGCAACCTTCACCTCCCAGGCTCAGGCACTTCTCCTGCCTCAGCCTCCTGAGCAGCTGGGATTACAGATGCCCGCCACCATGCCTAGCTAATTTTTGCATTTTTTTTTTTTCTAGTAGAGATGGAGTTTCACTATGCTGGCCATTATGAGGCTGAGGCAGGTGGATCACTTGAGGTCAGGTCTCGAATTCCTGACCTCAGGTGATCCGCCTGCCTCAGCTCACAATGTGCTGGATTACAGGCATGAGCCACCGCGCCTGGCCCACACTAGACATTTCATACACATATCCCTTTTACTTATACCATCTTCTTTTTTCAACTCCTTCCTACCTTGGAAAAGTCCTTTTATCCATTTTAATTTTTTAAATAGTAAAACAAAATATGGGAATCATAGCAAAGTCAGTAATCAGTATCAGTAATGTTTGTCAGAGTAGTGCAATGACACCCCTAGACCAGGAAAGTGAAGTCATTCAACCTATAAAACAACTTCAAAAACACTTAAAATGCATAAGTACTCTTTCTATAATGTCTTCAAACTTCCATCAAAATCTCAATTTTGACTTAATACAATGTACCTCTCAGGAATTGGTATACTCAAGATGAAAATTGAAACAATCTTCCATCTTTCTTTTTTTGTTGTTCTCTATTACTGTATTTACATGATTTGGTATGTTTGATCCCAAATATAATTTTATTTTAGCTCCATTAAGGATTGAAAATGTTTTATGGAATACTGGGTAACATAACCATCAGGTGTATCTGTGTGGAGTATGTGCAAACATATACTTAGAATATGTAAGATTTATTTCCTATAAAAGAAATGTGCATGTTACTCAAGTATAGTAACCACTGTGAGTCTTTGGTAGGGTTAGGTAATTTCTGTGCCTTAGTGTTCTCACCTCAAATTGGTGGTCATGAGGATTTAAACGGAGCATATGAAAATCCCTTAACAAACTGTTCAGTTAGTATTAAGGAGACTTCCATACACAAGACTGTTACATTAATGTTATCAGTAATGTTAGCAGGATGTAAACTTTTCCATCTGCATTTTTCCTTGTAACAGGATAATTGCTGGTCTGGTGCAGTGGCTCACAACTGCAATCATGGCACTTTGGGAGATCGAGGAGGGCAGATCACCTGAGGTCAGGAGTTTGAGACCAGCCTGGACAACATGGTGAAACTCTATCTCTACTAAAACTACAAAATTTGCCAGGTGTGGTGGCGCATGCCTGTAATCCCAGCTACTTAGGAGGCTGAAGCAGAAGAATTGCTAGAACCCGGGAGGCAGAGGCTGCAGTGAGCTAAGATCACACCACTGCACTCCAGCTTGGGTAACAGAGTGAAACCACCACACTTTTACCTATGTAACAAACCTGCACATATGCACATCCTGCACATGTACCCTGAAACTTAGTTTAAAAAAAAAAAAAGAGGCCAGATACCAGTGGCTCATGCCTGTATTCCCAACACTTTGGGAGGGCAAGGTGAGCAGATCACCTGAGGTCAGGAGTTCAAAACCAGCCTGGCCAACATGGTGAAACCCCGTCTCCACTAAAAATACAAAATTAGCAGGGCATGCTGGTGCATGCCTGTAATCCCAGTTACTCAGGAAGCTGAGACAGGAGAATAGCTTGAACCCAGAGAGCAGAGGTTGCAGTGAGCCAAGATGGTGCCATTGCACTCCAGCCTGGGCAAGAAGAGCAATACTCCATCTCGGAAAAAAAAAAAAAGCATTTTGATGATAATATTCTAAGTTATCAAATGTTTACATACCATTATTAACACCTACTTATGTCTACTTATCATGTGTAAGACACTAAAGTGGCTATGTTGGAAAAAACAAATTAGGATGTGTGTGTGTGTGTGTGTGTGTGTGTATATATATATAATATACTATATATATCATATATGCACTAGCCCTTAGAAGTAGATACTACTAATTTACAGGGAAGCAATATTTAAGAAATTAATATTTGACTAAAACCACATATTGAGTAACGAAAATATTTGGGAAAAAACCTTTCTTTAACTTACTAATTTGAACTCAAATTGATTTCTCTGTGCTTTTAACATTTTATAAAATATGTTATGGTCTGAAACATAGTAGAGATGTAATATAAATTTTGAAAGGCACTTCTCTGCCTAGCTGTTCTACAAGTGTTCCTTCTTAAAAACCTGGCAGCTGATCTCATGAATAAGCAGAACCTTATTCCCAGCTGATCCATGAGTAAGCCACTTCCCTTTTTCCTACCTGAATTGCCATGAGCCAAGTTTGGACGGGGGGTAACAAGAATATATATTTTATTAAGAAGGAAACAAATTCATCACTTCAACTTTATAACATTTTGTTCCATAAAAGGATCGTTTATAAAGATTCGTTCCGGCCGGGCGCGGTGGCTCAAGCCTGTAATCCCAGCACTTTGGGAGGCCGAGGCGGGTGGATCACGAGGTCAAGAGATCGAGACCATCCTGGTCAACATGGTGAAACCCCGTCTCTACTAATACAAAAAATTAGCTGGGCACGGTGGCGCGTGCCTGTAATCCCAGCTACTCAGGAGGCTGAGGCAGGAGAATTGCCTGAACCCAGGAGGCGGAGATTGCGGTGAGCCGAGATCGCGCCATTGCACTCCAGCCTGGGTATCAAGAGCGAAACTCCGTCTCAAAAAAAAAAAAAAAAAAAAAAAAGATTCGTTCCATCATACTTACCTAGCAGGAATTACTCGGATAAAGTAAAGGCATCACTTAGCAATAAAGCATTCAATTCATCCTATTTAAAATGTTACTCTACACCCTAAAATATACACTGTCTATTGGACTTGAAAGAATAGTAATTTGGTAGAGTTTAAATCAATACATGAAATATAATTTTTTAAATTTTTTTGTAGAAACAGGGTTTCCTTATATCGTCCGGGCTGATCTAGAACTCCTGGCTCAAGCAATCCTCCAGCCTCAGCCTCCCAAAATGTTGGGACCACAGGTGTGACCAAATGTGCCTGGCATGATATTTTATTATCATGTAACATTTTTCTAATTTTTCCTGTTTTACTCATCTTCATGGATTTGAATATCTACATTTACTTATTTTTTCAAATTCTAAAGTGTAGATTTCTCAAGAAGATGACATATTTTAAAAATAATTACATTGGATTTAAAAACATATAGCATAGGAGCAACTAGTAAAAGTTGACAGATACCACATCCAGCGAAATTACCCCCAGTTAAAAAAATATCAGATAATACAGGGAGTCTAGGTATGCAGATAGCACATACAATTTTTATTAAAAATCTCCATGGAAATGTTTTTAATACTTATATTTTAATGCATATATCTAATCTTATTTACCTTTCTTTAGAGGCCCAATTTTCCAATTATTTGTATTAATAGTTTGACCTCAAAGTGGAGTGAAATTTTCATTACTGGCATACATATTAAACATTTAGAAGATGAGATGTAGGAGAGAAGAAGGAAATAAAGAAGAAAAAGGGCATTCATTTCAGGGCAGGATGCTAGCTTAATGACATTGTAAATGTACTCACTCTTTCTAAATTTCCAAGTGAACAATCATAGGTGCAATTAGAGTTTTACTGTATTTTGATAAATGATTCAGAAAGCTTTGTAAAAAATCCAAGAAGACATTTTAAAGAAAAGTATGATCAGTAATAGCAGTTTCTCAAATACTTGACACACAAAAAAGGAACTCATAAAATGAATACCAAGGAAATTACAATTAAAGTAATGGTAGGTTTTAACAACAATATATGGCATTTTTTGGCTTCAAGTTATATCACTTTAAAAAAATCTAAAGGTATTTCATTTCCTGTATTAAAGAAACAATAATAGCATATTTTTTACTTACAGTAAGTTCTTATGTAAAGAGCTGTGGAAAGAACTCTTTTCTCAATAGGGCTAAAATATATAGAAGAATTCAATTCTAAATATGCCAATTCAAATTTGTTTGTGGCATATTATGCTTACTGGCACAATAAGGCGTTCCCCTCTTCCTTCCCCACTTTATCATGGTCTGGCACTTTTCCTCGCCACCAAGAAGGGTTTCATTCCTTCAAACTTTATTCCACCTTTAGCTGCCAAGAGCTGATGGCTTTCCCTTTTGCCTAAAGCATTTCCTTCCAGCAATGCTGAAAGGAAAGAGTAAGTGAAACCTTCAATGAAGAAATTTAATTTTTTAGAATGGCAAGACACCAAAATTGTTATCTCATATTCCACAAAAGTATTCTACCCACATTCTCTGGATGCTCTCATAAATCCTCATATAAAAATATTTTTATGCAATCTTATAATATCCATTTTAATATGACCTTGCCTCTCAAGTGGTAATCTAACTCTACATAGTTCTAAAGGAAGATGTCACAATACTTCTGTAAAGAATAAATTAGCTAACTTGTGATGTGTAATATGGAGGACCATCTTCAATTAGTACACAGATGCTCTCCAATACAACGATATGCCCTCTTCAGAGCAAATTTTTAAAAATCCTTGGTAATAATTAGTGAAAGAATTTATTCTTTCAAGATGTAATGTAGTAACCAAATTATTTACTAAAAAACCTGTGGCTGGCCATTTGCTACATTAAAAAAAAATCACTAATCAGAGTTTGTCACCTAACTCATAGCTACATTTTCAACCAAATAATAGTGAAATTACTTGTTTGTTTAATATCTTTAAGTACAGTCTTGAAAAATAAAGAGGGCAGGCAAATTACCATACAAAGTGTGTGTGTGCGTGTGTGTTTAGTAAAATTCTCGTATAAATATGACACAGTCACTGATCAGCATGAAGTTTGCAGTTCTTATTTCCACTCTAATAACAGTAATGGATCTTCATGAATAAGCCCACATTGCTTCTTTGAAACTTCCTTAGAGGATGCTTCAAATTTGTAGATAAAGTGCCCTTTGTACCTGGGGCAAACATCAATTTAGACCATGTGGAAACCTAATCTATGTCCTCAGCCTCATCTGGCTGTATTTCTATCAACTAAGCTCACATAAGTATCTATATTTATTTTAAAAGAATATTTTAAATTTATAGTCAGTGACTATTGACTGGCCCTTAAATTCCTGGTAGATGATACAGATTTAAACCTAACAAGGTCATCATTGTAGATTTAGAGTCACTCGTACTAAAATTATATTAGTTTATGCAATCTAATTTTTTCTTACAATGTATTTTTGTACATTTGTGGTCACTGCCTTTCTAAGAATTTACAAATTACTTACCTCTGAGTACATTATCATCCACACTGCTAAAAGATGAGAATACATCTCTGGATTTGTTTATTTTACCTCCTCAAAGTTATAGCAGAATATTGTAAACATACTAAATGGTCAACAAATAAAAAATAAATAGAATCACAAAATGCATGTTTCCAGGGTTGATGAGCTTTATGCTGGAAGAATCCATATTTTTGTACTTTATTATTTATATAAATATCTACAAACACCCTACTCTTTGATACCAGGCACTATTCTGGAAGTTAAGTCAACAATGAAGACATAGTCTATTCAGTATGCAAATCCACAAAACGCCTGCATGCTGTAACAAGCATTATGAAAGAAACAAATAAATAAGGTACCAAGATCAAGACCAACAGGGGACAACCTACTTTTGGCAAGATGATCAAAAATGATCTTTCCAAAACAAAAAACCTCAGCTGAGATTTAAAGTTTGAGAAAGAGTGAGCATGCATAGAGTTCAGGCATTGGGAACAGCATTTGAAAAGCCCTTAAGGAGTGCTATTGTTTCCTGGGTTTTAGCCACTGAAACATCACCTGGGCAGGAGCACCTTAATGAGAACAGAATAGGTTCCGGTGAGGTTGGAGAGAAGGGACAGGACAGAGAGTAAACCACATGCTGAGGAAGGCATTTATTGTTATTGCTAATTGGTCTCTGTGTAGCAGTGTTTATTTCTTTGTCTTTTTTTAAAAAATGCAGTTGTGAGCCAATGTTTGTAAGGAGAGACAGGATGGTATTGCTTTGTATGGAGAATGAATTGCACAAGAGAAAATTACAGAAGTAGAGAGACTGCTGTGGATGTTGTGGCAGGATTCCAAGTAAATTATGATGATGACCTGAACTAATTTGGTGGCAGTATAGATACAGAAAAGAGGGTGAACGAGATGCATCTGAGATGTATGAAGACAGAGAAATAAATTTGGGAGATAAGATTGAGCGATCTACATACAGGCTGGATACGGCTAAAATGAGGTTATAAGGAAGAGAGCAATCAAAGGTGATTTCAATACTTGGATGGTAAAGCCATTTATTCAGATAATGAAGATGGGAGGAAAGAATCTGAGACAGCGTTTTAGAAAAAGTCATAACTTATTATCATTCTGACATCCAGAATATTCCATTTACATTAATAAACTTTAAGCTCCTTTACAAGATCATGACTTGTCTTAGAAAAATACCATATAAAACCTTCTAGTGCTTCACACTCTTTTGCATAACTAATAGGAATAAAAACTGGATAAAAACTAGTTTTTATTTTTCATGCAAAATGAAAAATTTTACTTTTTTCCTTGCCACAGAGAAAGTGGGTTGAATATATTAAATAAAGTAAATAGGACCCTACCGATTGCTTTTCTGAATTTATTTATTTATTTAGCTGCTGAAACAGCACAGCAACAGGTAGTAAAAACACAGAAGCATTACCACAGAAGAGTTCCCATGATTACTTGCAGGCCCTAGGTCACAGGAGGCCCAGGGTTCTTTTGGCAGAGAGCCAGACCTGACTCATCTTTCTCCTGTGGAAGCATCAGGTACTCAGTGAGCCCAGCCCTGCACCATAGAAATCATGGCATACCATATATCCAGTCTCTGTAAAAATACATCACTGTGTCCCACGACTGCACAGTGGTTTACTTAAGGAAACCTCCTTTTAAACATCTAAAAAAAAAAAAAAAAAAAAAAAAAAAAAAACTTATATTAAGCCAAACTACTATCAGAAGCCTAAACAGAGGGCACATTCTCTTTTACATAAAATGCCATATTCTGTGTAGAATTTGGTTGTTGATAAGCTTGACTAACAATCATGAGAATTTGTTACATAGGGATCAGAAAAGACTAGTTTTCAAATAATCAATATATATATATATTTAAATCTCACCATAAATTATGAGAAAGAAAATTCTAGTTTAAACTTTTTAAAATAGTGGGAAAAATCTGAAGAATTTTCAATAAAATGAACAGTTTAATAATTGGATTTGGTTTGCAGATTATATAAAATAGGTTTATATTGATGTTAAAGCAAAAGTTATTAAAATGTATTTAAATTACAAGGAAAGAAAGAGAGAGAACATCTTTAACTTGTCTACAGGGAAGAAGAAATAGAAAAGAATATTAAATATGTTTCTCTAAATAACTGAACCTCCCAACACTGACTTCCTATTCAGTAACTTGACAATCTATCACTTTCTTAAAAGCTTACTTTGATTGGCTTTTATCTTACTGACACGAGCTTCTTAAAAACTCCCCTCAGTTTCTCGCCTAACCTATGAACGCTGCAACTTAAAAAAAAAAAAAAAGTAAAATAATGAGTGAAATGTTTACTATAATCACAAAAACTGACATTAACGTTTCTATTTTCTTGTTCTGATCTTTTGTCTTGAATATAAGGGACGAAAATATCCGTTTTTTTCCTAAAAGTAAATGAGTTTCCTAAGTTGAATTCGATAAAAAGTTAAAAGGATTCTGCATCTTTTCTGAATTTCACTATAAAGTGCTTATTCGTTTGAAAAAAATAAACTGCGCTGAGAAATAGGGGTAGAGCTGTTCTGTTAATTATTTGCGTTCGTGTGTTCTTAAAGGGTGCGGGGTTCTTTTCTGCCCCCACAGGTAGTATCTGCTATGCTGGTTCTCCACGCTCAGCTTTGCAGATGGGAAATACGGCACATACTTTTTGCTCGTAAAAAATATGAGCTGCTCCTTGAACTGAAGCCCATCTAACAACTATGTTAGCGTAAACAGAAAGAAATAAAAAACAGTAAACCACCAGGCATGGCTACCTTTCCTTTCCAGTTTCAGAACCTGGCAGCAAACCCACAGGGTCAAAGCCGGCAAAGGAGTTGCCCAGCTTTCGAAATAACTACCCTCCCAGCTCCTCTTCCTCTCATTGCTGGAACCACCTGGGCAAGCTTCTCCCCTCTCTTTTTCCCAGGTGGCGTAATACTGGGTGCCAGAACCGAGATGTGAAAATAAGGCACAGGTGGGTGTGGCGGTTGAGGCGAGCACCGGCGAAAGACGGGGGGTTTCTCCTCCTGCCACACAGAAGAAGCAAAGGGAAAGGCACTTACTTGCGACCTAGCCAGAGGATCATTCCCACCGGGTGCACATGCAGAATCTGGCCCCAGGGGAGGGCGCGGGCCTCTCTCTCCCCTGCGCTCTCTCCGGGTTGCCTCTTTTTCTTTGGGCTCCTGTTGCTCCGGGGACGCCAGCCGCTGGCACCCAGGTTAGTCCAGCCCCATTCGAGCCGGCGGAATTGGAAAGCCGACAGGCGCAGCAGGAGCGCCGGCGACCGCCTGCACGCAGACTGCGCCCCTCCTGCCAGGGCGCTCCCGGGGAGGTAGCAGCCCCGCCTCCCCGAGGGCAGCTGCGCCGCTCAGCCTCCTCCACTCCTCCCTGCTAGCCCGGGTCCCCACCCCTTGCTCCCTCCCTCCTTCCCTTCCTCCCTCCACTTCTGCGGGCGCAGGGCGGAGACCCGTGTAGGGGCGCGGTGGTGGAGACGCTCCTCTGCACCATTCGCTAATAGAAGGCGGAGGAGGGGGTTGCACGACCTGCCATCAATAGGGGCACGTGTGTGTGTGTGTGTGTGTGTGTGTGTGTTTTATTAGATGCAGCCAGAAGAGCCCTTCCCTTACCTCACCCCCGCCCCCATCGTCCCTTCCCTCCCTTCCTGCTCAGCAGAATCTGCTAATGTTTCCGATCAGCCACTTCTGTGGCTTAGTGGAGAGCTGGAGAAAAACTCCGGAACAGAGGAATTGGGGACCAATGGCAAAGGCCTGAGTCTGGGGCAGTGGGTGGGGAGCCAGACCACACCGCCTGGCCAGCGCCTCCCGGGCCCTGGGCTCTGAGGAGTCTAGGCTGGGAATTGGTTTCTTCCCTGGAGCTTCGCTCACAACAGCGAGAGGGGCGTCGGCGCTTAAGACCGGTATCTAGGCTGTGTTTGCTGTTTTATTTTTTAAATAATCCATTGAATTGCAGAGTCTTCCAGGCAGGAAAATAATACATTTTCTTTCGAAGACGCGGTGAAGAGTCAGAGGCTGTCCTAGATTGGGAAGGAAACATGGGGAAAATGCTGCTTTTCCAGGCCTGGGACCCGATCATCTGGACATGCCATTAGTCATATGGGTTCTGAATTTCCGAGCTGGTAGGAGCGACTGTGAAAATAAATTTTAAAACCTCATTTTGCGTGGAGTGTGTGCGTGCGCGTGTGTTTTCTACAGCAGCCTGGAGGAACAATGGAAACAGGATTTAATTATCTTTCTCAAAGAGAAACAGGAAATTTCCACTAAGAGAATAAATTAAAGGATGGCAATGGGGTGCCTCTCAAAAGGGCAGATCACTTTGCAGGATAAGCACTAGTGATGGGCATTTGTAGTTTTGTTGTTTACCTCCACACCTTCTATCATGGAAATGATGCTTAGAGGTAAACAGGAATGAAATCAAATCCCAGGGGCTACCTCTCCCTGCTGTTTTATTTGCTTCTGAGGTTGGTCCTGGGGCTTGGGACCTTACATTCTTGACTTGTAAGATGTGCTATTGAAGAAAGGAAACTTCAGTGTCTGAGGCTATACACTGAAGGGGAACTAGGTCACTTGGGATAATTCTCAGTGCCATATCCTGGACAAATCACCTTCTCTTCCTTGAGTGGTGGCAGATAATAGGAAGAAGAGTTCAACTGCAATAGGAATGATGATCTTTTTTATTAGATGCAAGCAATGCCACATTCTTTGATTTTCAAGACTTCATTTTTTAGAAAAGTTTTAAGTTCACAGAAAAATTGAGAGGAGGGTACAGAGATTTTCCACATGCCCCCTATCCCCACACAAGAATAGCCTACCCCATTATCAACATCCTCCACCAGAACTGAACATTTGTTAAAATTAATGAACTTACTTTGAGGTACCATTATCTCCCAAGGTCTATAGTTCACATTTAGGGTTAGCTCATGGTGTTGTCCATTTTGTGGGGTTAGGCAAATGTATAATGACATGTATCCACCATTACAGTATCATTCAAGAGTAATTTCAATGTCCCCAAAATTATCTGTGTTCCACTTACTCATTTCCCATTTCAACCCCTGGGAACTACTGATCTTTTTAGTATATTTATAGCTTTGCCATCTCTGGGATGTCCCGTAATTGCAATATACAGAATATAGCCCTTTCAGATTGAATTATTTCACTTAGCAATATGCTTTCAGCTTTCCTCCATGGCTTTTCATAGCTTGATAGCTCATTTCTTTACAGTGCTGAATAATATTCCATCGTCTGGTGGTACCACAGTTTATTCATTCACCTACTGAAGGACATCTTGTTTGCTTCCAAGGTTTAGCAATTATGCATAAAGCCTCCACAAACATCTTTGTAAAGGTTACTGTGTGGACGTAAGTTTTCAAGTCATTTGGGTAAACACCAAGGAGCAAAACCACTGGATTGTATGGTGAGAGTCTGTTTAGTTTTTAAGAAACTGCTACACTGTCCTCAAAGTGGCTGGAGCATTTTGTATTCCCACCAACAATACATGAGTGTTCCTGTTGCCTCACATCCTTGGCCAGAACTTGATATTATCAGTATCCTGGATTTTGGCTATTCTAATACATACGTGGTGGTATCTCATGGCCATTGTTGATACCATAAGTGTTATTTAATTTGCATTTCCCCTGTGATGTATAATGTGGATCATCTTGTATATGCTTATTTGCAATCTGTGTATCTTCTTTGATCTGTTAAGATATTTGGTCCATTTTTTCATTGGGTTATTTCTTTTCTTATTATTGAGTTTTAAGGTTTATTTGTATATTTTGGCTACCAGTCATTTGTCAGATGTGTCTTTTGCAGATATTTATTCAACACTGTGGCTTGTTGTCTTGTTTTTGCGAAGCAGAAGTTTTTAATTTTAATGCAGTTCACCTTATCAATTATGTGTCTTGCAGATTGCGCCATTTTTGTTACATCTAGAATAATGCATATGTTAGATATATTCTTAGAGTGGAATATAAAATGTATTATATATTACATACAACCCATGTGTTACATTTTATGTATAACATATATTACGTTGTTATGTATTATGTTTTATATATATTACATATTATATATTTCACTCTAAGCATCCATTAACAAGAACTTAATATTCTCAGTATATCTAGGTTCTTGTCAGAGATGTTCAAACATAAAATTCTGGAAAAGAATAAAACCAAAAATCAAATCCTCTTGGTCTGACTGAGGGATACCTTGTAAGATTTTGCCTGTGAGCTCATAGGCAAAGCATTAGGTATATTATTCATTATTTTCCCAATTTTCTTTCATGGTCCCACTATTTATTTCCTTTCCATTTTTTATGTACCATGGCTAGTCTCCAGAACATTTTGTAGTGTGTTACTTTTAGTCTATCCTATTTGTGTTTTTATTGCTGTTTTGGCAGCCCTAGAAATTTTATCTCTGTTGAAACCCAGAAAAAAGTCTCTTTCTAAATTTCTTGTTAAATATTACACTGCACAGCCCTGAGAGTTCATTAAACACTACATGACAGTGTCAGATGTCGACAGAAGTAGATGGTGCCTTTAAAATTTAAAGGGTAGGGCCGGGTGCGGTGGCTCACGCCTGTAATCCCAGCACTTTGGAGGCCGAGGTGGGCAGATCACAAAGTCAGGAGTTCAAGACCGGTCTGGCCAATATAGTAAAACACTATCGCTACTAAAAAATACAAAAAAGTAGCCAGGCATGGTGGAGCGTGCCTGTGGTCCCAGCTATTCTGGAGGCTGAGGCAGGAGAATCACTGGAATCTGGGAGGCGGAGGTTGCAGTGAGCCGAGATCCTGACACTGCGCACCAGCCTGGGTGACAGAGGGAGACTCCGTCTCAAAAATAAATAAATAACTAAATAAATTGTAGGCTCGAATTAAGGGAAACACAAAGGCTGTCTGGTTGTACAAGCCAATAACCAATAAGTTCCTAATAATATTTACAAATGACCTGTAACGTGGATAGAAAAATGTGATGTTGAGTCATAGAAATTAACTAACATCATACAATCAATACCACAATAGGAGTAAGAATTTTATTTCCCTTAGTGATAAAATGGATGTCCATACTTCTGTCTTTTCCCCAATTGCCACTCAATTTTCAAAACTATAGAAATTTCTGGAAGAACAAAAAATAGCAATATTAAGACAGTAAAATTAAACAATACGGTACTGGGTACTGAGGTTTTTTGAAAAATAAACAAGATTAAAAAAATACTTTTATCTTCTAATATTGGCTGCATGACAATATTATGATGTAAGAAAAAAGCAATTATTGTGAAAATAGAATAAATTTACAAGTTTTATGTACATATAGCTAAAAAGTAGGATTCAAAAGTAGAATTTCAAATTATGACTAGAAAGAAATAGAACTATAATTTTTAAAAGATGCAATATACAGGGCCGGGCGCGGTGGCTCACGCCTGTAATCCCAGCACTTTGGGAGGCCGAGGCGGGTGGATCACGAGGTCAAGAGATCGAGACCATCCTGGTCAACATGGTGAAACCCCGTCTCTACTAAAAATACAAAAAATTAGCTGGGCACGGTGGTGCGTGCCTGTAATCCCAGCTACTCAGGAGGCTGAGGCAGGAGAATTGCCTGAACCCAGGAGGCGGAGGTTGCGGTGAGCCGAGATCGCGCCATTGCACTCCAGTCTGGGTAACAAGAGCGAAACTCCGTCTCAAAGAAAAAAAAAAAAAAAAAAAAAGAAAGATGCAATATACAATAAAGATTATCAGACGTAGATTGGAATGGTGAGATGGACAAATTATGCATAATAAAATAACTGAACAAAGAGGTTTCCTAAATGTATCAGCATCTGAGTGTTTCCTGGTCTAATTTGATATGGTCTGGAATTTTTTGACCAGAAAACTGATGTGAAAAAAAGAAAACAAATGTTTTGTCTTGCATGTAGTAGACGCTTAGTAAGTATATTGATTGATTACTTATTCTTGAAGAATTTTTCCCACAAGATCATAGTCCTCTAATGGGTCCTTTATCCTAACAATGGTTTTGCTGATAACGTGCTTTCTGTGGAGTTCTTTTTGATCAAAACTACTGTTATCAACATTCTCTTGTAGAAGTCTTCCACTAGACAAGGGGACAAAATATATGAAACACTACTTTTCAGTTATTGGGCCACATTATCTATAAAACTGTGATCCCTAGAGAAGAGAAAGTAAGTGAGCCAACCATTGTCTCTGGATACTACTCGAGGTTTCTAAACCACAGCTCAGGAAGAGGGAAGCATAACGAGCCACAAAATAAGAGTTTAATGGGCTGAGGGAGCTAGAATGTGTTTGTTTGGGACAGGATACCTAAGATAAAGGAGCTGAACAGAGAATATACCAGAGATCTGTAGAAAAAGACTTCGAGTTTTTGCTTGACAGCATCGTGCAATTGTGTGAGAACAGTAATACCCTGAGCCAGAGAAAGAACAACAGTGATGCATTGCTTAACATCAGAGATATGTACTGAGAAATGTGGCACTAGGCGATTTTGTTATCACAGAGAGAGTACTTACACAAACCTAGATGGTATATTTACTACACATTGAGGCTTTATGGTATAGCCTGTTACTTCTAGGCTACAAACCTGTACAGCGTGTTACTGTATTGAGGCAATTGTAACACAATGGTATTTGTATGTCTAAACATATCTAAACCCAGAAAAGGTACAGTAAAAATACGGTATTTTAATCTGTGGGAACACCATCGTATATGCAGTCTGTCGTTGACTGGAGTGTTACCTGGCACATGACTGAAATGTTAAGCAGCAGGTTAAAAATTCTTGAACTTCACACAGGGATGGTAATAACTTATTCTCCCCAAAGTCAAAAAACCTCATAACACATGAGATAGTGGGTAGACTCCATAAAAGGGTCTTGTTTTAGTAGTGAGGCTGAATTAACTTTAACTAACATTGCTCTGGATTTATCCTAACAAAGCTTAAAGCAAGGCTTAAAAGAACCCAACTGATTTCAATTTACTTATATGTTAGCCAGAGTAAAATCCAACACATCTCAAAGAATCTAACAACATAAAATTCACATTGATTGGCATCCAATAAAAAATAATCACCAGACATGCAAAGAAGAAAAATATGAGTTAGAGCCTGCAGAAAAATCAATCAACAGAAACAGATCCAGAAATGACAAAGATAATGGAATTAACAAATTAGGACATTAAATTTTGTAATGTTAAATGGGCTATGTATATTCAAGATAGCAAAGAAAAATCTGAATATGAGAAAAAATCTGAATATGAGAGAAAAAGAAGATATAATATACTAAAATGGAACTTCTACATATGAAAAATACAATATCAGAAATGAAAATTCACTGTATTATAAAGACAACACTCACTTGGAATAATATTTAAGGTGTGTGTGTGTGTATATATATATATATATATATGCTTATATGTTCAAAATAGAAATCAATGACTCCTATAATCACAAAGTTCATTCACAACCTGTTTTAACAGCTTGACTGCTATTGTTCCAGACTTTTATTTGCCTATTTGAATTATATGTATTCATATAGGCAAATGTATTCATATGTATTCATAGAGGCAAATGTATTCATATAGGCAAATAAAAGTCTGGAACAATAGCAGATAGAATAATATATATTCATTAATACTATTGGAAATAAAATATTAATGTAACATTTGCTTTATAATTATAATAATTTATAGGAAGCTGTGATCATTTTTAACTTTTAATAAGTATTTTAATATAGTCACTTAACATATTTGTATTACATTTATTAAGTTAATTCTCAAGGATCAGAAATTTTTCTTCCCTCAAAGATACATACAGCCAGGCACATCGGCTCACTGTAATCCAGTACTTTTAGATGCTGAGGCAGGAGGACTGTTTGAGTCCAGAAGTTCAAAACCAGCTGGGACAACATAGGGAAACCCCATCTCTACAAAAAAATTAAAAATTAGCTAGACATGGTGGTGTGTACCTGTGGGCCCAGTTACTTGGGAGGCTGAGTTGGGAAGATCAGTTGAGCTAGGGAGGTCAAGGCTGCAGTGAGCTGTGATCTTGTCACTGTACTCCAGCTTGGGTGACAGAGTGAGATGCTGTTTCTAAAAATAATAATAATGATAATTTTTAAAAAGACATATAAGTAGGTCCCAAAGATAGTTCCAAAACAGAAATTTAAAAATATTTCAGCAAACCTATCACTAATGATACAAGATGTAACTTCCCAAGCTGCTACTCTAAAGGGGATAACAGCTAGTTAAATTTATTTATTCCATTATCTTTACTAAATTGAAAGTTTCATTATGTACTATGAAATGGAGTTTGAAAATGTAGATGATTTTCTGGTTGTTTTGATTACCTTCAGATGGAGGATTGGCAAATTTGAATGTGTCGTCTAAGATGTGGTGATAACTGATTCTTGCCAGATTAGCAGCTTTTAAAGCAATGATGGGGAAAGAATCAGTTTGTGGATCAAAGGTTCAGATGATTTTAGAGGGGCTTTACAGAGGGGTGAGGATAGGGAGGTCTACAGAGACCTAGTGGTCCAAGGATCTTCAACGCAAGGTAAAGGACTTGTTCACTATTTATAGAAATCCACATTCTAAATACTAAGTTTCTTATTTAAAGATTCACACACTGCAAGTTGTTATCATAAAAGTAATAATCAGTCAGAGCAGGGGTCCAAATCAGGAACCCGGCCATACAGCAAGAGGTGAGCTGCAGGCCACTGAGCAAAGCTTCATCTGTATTTACAGCTACTCCCCATTGCTTGTATTACTGCCTGAGCTCCACCTCCCATCAGATCAGGGGCAGCAGTAGATTCTCATAGGAGCACGAACCCTGTTGTGAACTGCGCATGTAAGGGTTCTAGGTTGCGTGCTCCTTATGAGAATCTGATGCCTGATGATCTCTCACTGTCTCCCATCACCCCCAGATGGGACTATCTAGTTGTAGGAAAACTAGCTAAGGGCTCCCACTAATTCTATATTATGGCGAGTGTATGCTTATTTCATTATATATTACAATGTAATAATAATAAAGTACACAATAAATGGAATGCACTTGAATCATCCCGAAACCATCCCTCACCCCTGTCTGTGAAAAAAAATTGTCTTCCAGGAAACTGGTTCCTGTGCCAAAAAGGCTGGAGACTGCTCAGTTAGAGTTTATCTTTTAAGTCAAAATTTTCAAATTATTGATTACCGTTGTTGTAGGATTTTTTCCTAACGTTTCTTTTGCTTTCAGCCTAATTTCATTCACTATTTTTAAGTGGCTGTATTTTAAGCAATTCAGTGAAAAGACTCAAGTTTTCATGGTAGTGAAAAAAATAAAAAATAAAAATTGCAAAAAGCAGAATATCTGTATAGTGTCTAATCAAATGTGTTATATTTTAAACTGGAGGTCTATTTTAGTAAAGTCTGAATTTATTTACACTCCAAAAGACCTGTTGATAT
The DNA here is from genome assembly GCF_030222135.1 of Aotus nancymaae. Lineage (NCBI taxonomy): Eukaryota > Metazoa > Chordata > Mammalia > Primates > Aotidae > Aotus > Aotus nancymaae. The sequence goes on along the minus strand of NW_026988442.1, from coordinate 46,117,249 downwards.
TCTGAAAATGTATTTTCATGTGAAATATAAAGAAGACAATTTGAATGGTAGTACCATATAAAAATAATACTGTATAATAAATGATCAGCATGATTTTATAAAATATACAGAAAAGTCATAGATTTAACCCTTGAAATTTTGTTTATTGCCAGTGAGATTAATAACAGTTATTGAAGTTTTAACATATACCAGGCATTATATTAATAAACTTTATTTTTTGACCCATTTAATCCATGTAACAAACTTTTTGTTTGTTTGTTTTTTGAGAAAAGGTTTTACTCTGTTGTCCAGGCTGGAGTGCAGTGGCATGATCACATCTCACTGAAGCCTCAACCCCTTGGGCTCACGAGATTCTCCCACCTCACCTCCTGGGTAGCTGGGACCACAGGCACGGACTACTACACGTGATGGTATGGTTTGGCTGGGACCACAGGCACGCACTACTACACGTGATGGTATGGTTTGGCTCTGGGACCACAGGCGCGCACTACTACACGTGATGATATGGTTTGGCTCTGGGACCACAGGCGCGCACTACTACACGTGATGGTATGGTTTGGCTGGGACCACAGGCGCGCACTACTACACGTGATGATATGGTTTGGCTGGGACCACAGGCATGCACTACTACACGTGATGATATGGTTTGGCTCTGTGACCACAGGCACGCACTACTACACGTGACGGTATGGTTTGGCTCCGGGACCACAGGTGCGCACTACTACACGTGATGGTATGGTTTGGCTCCGGGACCACAGGCGCGCACTACTACACGTGACGGTATGGTTTGGCTCCGGGACCACAGGCACGCACTACTACACGTGACGGTATGGTTTGACTCTGTGTTCCTACCCAATCCCATCGTGACTTGTAATCCCCACCTGTTGAGAGCGGGAGAAAATTAGATCATGGGGGCAGTTTTCCCCGTGCTGTTCTCCTAATAGTGAGTGAGTTCTCAGAAGGTCTATGGCTTTATCAGGGCTCTTTCTCTCATCTCTTCTCTCTCCTGCTGCCATGTGAAGAAGGTCCCTGCTTCCCTTTAGCCTTCTGCCGTAATAGTAAGCTTCCTGAGGTCTCCCCAGCCATGCAGAACTGTGAGTCAATTAAACCTCCATTTTTTAAATAAGTTACCCAGTCTTGGGCAGTTATTTTCAGTAGTATGAAAACAGACTAATATGCCTGGTGAAGTTGTTTTCATTTTTGTAAAGATAGGGTCTCCCATGTTGCCAAAGCCAGTCTTGAACTCCTGGACTCAAGCAATCCTCCCACCTTGGCCTTCCAAGTACTGAGATTATAGGCATGAACCACAGTGCCCAGCCAACAACTCTTAGAAGTAGGCAATTTTATTATAATCCCAGTTTTTTTCAGGTTAAACAACTGGCCCAAGGCCACAAAACTAATATATGGAAGAGCCAAGGTGACAAATGAGTTGGCTCCCGAGCCTGTGTGCTTAGGCACCATGCTGCACTGTCTCCATAAAGAAGTGGTTCTTCTATGTCTCCTAAAGGCAACATACACATTTTGAAAACACTGGCTGCCTACATTATATTTATAAATTGAAAATAAAATTTGTTATATGTAGAAGAACAAAATAAATATTAAACAAATAAATCTTTCAGTAATTCGTTGCAAATAAACCTGTAGAGTTGAAATCAAACATGTCAAAAAAGTTAAATTGCATTGTAGTATAATGAATAGAGTATGGAAGCTTTTTTCTGATCTACCAATTACTACTGTATCTCTGGGCATGTCTTCTCATTTCTATGTATTTCGATTTTCTCTGTTAACAGGAAAGTTTGTACGAAATTATTTTTTATTCCTTTGCATACGTAAAGTTCAAAATCAGTTTCATCCTCCCACCTTCATTTTGGCTAAGTGCCACATTTACTGCCACCTGGTGTTCAAAATAAGTAGAATGTTTTGTTATATGAAGTGATCTAAAAACCCTTTATTAGTAGTTTCTTAACATTTTAAGCAACAGGCAAGTCGTGTGTGTGTGTGTGTGTGTGTGTGTGTGTGTATTTCTGTATTTTTTTAGACAGGGTCTTGCTCTGTCACCCAGGCTGGAATGCAATGGTGCAATCTTGGCTCACTGCAACCTCTATCTCCTGGGTTCAGGCAATTCTTCCTCCTCAGCCTCCTGAGTATTTGGGATTACAGGTGTACACCACCACACCCAGCTAATTTTTGTGTTTTTGTAGGGACAGGGTTTCACCATGTTTCCCAGGCTGGTCTCTCAAACTCCTGACCTCAAGTGATCTGCCTGCCTTGGCCTCCCAAAGTGCTGGGGTTACACTCTGCCTGGCCCAGAAAGTACATTTTGCTAGTGTTCAGACTCAAGATTCGTCTTTAGATAAGGCGAAGAAACCACTTCTGACTGCTTTATATATAAGAATAATTTGCAAGGAGGTAATTTCAGCTAGTAAACTCCACAGATCTGATTTAGATTATCATTTTTTTTCTTTTTGTTCCTGCTGAGACATATTTTCAACAATTTATAATTATTTAATGAAATTTTTTGATTACTTGATTTTTCTCCACAAATATTTATTTAGCTTTTGCAAAGGGCACACATGATACAGAAAAGCCTTTCTCTAATCATATAACCTTGTGTTTATATTCTCTTTTGATTTTAAACAAACAAAAAATAACAAAGAAAGAAAATATGGTATTTCAGAAATATATATAAATTTAAAGCAAGACAAGGCAGAGGAACAGTAGAAATGGATGTAAATATTGGAATTTAAAAAAAAATCTTCTGAAGTATTTGTTATTAAATATAGCATCTCAAATAAACTTTGTTAAATTTATGAAAATATTTTTACTCCTTCCATTACAATAAAATGGATTGGAGGAAATTCAAGATGAGACTGGTTTGAGGTAACAGATAGAAGCACTGGCTAGACGGGTATCCAATGAGTAGAGTACAACAGGGTAGATGCACAGAGAGGAAAAGCACTTGAGGGAAGGTAGGCGATGGCGCCGGTGCTGGAGTCACACTCTTCAGAAGAGGTGTGCTCTCTTTAGATGCAGGCCCTTGGTTGTCTTCTAAGGCCTGAAGCAGTGTTAAACGGAGATTATTCCTGAGTGCGGCCAGGCTTTGAATAGACACTCGTAGTCTTCTAAAGAGATATGAAACTTGAATGATACCTTTAATATCCCCTCTCACTTTTTCCTACCTTCACTAGTTTATTCTCTTGAAAGAAAGGAGAAGGAGAAAAGCAGAGCAGTATTAGGTAAAGGCAGATGCAGGGAGAGGTATCTGACAATGGTTTCTGCCTGTTTTGATGAAATATAGACATTCACGATAAGAGTACTATGCCAGAACTTTTTATCTTTGCTTTTGGGTCAACTTTGTATTTCTTTTCTTCACAAACAAATGTAATAAAAGGAATTCTAGCACCTGTTAACAAAAGCCAAAGAGGTTGAGGGCAAGTGTTGGAGATTCAGTGGTCCCTTGGAAAGAAAGGGTGGTTTGTTTTATTTAAGCAAAGGAGAAAGAAACATAGAGAAAACTTACTTTTGTCAGATATTTCTTCTTTTTTTCTTGAAAAATTTATGCTAAAGTCTCTCAAACTTGTTTATTTCTATTATTACTCCTGCTGTTTTAGCTTGAATGCTATGATCTTTCTTCTAGACTATAGAAACAGTCTCCATCCTGCTCTGTCAACTGCCAGCATTCCTAATTCTAATCAACTCTCTACATTCTCTCATTTAATGAGCGGTCCTCAGGATCAAGGTCAAATTCTTTAACATCCATTCTGATTTCTAGCATTAAGGCCTTTGCTTTTGCACTCTCCTTTGGTGGACCACTCTGCCCCAGCACTCATGCCCTAGCGACCTCTTTTGTCCTTCAGATCCTGGGTATCATACACTCTAAACCATGCTTGACCTGACAAGTATGTGTGAGATTCTCCTCCTCCATGCTTCCATTATGCCCTGAACATCTCCTATCAAAATATGTGTCACATTTTATTATAATTCTTTATTTGGGCTCCAGCAAGGATTTCCCAGAACAAGTGATGCTTGAGCTGGCCTTGGAAGGTTGTTCAAGAATTAATCAGATGGATGAGGCTTGAGGGAGAATTGCAGGCAGAGGAAATACGGTAAGCAAGAACAAGGCCCTTTGCAAATCTTCAGTTACTGTTCCAATGAAGTTGAGGGAGCACTGGGGAGAATGAGGGAAGGTAAGCCCAGAGGAGAGGAGTCATGGGTGATAAAGGTCTTGAATATGCTCTGCTCAGTTGCCTGAACTAGACGTTTTAAATGTGAATATATAAATTGTCATCATCATATTTTATTTTCAGAAGCCTTATTCTTATTTTGAAAGAAAAAAATGTATTACTCTGATAATGCTGGGAAGAAGGGTTTGAACAATAATACACAAGAGAAAAAATAAAGACCTAAAGAAACTAGAGAAGTGAAAATGGAGCAGTATGGTCAGAGGAGGTAGGATTTTTGGTTTGTTTTCTTAAAGTAGAATTGAGAGGAAGTAAGTACTTATTGATTTGGGCAGGAGAGTAGATAGAGGTACATAAAATAGATAAGAAAGTTTTTGACATTAGTGATAATAGATGGCAATGATTATTTCATTAACACTCCCCCCTAACTTGCAAAAGAATTATTACTGCAAGAGAAATAGATGTAATGGTGGAAGATGGTGAGTAAAGTTTTATACATACTGATTTTGAGATGCTGGGAGAAAGCCAAGTGGAAATATTTAGTTAGAAGTTGAATGTATAGAGATTAACATAATATTGTCATTTAAGAAAACTGGCCAAATATATTATTTAATACCTATATTACATACTTTTAAAATGTAATTTTAACACCAAAGGAGTACACAAAGAACATAATTTCTGAATAGTGTTTTTAACATAAAAAAATTATCAATCTATTTCTAAATGTGTAGAGAAATAATGTTTATTTACAAAATTTAGAAGTTGCAATTTTATTTTACAATATCATACTGTATGTAATTATTTTCTGGACTCACACTTGTCATATTAGGGATCCATATTTGATAGCAATACACAGAGAAGAAAACAAATATTGAGTATATCCCAGGATCCAGTGTATGCCAGGTAATAAGATATAGAGAAAACTGTGGTGTTTTGCCCACCCCCCCTTCAGGAACTATTAACAACAACTGATTCATTTCTTCAGCTGGAAAGAGTATGGAATGCAGATAGCTCATAGCTGTGATTCTCTCTGGGAATTGTCTTTAACAAAAGGAAGCAGCGGCACTCAAAGATGTGACCCATTCTCAGAGGGAGCCCACATCTGATGACTAGTTAATGTGAGGATTAAGGTACTGTTCCTTTGCTTGGGTGCAGGCTAGAGCTTCCCATGAGTTCCCTGAGGCCGCTTTTGCAGGTGCACTGCGGTTTAGCTGCTGCTTCTGCCCAATCTTGCTTCCTGCTTTCTCTCAGCTACAATTACAGAGAGTACTTCCTAATGAACTCCCATACAAATCGTTCCCCAACTCTTCTGTATCAGAAATAAGTTTTTATTGCATAGTAATATTGAGGAAAAGGAAGTCAGTTGCTACATGTAATATCATTCTAGAAAAACTACAGGAGTTTTGAGGAAAATGGTCTCATCTTCTAGCATCTGACACTATTTATGACTTTTTCTCATTCTATGAAAGAATGAGAATGAAAGGGTTGGAGGCCGGGGCATGAATTGGCTAGTGGTGAGAATCGTAAGAGCTGTGGGAAAGAAACTGGAAGTGCCCCCCAGCCCCACCCTGCCCCATAACTATGTCTGTTTATAATTATGTCGTAGACTAAGGTATTACTCTCCAGCATGGAAAAGTCAGAAGTTGAGGAGAGGTAAAAATTCCTCATTGACTAGTATCAGTCATGGGCTAGTATTGAGAACCTCTTGTCTGGAGATCCTAGTATTTCTTATATTACTCTTTACCATAGACCTTGTAGTGTGGTTAAACCATGAAGTGTACCCCACTTTAAACAATGCACAAAAATTCTGGACTTAATAAACACAGACAACTTGCACTCCATGTTCTCTTCGGAGTATTCATCATCATATTCTGTATTAGTTTTCATGCTGCTGATAAAGACATACCTAAAACTGGGTAATTTATAAAGAAAAAGAGGTTTAATGGACTCACAGTTCCATGTGGCTAGGGAGTCCTCAGAATCATGGCGGAAGGAGAAAGACACTTCTTACATGGTGGCAACAAGAGAGAATTTGTGCAGGGAAACTCCCCCTTATAAAATCACCATATTTCGTGAGACTTATTATCAGGAGAATAGCATGGAAAAGACCCACCCTCATGATTCAGTTACCTCCGACAGGCCCCTCCCATGACACGTGGGAATCGTGGGAGCTATAATTCAAGATGAGATTTGGCTGGGGACACAGCCAAACTGTATCAAATTCAATGATTCAATTAGGTTGTTGGGAGAAAAGGGATCTGTCTGAAGGTTCAGCCATCCATATATTCTTGTAACTTTTGGACACCCTCAAAAATATATATCTGAACCAGACCCCCAGAGATGTGCAAACTGAGACCCAATTGACACAATTACCTTTTCTGACCTTTTAGGCTGTTGGCATTAAAAGATGTCATCACAACCATCAGCCTCATGGGATCTGGAGAAGGAAGAGAAGGGTGATAGAAAGCTGAAATGATGACCACTGACTCATTACAGCTTTAAATGATCTACTCTACAGGTTTTTGGAAGACATCTTTATCATATATATTTGGAAAATGATCTGTATCATCAACTTTGGTTGGCAAGGACATTGTAGTTCTCGGGAATTAAAAGCATAATGACTCCCTTTGACTAATTTATTTTCTTTAACATTATTCCCGTAATCACTTGACTTCCTATCCTATTTTTCAGTGATTTTACTTTGAAATATGACTGATAATGAGCTACAAAATAATGAAATGTCATCTTGTCCTGTCCTACATTTAAGTTTGAAATTTCTATATTTGAACAAGTATGTTTAGAGTCAGTATTAAAGAACATCTATTTTTAGAAAGAAGATGAAACAACGCTATGAAGGGATAAAGCATTACTACAGTGTTTTAAAAGACTAGGCTTCAGAGCAGGTGAAGCTTGTTAATTGTGTTATTATGAGAGTTATTTAAACACTCTGAGCCTTAGTTCTCTCATCGTAGGAATACTAACACCTGCTTTGTGTGAGTCTATGAGAATAAAATAAGACTGCATTTATATAAAAACCTAAACACTGAGCTTGGCACATAATCCTTACCTGCATACTATACTACCTTGATTATTGTAGCTGTTTAGTTGTTTCTCAAATCAGATAACAAAAGTCCTCCAACTTTGTTACTCTTTTCGAATTTATTTTGGTTATTCTATGATCTTTGCATTTCCATACAAGTTTTATAATTGGTTTGATGATATCTACCGTGATATTGATTGGGATCATGTTGAACCTGCAGATTAATTTGGAAAAAAACTTACATCTCAGCAATATTGGATTTTTCAATCCATGAGGAATGTATTTATTTTTCCATTTATTTAGGTCTTCTCTAAGTCTTCTAAAAAATGTTTTATAGTCTTTAGAGTACAGGTCTTACACAGAGTTTGTCAAATTTATCTCTAAGTATTTTATTTAAAAAATATTCTTGTACATTGAATTCGACATTCTAATTAAATTAATTTTTCAATAATTAAATTATATTATAGGGAAACACTTTATGTTTATTGACTTCGTACCTTGCTAAATTCTGTTAGGTGTAATAGTTTCTTCCTTCTAAAAAATTAGTGAGATCTTAGGTGTAGGTAATGTTTTTGTCTGCAAATAAAGACAGATTTACTACATCTCTTTTGATTTCTTCCTTGATCTATGCATCATTTATATATAACTTTTCTCTTTTTTAAAAATAGGGGATTTTCCATATAGCTTTTATTTGTTGCTTTACAGTTTAATTTTGATGGAGTCAGATAACATATTTAAATAATTTCAATGCTTTCAAGTTTGTTCACACTTGTTTTATGTCCCAGCTTACTATGTCTCAGTTAATACTTTGCTTGTACTTGAAAGATATGTCTTACATTGTTAGAAGAGTGTTGTAAATATCAGTAAAGTCAAGTTGGTTGTTCACATCTACATTACTTCTAACTACCTGTGTACTTGTTCTACTAATTACTGAAAGAGAAGTGTTGAAATCTCTGATTACATTTGGGAATTGTGTATTTTTCCTTTTATCTCCACCAGTTTTGCTTTATGTATTTTGAAGCTATGCTATTATATTCATACACACTTAGGATTGTTATTTATTCTTGTCAATTTCCCTCCTTTATTACTATAAAATATACATCTTTATCTCTGATAACATCACTTTCTTATAAATCTATGTATTTTCAATTTTAATACAGTCAATCCAAATTTCTTTGAATTGGTGTCCACACAGTATATTTTATCCCAATTTTATACTGCTAATCTGTTTGTATCTTCACATGTAAAGTGGGTTTTGTAATTTAAAATATCTATTTGACAACATTGTATTTTACGTCCTGTTTAGAAGTATTTAAATGATGTAATTGTTAACATTTTTATCAATATATAATGTCATTTAAGTCAATCATCTTGCTATTTGTTTTCTATTCTTCCAATCTGTTCCTTTTTGTTTTACAAATGTTTCTTTTTAAAAACAATTTGCTGTTTTTAGGATTTTAATATATTCCCTCTATTGGCTTATTAGCCTTTTTCTTTGTTTTATATTTTTAATTATTACTCTACAATTTTCAATATATTATTTCAACTTATCACAGCCTAACTTTAAATAATATTATAGCACCTCATGTGTCGTTTACAAATCTTAATTCAGTATAAATCTATTTCATCAGTCTTGTCCTTTGTAATATTGTTGTTAAACATTTTTCTTGTATATATGTAATATGTATTACAAATACATTATCGACAACAGACATTTTTATCTTTGCATTACACAATTTTTAAAAAGATATTCAAAATGATAAAATGTTTTTGACATTAATCTGCATGTTTATGCTTCTCGTGCTCTTCATCTATTGTTTACATCCACATTTCAATCTGACATCATTTGCTTTCTGCCTGAAGAAATTCCTCTGGCCTTTACTGTAGTATAGCACTACTGGTAGTAAATTCAATTATTTTGTATTTGTCTTAAAAAAATCTATTAATCTTCATTTTGGAAATATTACCCATGTATTAAATTGCTAGATCCTGGCCCATAGGTCACAGAAGCACTTTGTGTTTTCCTCTCTTTGTTAAATGTAGACAGTTTTTATTCCTACAACTTCAAGTTCATTGATCTCTTCTGCAGTGTCTAATCTGCATTTAAATCCATTCCGTTTATTTTTCATTTTTGATGATTTTTAAAAATCCCTAGGATTTCCATTTGGGTATTTAAAAAACATTTCCAATTTCTCTTCTTCTTATATTTATGTGTTCCTTTATGTTTTTTTCATAGTTATACTATATACTATGTAGTTTAATATTCTAGTCTGCTGATTTCATAGTTTCTATTGTAGCTGTTTTTGTTTCTTTTTCCTTCTAGTTAAGAGTCATATTATCTGCTTCTTCTTTACCCTAAATATTTTCATTGGATAATAGACATTGTGAATGTTATAATGTGCTATATTTTACTATATTTCTAAAATATGCCAGGCACTTAAACTATGTTCACATTAGTTTAATGTTTTTGAGGCTTGAAGTGTATTTAAGTCAGGTCCATAGCAGCATTTCATACAGGACAGGGATCCTTAAATGTTTGTTGTCTCAGGATCCCTTCTGTCACGTTTCACAATCCTGTGTTACCTATTGTTTAATGTCTAAAGACATTTGTTTCATCCTTTTATCTCGTTTTGTAGTTGTTTACAATGACACAGCAGTTCTCACAACAGTTAACCCATCCTAAATGGAAACAGAACATCCTAACTTTATTTTTAAATAACCTTAACTACATCAAATTTTCAAGGGCTAATATCCAGAATCTACAAAGAACCAAAACAGATTTACAAGAAAAAAACCAACAAATCCATACAAAAGTGGGTGAATGATACGAATGAACACTTCAAAAGAAGACATCTATGAGGCCAACGACCATATTAAAAAATGCTCATCATCACTGGTCTTTAGAGAAATGCAAATCAAAACCACATTGAGATACCATCTCACACCAGTTAGAATGGCGGTCATTAAAAAAATCTGGAGACAACAGATGCTGGAGAGGATGTGGAGAAATAGGAACACTTTTACACTGTTGATAGGAGTGTAAACTAGTTCAACCATTGTGGAAGACAGTGTGGTGCTTCCTCAAGGACCTAGAAATAGAAATTCCCTTTGACCCAGCAATCCCATTACTGGGTATATACCCAAAGGATTATAAATCATTCTATTATAAAGACACGTGTACATGTATGTTCACTGCGACACTGTTTACAATAGCAAAGACCTGGAGCCACCCCAAACACCCATCAGTGATAGACTGGACAAAGAAAATGTGGCACATATACACCATGGAATACTATGCAGCCATAAAAGCGATGAGTTTGTGTCCTTTGTAGGGACATGGATGTATCTGGAAACCATCATTCTCAGCAAACTGACACAAGAACAGAAAATCAAACACCACATGTTCTCACTCATAGGCGGGTGTTGAACAATAGAACACATGGACAGGGAGGGGAGTCTGTTGGGGGAGACTAGGGGAGGGACAGTGGGTGGTAGGGAGTTGGGGAGGGATAACATGGGGAGAAATGCCAGATATAGGTGACAGAGATAGAGGCAGCAAACCACATTGCCATGTATGTACCTATGCAACAATCCTGCTTGTTCTTCACATGTACCTCAGAACCTAAAGTGCAATAAAATATATATATATAAAATATATATATCAAATTTTCTCAGTGATTGTGCCCTCACAATAATGACAGCCTGAAATTTTATTTTTTTCTCTTCAGCATTAGAATATTTCATTTTTATTCATTAAACCAATGAATATGAGCAGGATAACTAAGATATGGACATCATAACCATAACAGAGTAATGATTAAGTAAAACTTTTTATAATCAACAACAAAGAATCTCCAGAGCACTGACATGAATGACTATCTGATAATCTCAGAAAGAAAAAAAATCACATAAAATTAATATGATACAAGATGTATTAATAGCAATATTCACCAAGGGAAAACAATATAAAACATACAGACAACATTATAATGTCTTAGACATGCCTATAAGTTTTTACTACTTAATAATTCATGATATAGTTATGATAGTATAACACATTTCCATTTTCTTGTTGATTTGTGTAAAAAGTCAAGAGGCTTATATCTGTAGTATATGATCAGACCATGGGGGTCTTCCACTCTCAGTAGCAGCAATTACACTTCGCCAATTGTGTTAATAATTTTGACTAATTGAAGTAAATGCACGAAAGCTGTTGTCTTGTAGGTTTAATGTATAGTCTGTGATTAGGGGAAAGATGCCCTCTATTTTTTCATCTAAAATAATAAAAAGGTAATGTGATCATACTGGAGAATAATGATAGCTCTTCCAGGAAGGTACCTGGCACTTTTCGACACTTCTTGTCATCGGTGTTAAGAAAATAGGCCAGAGTGGATTCATATCCTGCAAGCTATTCCATCAGTGGCACAGCAGCACTGAATACTACATCACAAGCACTTGTCCAGTTATAAGATGGCTTCATGACAACTGTTTTTGCTTCTTAAATACTCTATAGTGAAATAATTTCTCTGAGTTTTCACACTTGAGGCCTTTAAATGTTTTGTATTTCTGTTTAGTGATAGAATTCTGGTTATTGCTCTAATTTATGTGAGTGTTCTATAAAAGTACTGCAGATTAGCGCAAGCTAATGCACATGCAATCAATGCCTTGCAAGGCTTTTCATCACACTTTCTTCCTGTATAGATCAATGGCTAATAAAGGTATCCAATTACTTCCCGCAGAGCGTATTTGGGAATAGCATTAAGTGAAGGAAGCTTGATATGGTCACCTGTTTATAACTGTACGTAATTCACAAGACCTTTCCTGTTTGCATAAAATGCTGCAGCAGCAGAGATCCCCAGCAGACCTTGGCTGGTCGTGCTTGGTTGCAGGGCAGTGGAATCTTTGTGTACACTGGAAGGATTTAGTGTTGTTGTTATTGTGGTATTTCTGCAGAAAGCAATGTGAAGACACAGCAATATATTTAGTAATTTAAAGGTCAAGAGAAAAGCAGACATCCTAGAGATAAATATTCATCACTTTTCTAGTGTAAAAGAAAAATACACAACACATCTTCCTTAATCAAACTGATGTTACTATCATGGAATCTTGTTTGTCCTAAATATTTCAGTGCTCCAACTTGATCTAAAGAAGGTTCAGTCAGTTGAGAAAACAAATCATTTTATCGACCAGAACTATCAAGCATGATTGTTAGAACAATTAAAAAGAAATGTTTATTAAGCAAACGAAGGGGTCTCTTTCACATATGAAACAAGGTGAAACACTTCAGTGCTCAAAAAGGCATTCCTGTTTTACATTGCACTGTTTTATGGGTTCACAATAATTTCCTTCCAGTTTGTTTTTGTAGGAATCTTGGAGAGATTTCTACTAAGCAAAAAAGTAAAAGTCAATGCAGGCTTAGCAACTACTGCTTATTATACCTACACGGTTAATAAAGAGCCAATCATAACAGGATATTATGTTAGACAGCTATGCTACCTGGTAACATTGTAAAATATATTCAGGTTTAGGCTTCAGAGAATGTGATAATCTTAATGATGATATCTAGTAAAAAATAAAGTTTTATTCCATCTAAATCTCTTATTTATTAAGAAAAATATTGATGAGTTTTAATTGCTGTGTGTGTCCTAAATTGTCTGTAGTTTTACTCCTCAGAGTGACACAGCATGGCACCCATTTTTATAAGAAACTCTACTGTGGTTCCAAGTTTGTGCAACATACTCAACAAAATACAAGTGTCATATGATACACCCTATGATAGATAGTTTCCTTCTTTCCTTTCTTCCTTCCTTCCTTCTTTCCTTCCCTCCACTCTTCCATCTTTCCTTCATTTTTCTTTCTTTCTCTCTTGAGTTTAATGGAGAGAAATAAGATTTAAGTTTACTCTGGGGAACACTACTATAGATGAAATTTGAGTTCTTTCAGTTTCAGAAACTGCTAAAGGCCAAAAGTTCAGCTGATGCGTGAATCAGGGATACACAATTATTGTAGAAAGAAGAAGTCACACTCCAAGGAGATCATCTAAAGAAAAGTAAGCAAAGGGGCCTGTAAATACTGTAGGCGAGGTTTACGGAGAAACCAAGGGATTCTGCCTCTAAGACTGAAGGGACAAGAAGGGAATAGTTACCAAAATTTCCCTAGAGATTAGATGTAGATGTAAGAGACATTTATAAAAATTGTGACCATAGGTAAAGAATAGAAACTACACCCAGTGCCTGGGGAGGGAGCAAACACTTGGTCTGGTGCTTCCCATTGGTCAAACCCAACCAGAAGCCAGAGGTCAGGAGAACCCATTGAAGCAGCTCTTGTGAGTGAGTATCTAATAGCTTAGGGCAAGGAGGAGAATGATAAAGAGCAGTTCTGGCAGAGCAAAATGAAGGTATCCAGTACAGCTGATAAATAGTTACAAATACACTACTCTGAGAAATTTCATTTATTCTTCAATCAATGTTGCTTAGTAGTGCTTTCTAAGATAATGAAAATGTAATAAATTTGTGCTGTCAAATATGGTAGACTCTAGATACAGGTTTTTATTGAACCATTGAAATGTGCCTAGTGAGAGTTAGCAACTAAAGTTTTAATTTTATTTGCTAATTAATTTAAATTTGAACAACCACATGACTAGTAGCTACTGATACAGATTCTAGGTAATTTTTTCTTATTTGCTGTGCATTAGAATCAGCTGAAGGGCTTGCTAACAAAAGCCCCACTCCCATAATTTCTGATTTCATCTAGAGTAGGGCCACTGAATATGCATTTCTGAAAAATTTCCAGACATATAGCATTAAAATGTTAGAAACTAAAGGCAGAAAAATCTGGAATGCAGCCAGAGAGAGGTAGATGATGCAGCCAGAGAGAGATGATGGTGATAGATGTGACTGATTCATATTTTCATTAAACCCCACATTGACTTCAAATGTACATAGAGTTGCAAATTGACACTGAAATTCAATTGTAACACATAGGTAAATCTGAACACACAATACACTGACGTCAAGGAAATGATTCTAAATAAGAAACACAGTAATATGAAATTGTAAAACAAGAATGAGAAGCATTAACTCCCCAAAATCCTGTACACAACATAGATGTACTTTTTAAGAAAAATCCTCCTAGAGAAGTACAATTTTCAGCTGTGAATGTGAACCCATGAGGCATAGTTGTTTTTTTTTTCAAGATTCAAGATGTACATGTGCTTCTTTATTACATGGGTATTACATGATTAATGGTGAAGTGTATGCTTCTGGTGTACCTACCACCCAACTATTGAACATTGTACCTAATAGGTAGTTTGTCAATCCTCATCTCCCTTCCACCTTCCTTGCTTTAGAGTCCCTAGAGTCCATTATCCCACCTGTAAGTGAGAACATAAGATATTTTACATTCTCTAGTAGACATAATTCTTAAAGATTGGCTGAATAGAATTCTTCTTTAGGAAAGATGAATAAAAGAAGAGGTCATGGAGCATCAGGAAGGAAGAAGTAATAATGCAAAAAGCAGAAATATGGGTACATACAATTAGCTTAATAAGTGATGTTTGATGATTGGAACAAAATTGTAGCATCATCTGATTCTCATGATATTACAAAAATGGGGAAGAAAAGGGACTTAAATGGAATAATGTTTTCACACTTCACTCAAAAGATTAAAATAGTGTTATCAGTAGAGTCATAAAGAGATAGATAGTGAGACAGATACAGTAATATTCAGAACAACCACTACCAAAAATATACAAAGAGATACACTCAAAATCACTATAATTAAACCAGATGAAATTTTAACATATGTTCCAGAAACATGTAGGAAGAAGTGAAAAGAGAAACACAGGTCTGAGTTCAGAGGAAACAAACAGAAAACAAATAATAAATGACAATCTTAAGTACTGGTATATCAATAATTGCCTTAAATGTAAGAGGTCTAAATACACCAACAAAAAATGGATTAAAAAGTATACCTCAGCTAAAAGCTGCTTACAAGAAACTCCCTTCAAATTCAATGACATATATAGGTTGAAAGTAAAATAATGAAAAAAATTGCCATGCAAACCTTAATAAAAAGAAAAACAAGAATGGACTGTATCGTTATCTGATAAAGTTGACCTCAGAGGAAATCAGGAAGAATACCAGTCCCATATATATATATATGCATCAAACAACGGAGTTTTGAAATACATGTAACAAAATCTTAGAGTGCTGAAAGGACAAACAACCCAGAAAACTTCATAATTGTAGCTGGGAATTTCAATAGCTCCTTCTCAGAAGGTGATAAGACACTAGACAGAAAATCAGCAAAGATTCTATATTTTGATTATCTGAACAACATAATCAGTGAATAGAATCTAATAAACTTTCTGCAATACTTCATCCAGTAATCGCAGAATACACATTTTCTCCAAGTGTCCATGAAGCAGTTACTAAGATAGTGTATTATCCGACCACAATGGATTAAAATTATAAATTAACAACATAAAACAAAAGAAATATCTTCAAATGTGTAGAAATTAAACAGCACACTTCTAAATAAGATGAAGCCTTAAAGGAAATAAAAAAATACATAGAAGTGAATGAAAAAATATTATAACATATCAAAATATGTAGAATGCAACTAAAATAGCATCAAAAAGAAAATTTTTAATCTTAAAGGATATATTGGCTATGAAGAAATGTCTTAACAAACCCCTAATTACCTAACTCAAGAAATTATAAAGAGAAAAATAAATATAAAGCCGACAGAAAGAATGAAATAACAAAGATAATAGCAGAAACCAATAAAACAGAAAAATGGGAAACAATGAGAAAAATCAATAAAACAAAAGGCTATTTTTAAAAAGTCAATAAAATTGATAAACTTCTTAATAAGAGTAAAATACATCCCATATTAATGAATAAGGAAAAATAAGGCAAAAATGCCCAAATGATTCCCTTTGATAGGGTTTTGATGTTTGCCCCATCAAAATCCCAGCTTGCTTTTTTTTGTAGAAGTTAACAAGCTTATCATAAAATGTATGTAGAAGCAGGACAGGCCCTAGAATAACCTATCTTGAAAAAAAGTAGAACAAAGTTGAATGAGTCATGTCTTCTTATTTCCAAGCTTACTACACAACTACTGCAATCAAAACAGTTTGGTAATGGAATAAGAATAGATATACAGGTCAAAGGAATAGAGAATCCAGAAATAAATTATTACATTTATGGTCAATTGATTTCAGCAAGAGTTTCAAGACAACTGAATGGGGAAAGAACAATATTCAACAAATGGTGCTGGGACAACTGGAGGACAACATGCAAAAGCATGATCTTAGACCCCTTCCTTAAGCCATACACACAAAACATTAACTCAGAAGCATAAACTTAAATATGAGAGCTAAAAGCACAAAACTCTTAGAAGAAAACATAAGAGTAAATTATTATAAACTTGGATTAGACAATAGTTTCTCAAATATCTAAAAAGTACAAGTGAAAGCTTGATAAATTGGACTTCAACAAAATTAAAACTTTTGTATATCAAAAGACACAATCAAGAAAGTGAAAAGACAACCCACATAACGTGAGAAAAATATTTGCAAATAATATGTCTAATCAAAAACTGCTATCCCAAATGTAGGAAGAACAGCAATAAAGATAAATAATCCAATTAAAACTAGGCAATGGATTTGAATAGGCATCCCTCCAAGGAAGATATACAGATATCCAGTAAACTCATGAAAATCTTCTCAACATAATTAGCCATTAGAATAGTGCAAATCAAGACTACAGTGAGAAACTACTTCAGTCTCAGGATTGTTATAAACAAAAATACAGATAACAAATATTCACAAGGATGTGAAAAAATTGGCACCTACATGTGTTGCCAGTGGGAACATAAAATGGTGCAACAGTTCTGAAAACCAGTAGAGCAATTTGTCAATAAATTAAACATAGTGGTACCAATTTCACCTCTAAGTATATAGTGAGGAGAACTGAAATAATGTGTCTACTCAAAAACTTGTACACTAATGTTCACAGCAGCATTATTCATAATACCCAAAATGTGGAAACAACCCAAATGACAAATGGATAAATAAATTATAATATATCTACATACTTAAATATTATTCAGCAATAAAGAGGAATGAAGTATTGATATCTGCTACAACATTTGAAATATTGTGCTAAATAAAGGAAGCCAGTCACAAAACAAATGACATATTTACACTCCCACCCACACTGTATATGAAGAAAATGTGGTTCATTATAGATCATGTAATACTATGCAGCCATAAAAAAGAATAAGTTAATGTCCTTTGCTGGGACATGGATGGATTTGGGGGCTATTATCCTTAGAAAAGTAACACAGAAATAGAAAACCAAATACTGTATGTTCTCATTTATAAGTAGGAGCTAAATGATGAGAACACATGGACACATAGAGGGGAACAACACACCCTGGGGTCCTATTGGGGGATAGAAGGTGGGAGGAGGGAGAGGATGAGGAACAATAACTGATGGGTACTAGACTTACTACCTGGGTGATGAATAAATATGTACAGCAAACCCCCATGACACAAGTTCACCTATGTAACAAAACTGCACTTGTACCCCTGAACTTAGAATAAAAATTAAACAAAAAGAAAAAAGATCACATACAGTATATTCCATTAATATGAATGGTCTAGGACAGACAAATCTATAGAGACAGAAAGGAAATTAGTGGTTTTCTAGGGTTAGGTGGTGGTAGAATATGGAGTGACTCTCAACAGAGATAAAAATATAAACTTAGATTGCAGTGATGCTTTACAGCTCTTTAAAAATACTAAACCATTTAATCATACACTTTACAGGAGAATTTCATTGTATGTTGTGTCTCAATAAATATATTTTTAAAAGAATGATGGATAGACAATACAAGCAATTTAATGTATAAGATACGTTTTGCTCAGTAATCGAGAAAGCCCACTTTAAGTGTTCTCCTTTTTTTTTGAATTTTAGAGACAGGATCTCACTATGTTGCCCAGGCTGGTTTTGAACTCCTGGACTCAAGCAATCCTTCCACCTAGGCCACCCAAAGTGCTGAGATTCCAGAAATGAGCCACTGCCCCCGGTCTAAGTGTTCCTTTGAGGTCATCTCAACCTTAACACTCTTGTGTTGTCATTTTTCTTTCCCTCATATGAACACATCCTAGAATTCAACTCTACCATCTCATGCCATTTTCTGAATGCTTTTTGCATAAACATACAAGTAGAGAGACTTAGGGTTTATGGATTCTATTTTTCATACTTCTATATTAGCTGTTACTTCAGCTTAGGATGTCATTCCTCATTTTCATCAAGACCCCCAATAAAATACCATTTACTTGAACACTTAGTTCAAGATTCAGCTTTTTTGCTAAGTTCAGTAAGACTTTCCACTAGCCATTGGTGGGGATTTCCATTATTGGAAGGAAGTTAACAAATAGTCCCAACATGATGTTTTACCTGTCACACTAAGAAAGAACTTTTTAAGGATAAGAGCAATCTTACTTATCTCCAAATTTTTGTGCCTAATACTCAGGAGGTGCTCAACAGATTTTTATAAAAGGAAAAAACAGAGGGAGAAAATAATGAACGATGATGATAAAATTGTATATAAATGTGGACTGAGTACTTATTGATCATTTGAAGGTGTAGACTTTCAAATAGCCCAGACTAGAATCCAGGAGTATAGGTTATGCCACCTGGATAGTGAGTAGAACCCAAGGCTAGAGTTGAGATTGAATTATTTGAGCCAGTGTATGATTATAAGTAATTGAACATAGAGGTTTCCATACAGATGAGATTATTAAATAGCTAAGCCTGAAAGTTTTAGTTTACCTAACATAAAGATGAAAATTCCAACCTGTGGAGTGAAGACTCGGTCATTCACTTCAGTTCTTCATTGACCATTATAGCTAAGAATGCAGACCCAGAATTTATGGACACTGCTAAGAGAAGAGAAATTTCGCACTTTGGGGGTCCAAGGCGGGCGCATCACGAGGTCAAGAGATCAAGACCATCCTGGCCAACATGGTGAAACTCCGTCTCTGCTAAAAATACAAAAAAATTAGCTGGGCGTGGTGGTGCGTGCCTGTAGTCCCAGCTACTCGGGAGGCTGAGGCAGGAGAATGCTTGAACCCAGGAGGCGGAGGTTGCAGTGAGCCGAGGTCGTGCCACTGCACTCCAGCCTGGCGCCTGGTAATGGAGTGAGACTCTGTCTCAAAAAAAAAAAAGAGAAGAGAAATTTCAAAAACCAAAGGGAAAAATAAAGCATGCCTGAAAAGGGACTCAAGACGTCCAGAGTAATTCTGCTCAGATTTTCTAGCTAATCTCTGCAATAGGAGTTTCATCACCTCCTTGGTTCGTATCTCTCTATCCTCCAGGCTGAAGAACTATTAGCTGGATTTCTAGGTCTCCTCTCTGTCGTGGACTCCTCTCCTTACAAGTGCCTCTGTGTTGAATGAAATTGCCTTCTTTAATTGATAAAGTCCTCCTTTTTCTGCAGGGGCCCATATTACTCACTTCACCTCTGATATCCAACACAGAACCCATTATTCCTGCCTGTATGTGTATTACAATATACGCCCGTAGTATAAAAATTATCATATATTATAACCAGCTGCATAGTTATGTTTCCCCCCAGCAGTCAGTATGCTCTTCAGTCTCAGATATATCTTTATCTGAATAGGATCTGAGTTTACCTTTCGTATTCAGCATTCACAAAATGTTGAATTTTTCAATTTCTATAATTTTATCCCTTGTGCCTTCCCTTTTTCCAGGGAACGTCTCTACTTTTTAAAAATTTCCTCCACCAAGTGGGGGAAAATGAGACAGAGGGAGATGGAGAGAGAGAGAGAGAGTGAGAGAGTGAGTGTGAGAGAGAGTACATTAAGGCTCTGGAACTGGACCTGGTTTAGAGTCCTCACCTTTTTACTTACAAGGTCTCTGCCATATAAAAACTTCGTATCCTTTCTAAACCTAATTTTCTTCATCTATAAACTAAGTGTGATCACTTCATGCATTTTTCTTTCCCTCATACGAACACATCCTAGAATCCAACTAATGTGCATGAAGAGTGATCACTTCTTCATGCATGATAAATACGTAGGATAAGGCTGGGCATAACAGTGTGCTCAGTAAGTGGTACCTGTTACTATTATCTTTAAAACAATTTCAAGTGTATTAATTTGTTAATGAAGCACAGTGGAATTTTTGAAGATGCAGAAATTGATAAATAGTAGTGTACCAAAAAATTTAATTTCAGTATTATCTTCCAGAAAGTAAATTCTAATAATATGAAAATATATCTAGTAAAATTATCATTATAATTTTGATAAGAGGAGTGCTCTTTTTACATCTTGTTAATGTATAGGAGCCTCTGGTAAGCATGCTAAAATTTATTTCACAAAATTACATGATCTAAAGAAAGTACAATTGTTTCTATTTTTAAGTCTGAATAAACAAACTTTAATGTAAACCTTATTTTTAAAAAATATACTACATAAAATTGCCAAACTGACTTATAAAATTAAAAACAAACATAGCTTAATGTGGTTAACAAGTTTTATTTATTATTTTCTATAGTATGTAAAAAGTAAGATATGTTGTTAAGACTTTGTTAAAAATAATTCTTTACACAGCTTTTGGAAGGTAACTGGCAAACACAGTTTACAAGAAAAAGATACGCTTTTCAAACTAAAATCAGTGTGTTGTCTTTATGCAATTAACAGAAGCAAGTTACGATTCAGTTTAAGTATCTGAAGGTTTCCACAGTAGAGCATTCCTAAGAAATAGAAAACTGAGAAGCTTAGATGAAGCACCAGCTATCACATTGTCACCAATTTAACACTGGTTCCCCACTGGTCCCCGTAACATGACAGAGAGCAGGAGGAGAAAGGGAAGGAACATTTATAGAAAAAAAAACAACCACCACCACCCTGAAATTACATTTGCTTAGGGCATTCCCCAAAGGCATCTTGGTTAGGTTATTTAATTTATGAGGGGCAGAAAAAGGTGATAATAGTTAAGGCTTGAGATCATGCATTCATAATAAAATACAATTACTAATACATAAAATATATTGAATGTTATATAATATATTAAATGATGACATTTAAGTCAATAGTACACAGATTTTCTTTCTGAATCTTTTAGGGCCTAGTAGGCACATTGAAATCAATCTTCATACAGTTGAAATAACTCTTAAAATCTCAAACTACATGGAAGTAAATGACTATATTTGTATCAATAAGTCAAAGGACAACCGTCTATGCCTATCTTTAAAAAATAATTTCAATAGTGAAAACTAATGTTTAGGATTTTAAAGTTCTTTGAATATAAAACATTTTATAGAGTATTGATGCATGTGATGAGATTAGAAAACTTGAAAATATAAATATATAAGGGAAAACTCACCTGTACAAACTAACGTTATAAAACAACAACCAATTTAAGCTTTTGTCTCCTAATTCATAGTTCTCATAGTTTGAGTGAACGTCGTCTTTCTCTAAGTTATAAAGAATTATGAAGTACAGTGAAAAGTACTTTGAAGTGGCCACAACTTCCTAATTAAGGGTCAAGACACTATGGAAATCCCTGTACATAATAATAGCTCTCAACTTTTCTAATTCATATTTCAACATACATTTGTCAGATCTTACATATTCAATTTTACATTAGAAATAACTGGTAAAAATACATCAATTTCATAATAAGGTAAGCTTGAGTCTATTAACCTATTATCTATTAGATCATTTTTAGTAAATGTATACTTTCTAAAAAAATAGATGTAAATGAGAAGAAAATGCAAAAAAATTTTAGGTCATAACTCTCCTTTATGCTTCTTGTTTTATGAATCTGTCCTGTTCAAGAGTCAGAGCTTAGGTGGAACTAGCCAAACAGAATGAGAAACCAGGAGACAGAGAACAGTGAAATCCTTTTCATTGCCAGTTCCAAAATAAGAAGAGAACAAGAACATACAAAAATGAACATAAGAGCTTCAACCAATCTTTTTCAAATGCAATGTTAATCACCCCAGGAATCTCCGTGATTGATCTCAAAGACTCTTTCTAAGTAACTGCCCTCTCCTTCTTCCAATTGGCATTTGTCTAGGCAAGTTTATGATTTAATGGCCGGTAGCATTTCACCATCACATATCAGGAAAGTATTTGCTTATTTGTGAGTAAGTCTTAATAGTGGCGACTTGAAGCCCACTAAATTAGACATAAAATAGAAAAGAAAGCCCCTGCTGCTGAGTATCTATATCACCATTTCCCTTCATTCCCTAGAAGGTATGAATAATATAAGCCATCTAAAGAAAACAAACATGAGATTGTCAAGTGGCCACTTTAACCTGCTTTAAACTCACTGCAGCAATATTAAGGGTTGTCTTGACTGGTTAGATATAGTGCCAAAAAGTCAATTTGGCATGAAGTCTTGTGAATACAAGCTTAATTACCATGGGTTGTAAAGAATTGATCATTATCTCTACTTTTTCTGATTTTTAATTTCTGGTTTCAGCTTTCAATATTTTTCAGATATGTGAAGAAAATTGCAAAGAGGTGTTAAGTGGGATTAGATCTGGCTTTGAATAGGTGATTTTTCCTTAGCTTTGCCAAAATCGGCACCTTCTTTAGTAGCAGGAACATCTCTATCACCATCTATCATATGAATATCTGATATATTTTTGTCATTTCGCCTCAAGCGGTAATTTTTGTAAGCACGTTGAATGATGGTTGCTGAAACTGCCTCTTGTTTTCGTTTCAAAGTAGTTGTAATTGGCTCACATGTGATCTTAAAAGGGTTAGCTAACAAAAACCCTGATTCTATCTCTGAAAGAACTTTTTCCATCCTCACATCTTGACCCATAACTCTCTTTGTAAAAGCAAGTAAGATATCAAGGCAATGAATTCTGTCCCCAACAGCCATGGGGAGGTCCAAAGCAATAAGCTGGCCCTTGTTTGGTTTTGCCATGAAAAGAGGAGGATCAAGAGCAGCTGCAAAATCCGAAAGCTTACTAGAGTCTATGTACTGGGTCCTGTCAGGATCAAACCTTTTCCATACCTGAAAAAATTTCCTAAAATCATCTTCACTCAAAGTCCTGTTTTTCTTCTTAGAAGCAATATTTAAAAACTCCATGACAACAACAATATACATATTTACAATGATCACCCATGATATGAGAATGTAAGTGACAAAATACAAAATCCCAACAGAAGGGTTCCCACAATCTCCTCTAACTTGAGTCCCAGGGTTAATTTTATCAGGATCACAGTCAGACCATTTGCTGTTGAAAATTGCAACAAGCATCCCATCCCAACCAGCAAATATCGCAACTTGAAAAAGACAGAGCATACTGCTGCCAAAGGTTTCAAAGTTAGACACATCATTAATTCCAGCTTCTTTTTTAACATAGGCAAAATTGTACATTCCAAATATGGCATAGATGAACATGACCAGGAAGATGAGAAGAATGAGGTTCAATAATGCCGGGAGGGAGAGCATCAAAGGAAGCATAAGATTATGAAACACCTTTGGTCCTTTTCCAAGACGCAGGATGTGAATGATCCGTGAGAGAAGTATCAGTTTCACAAGTGAAGGACGCACAAGATAGTAGCCTACTGTCATAGGCAGACATAGTCCTGGGGGTGGGAAAAGATAAGGCAGGCTATACAATTATTCAGATACAATTATGTTTTAAAGACTATAAATTATTTTATAGGTAATTGTTTTTCCCTATATTTTATTAATCCTTTATTAATTCCTTCCATTTTACTAACCATTCTCATTTAACAGTTAGCATCTTGAAAGTTCAGGTCAGCCAAATACTAGTTGTATCAATGCTCAGGTATCTAGGTAAAGTTGGAAGATTATTCTTCTGTAACATCATCTTAAGAGTATTATAGATCAAGTTCTTCTGGAATTACAGATGACCTGATTCTATAATCTAGGACAATAGTCATGATTTTTTTATTGCTATTGGATGAAGGCATTTAGTTCCACGCAACCTTGATTGAATGCCTAATAAATTTATCACACAAATATGCAAAGATGAACGACATGATTTCTGACTTCAGAAAACTTATAATTTAGAATTATTTTAAACTGGACATTTAAAATAATTATAAGGCAGAAAGACCTAATTGATAAATACAATTATAGAAATGTCTGGTATTCAGTTATTTATAGATTGTAATTTAATTTCTTTATTTCATAAATACTACTGGGGCTCCAGGAACTTTAAATGTGAACTGAATAAATAAGTCTTTGTTTAGAACTTTTCTGTAGTTGTGGTAGTTAGATGAGTAAAATATGGCAGTGATTAAGACAAGAAATGTAAAACAAGGTAAAATTATAAGTACAAAGGTTTAAGAGATATTCTCTGGAAGCATTAGAGAGAATGTAGTTTATTTTGAGTTGAGACGGTAATGGAAAGAAGAATCCCATGAGGCTTCTAAGTGATATGGTAGGTTTGTTGAATCTGGAGGAATCATGTCTCAACATTTCTGTTAAACTTGGTCTCTGGCTAAGATGACATTTCCCTCTGATGTTCTATCCTCACCCTATCTCTATTCATTCCCAAAACTAAATTTTTTAACCCAATTTCTTTTTTTTCAAGGGTGTGGTTCTTTTTTTAAAATTTTTGCTTTTCTTTACTTTTACTAAAGAAACCCACTTGGATACATGTACTGAACATGCAGGCTTGTTACATAGGTATATGTGCGCCATGGTGGTTTGCTGCACCCATCAACCAGTCCTCTAGGTTCCCTCCCCTCACTCCCCAGCCTCCAACAGGCACTGGTGTGTGTTGTTCTCCTCCCTGTGTCCATGTGTTCTCATTGTTCAACTCCCACTTATGAGTGAGAACATGTGGTATTTGGTTTTCTGTTCCTGTTTTAGTTTGCTGAGGATGATGGTTAAATCTCCCTCTATCTTGAAGACTCTATTTCCCTTGCAACCCTCTCAAATGCAAGGAGCTCATTTTTCCCCACTCCACTTTCCTTGGGTCAGAAAGAAAAAAATAGGTATCTTTCTGTCTTCCTAATGTGACTTCTGGTCACTTTTCCTTCCTATTATTTTTATAAAGAAAAAATAAAATAAATTTTTGACACTTTGTGGATCATGCCATTCAAAGACATCATTTCCTACCACTCCTTGGCTTTATGGTCTACTCATTCTTCATTCATTTTCATTGAAGACTTCAATAATTGACTTACTGTCTCTCATTTCACCTTAGTACCCACCATCAACAACCCATTTAAAAGCCAGTTTCTGTCTTTGGTCTTCTCATGTTATTACACTCTTCTCCATCATTTTACAAATCCACATTTATAACCACGTTCTGGACCCAGGATATCTTGCCTTCTGAAACTTCAAACTGTTTTCTCTCTGACTGCAATTGCTTTTCCTTCCAGTTCTCTGATGAAGTTCTCTTCATTCTCATAGGACTCTAATTCCATCAATCCTCTGCCTTCTTCCAATTAGCTCCCTCCTGTCTTCATGTACTTTTCTATCGGTTTTTCTAATAGCTTCTTCTTTTCTGAAGCTTCTAACAGTTTTTCTCAGTAGTTAGTTGCATTGTTTCCACTATCAACTGAATGAGTGACCATTTGGAAGCACATCTGGGCAAACAGTTTATCTACATTTTCTACTACTCAATACATAGAATAATAAACTCTTAAATATTGTTTCTACTCTCATGGAACTTACATCCTAATATGTGTGTTATTCCCCATAACAGTAGAAACAGTAAACTCTTAAATATTGATGCAATAAACTCTTAAATATTGTTTCTATTCTCATGGAACTTGCATCCTAATATGTGTGTTATGGGGAAGCAGAAATCTGCTCTCTATCTGAAACTCTTTGACAGTAAATTCTCTGCCTGGCTATCTCCTTACCTGAAAAGTCTCTAAGTAGATTTCACGCCTTCCATAACATTTTCTCTTACCTCTACTTACTGATGAGGTCACCTCCTTCTGCTGTGCTGCTGTAGCACCCTGTGCCTTCTCTACCAAAACCTCAATAGCATGGTATTAAAATGTACTTTTTAATTATCTATGTCCTTTAATAGACTCCAAGCTATGTGTACACAGAAATTATGCCTATCTTGTTTACTACTGAATTTTTTGCGTATAGCACAATATTTATTCACATAGAAAATAATCAAGTGTATTTATTAAATAAAAGAGCGATATCTCCAAAGTAAGAGAAAACAAGCAAGAAATTCATTGAAGCCTGAAACTCTAGTGTGTGTAAATTATAAATAGTTTCAGAGATTAGAGGGAAGGAAATAATAGTGAACTTGAAAGGTTACATCATCCTAAGACATAAAATCTTTCTAGTGTCATCTAGAAAACTAACATATATTATAACATATATTATAAAACTAACATATATATGAAGGGGTGACTAAGCATTCACCTGGTAGCTTGTGATGCAAAGTCTTTGTTATTCAAGAAATATTTTTGAACATCTTATCTCTATCTGGCATGGGTGGTATATGTATGAATACAAATGTGAAGCATTTCTGTTGAAAATTTTTTTAAAATCCCTACCTGTTTTGCTTATTAGGAGACTATATTTCATGACATATTTACTGTAAGAGTTTGCTTGAATTAATATTATTATGAATAAAATTTGACTAAACAAAATCTTACCTGTGATGGAGAAAATAACCACCATAAAATCAAAAATGTTCCATGCAATGGTGAAATAAAAACAACGCAAAGCGATGAGCTTCAGTATACATTCCATGGTATATAGAATAACAAAAATTAAGTTAATCCAGTAGAGAGCAATGTACATTTGTAGACTATGTTCATCAGTGTCTATCATCATGGCTATTGCTTGGAGACATATAAGAACCATAACAATGACATTAAAAACTTGGCTTGTTACCAAGTCAAAAATGAATCCTTGGAGCCTGTTCTGTGGGAAGAAACAAACAACAAAACAGGTGTAATAGTCCTATTAACAGGATACATATACCTATATACAGTCTTTATACTCTACAGTTTTCTTCCCAAAATAAATAGGAGAGTAAGTGTGAACCTAAACTTTTGCCAAACTATAACATATAGTCAGAACAAACAAAATGACCATTAAAAGCTTTGTCAAGGGACCCGAAAATTTTGTCAAAAGCATTTGTCAAGGTTTTTAAAAGAGAATATATAAAAAACACTTCTATTGAAGTTTCAAAAAATCTAGACATTTCTTACTCGTGGGCGAGGTATTGGTCTTTGAGAGTCCTCATACATTAGCTTCTTCAGCCTGGAGTACTGTTTCCTCTGTTTAACTGTTATAAAGATATTTGAGCCTCCCAGGTAATGAAAGGAAAGAAAAAGACATTAAAATCACACTTAATCCAAATGTTCCCTTATGTTAATATTCCTTTTAAAGACTTGGCAATTACTGATTTAATCCTCTAAAAAAGGCTTAACTGCAATGAATGAAATCATGCTTGAACATATCTGACTTTCTGCCAAAAATCCATAAAAAGCACATACAAAATTACATGCCAATAGTGACCAAAATTCAGTAATCTCTAAGTGCACTTTCCTAGGAGATTGTCAATCCTATTTTCACATACGGTTGTATAAAGGGACAAAGGAGAAACAGCAGGAGATATGTGGAAATATTTACTAAGAAAGGTTGAGCTCAATAGCTAAAGGAAAAGTTGATCTGTGTCTTTTAGTAAACAGAAATGAACAAAAATAATCATATGTGATCACTTTTATATGACTGTATATTGCTTTATTTTTCAAATACTATCAGAAGATACTTTTTACTATTATTCCAAAAGTACCTTGTGCTTGCTTCTTCATAGCATGTTTGAGGGCTCATTCATTTTTGTGTTTCTAGTGCTAATTTCAGTATCTTATGTAATATATGTGAAGTGAATAATGCCATGTCCTAGGAATTAGGAAATATTTTCTCTAAATTAGGACCTGGTCACTTAAATTGACAGCAGTCACCAATTCAAAGCCTAGAAGCAAATCCTAGTATATTATCTTACAAGGTCGATACTTGTAGAAAGCTGAAGCATCCAAACAAAATCACATTTTATCACTCAGCTCTCTACTCCTATTTCATTAGTGGAGACTCAAGAGTGATATACAGTAGTCTCCCCTCATCTGAAGTTTCACTTTCCACAGTGTCAGTTAGCCATGGTCAACCACAGTTGGAAATTATTACATGAAGAATTCTAAAAGTAAGTAGTTAAATACATTTTAAATTTCACATGGGTCTGAGTAGTATGGTAAAATCTTGTGCCATCCTGCTCTGGGGAGACTGGGATGTGAATCATCCTTTTGTCCAGCATAGCCACTCAGTCTATGCCACCCACACATTAGTCACTTTGCAGCCATCTCTATTATCGCAGTGATTGTGTTCAAGTCATCCTTATTTTAATTAATAACCCCCAAACGCAAAAGAAATGATGCTGGCATTTGGATGTGCCGAAAAGAAGCTGCAAAGTGGCAAAGTGCTTTCTTTAAGAGAAAAGGTGAAAATGCTGGACTTAAGGAGAGAAAAAACAGTATGTCAAGGTTGCTAAATCTATGGTATGAATTAATCTTCTGTCCATGAAACTGTGAATAACAAAAAACAAATTATGCTTGATTTGCTGTTGTGCCTCAAACTGCATATGGCCACGGTGCATGATAAGCCTTAGTCATGGAAAAGGCATCTTAACACGAACAGAAACATGTTCCAATTTACAGCAATCAGGTTCAGTACTACCATGTGGTTTCAGGTATTACTGGATAAGGAGGATCTACTGTACCAGCTTTTACACATGGCTAAAGTTTGATTACATGGCTGAAGATAAAATTTCAACATTAAACTATTCTTTGCTTTGACTTTTTTGGAAGGCTTTCCAAAAGAGATTAGGTACCCGTGTACAATAAGTTGACTTAGATGTCTTTTGAATTCTTTGTGTTTGTGGAGACCCTGAAGGGAGTCTCTTTTTAGAAATGGCATGAAATGCAGTAATTAAATTCTGTCTCTGAATTCTGTCTTATCGGGTTCAAGCACTCCTACTTAGGCCATCCAATTAGGATTTATGACTCTCTCTACTTCTAGCAGAAAGAGCTACTCTAACTTAGAAAGATGTCCGTGCTGGCTATGATTATGAAGTCTTTAAATCTAACAAAGTAAAAGAGTATTTTTTTCTTGAACTCTTCATATATTTGTGAAGATATAAAATTTTACTTACTGTAATTATTTTTTAGCACATCATTATTTTCAAAACACATATACACAGACACTTGTAATTTTTTTTTTTTTTTGGGACGGAGTTTCGCTCTTGTTACCCAGGCTGGAGTGCAATGGCGTGATCTCGGCTCAGCGCAACCTCCGCCTCCTGGGTTCAGGCAATTCTCCTGCCTCAGCCTCCTGAGTAGCTGGGATTACAGGCACGCGCCACCATGCCCAGCTAATTTTTTGTATTTTTAGTAGAGACGGGGTTTCACCATGTTGACCAGGATGGTCTCGATCTCTTGACCTCATGATCTACCCGCCTCGGCCTCCCAAAGTGCTGGGATTACAGGCGTGAGCCACCGCGCCTGGCCCGACACTTGTAATTTTTAACTTTTAAACTTGACTGTGTAGTACCTATTTTGGATTTAGAAATCAATGTAAAGATGAACATTTTAGCAATGTTCATCAATGTGCAAGAACATTAATCATGATTTTTAAAGATACACGTCAAATAAAATGACATTAAGCTGAATCCAAAGCCAATTATTTGAAGCAGGGAATTTACATATATATATATGCTTGATTTTCTCAGACATTGGATAAACAAACAATATTTATACTTATCTTTATTTTATGCTTGTTGAAATTATCAACAATAACACTAATCAGCATACTCAGTGGAAGAAATACTCCAAGTATAATAAAGTTGATAAAGTAATAATACATGTAGATGTTGTCTTCAAAACGAGGCTGCATATTTATCTAGAAGTTTAAAATAAGCAAATTATTGATATTAGCTTTTTAAAAAAAGTTTTATAAAACAATTTATGACAAGAAAACCAGACAACGCTACCTAAGGAGCTGTTTTCTTTTTTGCTGTTTGGCAAAAGGATATCACTGCTTTGTTTATTTGAATTTTAAAGTTTATCTCATTCGTCATTGTTGCAAAATCTGATAATCTTTCAAATGGGCCTATGGGGCCTCAATCATTGTATATAATAACCAAGGAAGAATTTCATTGCCAATGAAATACTCAACCTGAAATGCATTTGATTTCTATTCATTATTACTGGTGTTCTGTGCTTGAATTACAAGAGTGACTTTACTTGTATCCTAACAATGGCTTTAAAATCATATTATACTTACTGAAGTGGAATCAATTGCTGAATTCATAATAGTGATCCATCCATTAAATGTTGCCTGTAAAAACGACACACATTTATAAGTCTTATGAAAATTTATACTTCGTGGAAAATAAAAAGTAAAATCTCAATCTGTTATTAGTACACTGAAACATTTGATACAGGCTTGCCACACTTCTACATACTGTGTAATTGGGATCTTTAATATTTTCATTATTATACTGTCTGTTAACAACTATTTCAAGTACTTAGTTTATTTGTAGTTAGTAACAAAATATTTTAAGATAATATGACTAGAAAAAGATAAATAGAGAAACAGATATATAAATGGTGAATAAATACATGCTGCCATGTGTCATGGTGACTTGTGGCTGCTATATACATATGCTTTTCTGTGAGAGAGATGAGAGGAATTGTTTACCTCTTCATATCTGCTAGATATTGAGTCACTGAGTAGCAGTTTCTCAAAATACTAAAGAGATAAAAACAAGTGACTTGGATGGGACCAAAGAATTATTACCTCTGATAGTCAATATTCAGTGTCAATTTGATTGAAGGATGCAAAGTATTGATCCTGTGTGTGTCTGTGAGGATGTTGCCAAAGGACATTAACATTTGAGTCAGTGGGCTGGGCAAGGCAGACCCACCTTAATCTGATGGGCACAATCTTATCAGCTGCCAGTGAATATAAAGCAGGCAGAAAAACGTGAAAAGGCTAGACTGGCCTAGGCTCCCAGCCTACATCTTTCTCCCATGCTGGATGCTTCCTGCCCTTGAACATCGGACTCCAAGTTCTTCAGTTTTGAGACACAGACTGGCTCTCCTTGCTCCTCAAGCTTGGAGACAGCCTAGTGTGGGACCCTGTGATCATGTAAGTTAATACTTAATAAACTCATATTACTATATATACATATAATGTATATACTGTTCCTCCAGGGAATCCTAATACATTACCCTATAACATGATCAGTGGTGTTAAAAATACTTTGGGCCAGTACCTGTATTTCCTCTGTTAAATTTTCCTGCATCTCCACTTCTTTCTTCCAATGGGACAGGGACAATATTTAACTTTTGTCTCTTTAAATGAGTCTAGTGTTGTATATCCCATTACATTTATCTACTAATTGCTAAAATGTTTTATAACCAAATGTATTAATTTTTCACACTTTGTCCTTTGCATTCAACCTACAATATGGATGAATATATAATTAATAAGGAAAAGTCAAAAGTGTACTTACTAGTTGAAGCAGAGAAAGGAAACCATTTCCAACATTATCAAAGTTCAGTTTTGCATTTTCCCATGGCATGGAATCATTAAACAGAAGGCTTTCACACTGACTCTTATTCATGACTTCAGATGAAGGAAATCTTTCTCCACTTGTTGGGTCAATGCATTCATAGAACTTGCCAGCAAATAAGTGTACTCCCATGATACTAAAAGTCAGCCAGATCATCAGGCAGACAAGAAACACATTCAAAGTGGGTAAGGTTGTTTTGATCAAAGCTCTCACAACCACCTGGCATATTTAAAAAAAATGTAAACTTTAGATAAGAAATGTGAAATTGTTTTAATTTTTGATCAGATTGAAAATACTAATTGATACAATGTCATACGTTAAAAAAAGAACCTAAAAAGCCATATCTAAAGATTTAACAGCCCATATGCTGGTACTGAAATAACCTAAATAGCAATTGAATTTTTATTTTTTAAAAAAATTTTCAAATCTAGATATTCTTAAAATGTTGGTACTAAAAAATCATTAAATGAAAACAGAGCTGATTAGCACAAATACTAAAATAAATACTAGACTAAGTAATTATTTCACTGGCTTAATATATATGCATATATATTATATATCTTATATATAATATATAATATTTATTATATATCAAAGATACACAATATGCATGTTATATATCTATCTTATATATAAGATACATAAGATATATATTGTATATATAATATATGATATACATGTATCTTACATATATGATATAGATGCTTATTGATATAATTATATATTATATATATCTTATATCATATATCAATGATAGATATCAATAAGCATCTATATCTTATATATGTATCTTATATATAAGATATATAATATATAATATATGTAAGATGTAATATGTATATTATACAATATATAATGTGTAAGATACATAATATATGATATATCAGATATATTATATAAGATATATGCTTATATATGCATATAAAAGATATAATATATATGATATATATAAGATATTATATGATATATATGCTTATTGATTTCCTGTGGTGTGACAGAAATGAAAATTCAAGATAATTGAACCTGTGTGTATGTATGAGATTATCTTAAAATACATGTATTAGATTTTAAGTGAAATATAACATGTGAATGAGTAGTCAGGGGAATCAGAAGACCAAGAGATTATACTGTCAATGAAGCCAAGGCTTCAGGAAACTAAATGGTTGCTGTACTTCACAAGGATTCAATCCTCACTGAACCATTTGGTGTCACTGGTGAGTCACTCCAGAGTAGGAGTAAAATTCAAATTAGAATTGTATTCTTATTACTCCACTGAAGCTGCTATGGCAAATGCAAATCAGTTGCTATATCTAGTATCATAGTTTTAATATTTCCACTACTTATGTTTCTCCTTTTTTTTTTTTTTTTTTGAGACCACATTTTACTCTTTTTGCCCAGGCTGGAGTACATGGCCCGATCTTGGCTCACTGCAACCTCCACTTCCTGGGTTCAAGTGATTCTCAGGCCTCAGCCTCCCGAGTAGATGAGATTACAGGCACACACCACCATGCTAGCCTCACCTTTTTTTTTTTTTTTTTTTTTTTTTTTTTTGTATTTTTAGTAGAGACAGGGTTTTACCATGTTGGTCTGGCTGGTCTTGAACTCCTGACCTCAGGTGATCCACCCACCTAGGTCTCCCAAAGAGTGCTGGGATTACAGGCATGAGCCACTGTGCTCAGCCTCTCTTAATTTCATACTTTTGATTTCCCTCTCCTGGCCTTTCCTCTTTCACTTTATTCCTGAGGCACCAGTGATTCTGTTTTCTACCATTCTAACCTTTCCTTCCTTCAACCATTACTAGATACTAATCCTTTTCCCTGTACATTCTTGCTTATATTCCATAGTTGTCTGTCTTTGAATTAATATTTTGGCTTTTAATTGTGCTTTCAGTAACACTTTTATTTCTGAAACCAGATCACAGATCTTTTGTTAATACTTTTAAACATTTTAAAAGGTATACTGATGGTTCTGCTGAAGAAAAGTGCCATGTGTCTTAGAAAAATCCATATATAGAGAATAAAAACTGTGGATATAGTTGACACATACATTTGAAAAGTAGACAGTACCTATGACCTTAAACTTATTAAAGACATAATCATTAACTGTGCATGTAGCTTCCTAATATAATGATATATCTTCAGCGATCATTTACAGAACTTCCAGAGATTGAGAGGAGGCTTCAGGTCTGAACCTAACTCTGTCCTAAGCATGGCTACTGTTTTCCTGACCTTGAATTGTCCACAGCCCTTGTCTCATTGCCAGTCTAATGATGTTCAGCATTAAATGTTACAGTGCCTAATTTCTGACAGTCAGTTACCCTGGCAAATATCTTCCTGCTTTTCTCTAAATTGGGGCAGACAACTTGTTGATTTTGTTAGCTTTTTTCTCTATATATGTCTAAATTTATTAAGAAAAAGAATTGGTATTATCTTTTTTTAAAAAAATAAAGAAGAGTTTGTTATTTTTATTTACATATTTATTTAGGGGTGTGTGTGTGTGTGTGTGTGTGTGTGTGTGTGTGTGTGTTTTGAGTAAATAGGCCCTCTGTAGTTTACATGTTAGAATATTCTATAATATTTTCCTAGCACTAAACTGTATTTATGTATTTATACTGGAAATGCGGCTATCTTTTTTTTCTTTTTTTGAGACAGTCTCCACTCTGTCACCCAGTCTGGAGTGTATTGGAGCAATCTCAGCTCACGGCAGCCTCGACCTCCCAGGCTCAGGTGATCCTCTCACCTCATCTCATCTCAGCATCTCAAGTAGCTGGGACTACAGATGCACACACCACACCTGGCTAATTTTTGTAATTTTTGTAGAGACAGGGTCTCATTATGTTACACAGGCTGGTCTCAAACTCCTGAGCTCAAGCGATCTGGCCCCTCGGTCTCCCAAACTGCTAGGACTACAGGTGTAAGCCACCGTGCCTGGCCTGTTTCATCATTTTAACTTCAATCTTATCGAACCATTAAATCACTTTCTTTTCAGCTTATTTTCCACTTTATTTTGGTTTAAAAGCACTGGGGAATATCACCACCTTGTGGATCTTCATGACATGGTTAATGAAGTCTGTTTCTTAAGTTATCATATAAATTACAATTATGATTTTAGCTTTTTTGTTTCTGAGGTTTATAAATGAAATATTATCATAATAGGAATTTTTATGTATTTGCCACATAATCAAAATATTAACTTCCCAATATAAATAAATCAAATGTATTTAAGAAACAGATCTGGCCTAAGTACTATTATAATGAGTCAACCAGACATTTGTATGAATTATAAGATTATCATCAATCATGGACTAAGTATATATACAAATATAATTAATGTACTTAAGAACTGGTACTTATACATGTATATATGTACACAATCTTATAAAAGTGGTATTAAAATTTCTGAAATTGTATTTAAAATAAAATACATATTTTAAACTATATTTCTGTTTGTATTTATAATAATCACTCAAATTTTGAGAGAAAGATAAACATTCATTTTTTATCAAGTAGAAAGAATTTAAGTGTTATGATTTCTCAACTAATAGCAGTTTAAACCTAACATATAATGTGTCAACTATAGAGATAAAGGCTAAACATTAGTAATTTTCTCATTACATTCTACCATTGCAATGAATATGTGATATTAGGTAGTAATCAAAGTGCCAGACTGACATGAGAAAAATCTATGTAAATAAAAATGCAAAAACACATAAATGTATGATTATAAAATAAAAGGTACATTTGAATGTGTTCTGCCATTTCTGTATACAATAGGTCACACTGTATAGCTACATACTTATATTACTTGTGGTGGTCACAGACTCCATTTGTTTTTTTTTAGAAAGAAAGAAAGAAAAAGAATAAAGAAGAGGAGGAAAAAGGAAGAGAAAGAGAGGGAGAGAATGGGAGTATTGCTTTCTTGCCCAGGCTAGAATGCAGTTTAGTAATGAGTATTGAAAACCTCTTTTATACCAATAATTATACTTGATGTAAACAGGAAGGAATAAGGGAAGAAAATAACAAACGAGCAGCCAACCAATATTTCATTTAAACCTATGAAATGCTATGCGATTACTGAGGAGTGATTTACTTCCAATTATGTAGTCACTTATGGAATACGTGTGAGGTGGTAATGTATGTTTTATGTATTTGAAGTGGAGAGTTCTATAAATGTTTATTAAGTTTACTTGTTCTGGGTCTGAGTTCAAGTCCTGGATGTCCTTGTTAATTTTCTGTCTCGTTGATCTATAAAATAGTTAGCTCTTCTTGTTACATTGATCCTTTTGCCATTATGTAATGTCCTTCTTTGCCTCTTTTGCTCTTTGTTGCTTTAAAGTCTACTTTATCAGAGGCGAGAATTGCATCTCCTGCTTTTTTATTTATTTGTTTATTTTTACTCTCTGATTGGTTGATAAATCTTCCTCCTTCTCTTTGTTTTGAGTCTTTGTGTATTGTTGCATGTGAGATGGGTCTGGATGCAGCATACCAATGGGTTTTGGGTTTTTATCCGATTAGAATATATATAACTTTAATACTGGCATTTGATGCTAGCTGGCTGTTTTGCCCATTAGTTAGTGTAAATTTTTCGTTGTGTTAATGTTCTTTTCTTTTTGATATATTTTTGGAAAGGCTGATATTGGTTGTTCCTTTATATGTATAGTGCTTCTTTCAGAAGCTCTTGTAAAGCAGGCCTGGTGGTGGTGAACTCTCTAAGTACTTGTTTGTTCGCAAAGGATTTAATTTTTCCTTCGATTATAAAGCTTAGTTTGGCTGGATAGGAAATTCTGGGTTGAAAGTTATTTTCTTTAAGGATGTTAAATATTGGTCCCCACTCTTTTCTGGCTTGTAGGGTTTCTGCTGAGAGATCTGCTGTAAGTCTGATAGGTTTCCCTTTATGGGTAACCTGACCTTTCTCTCTGGCTGCCCTTAGTATTTTCTCCTTCATTTCAACCCTAATAAATCTGGCAATTATGTGCCTTGGGGTTGGTCTTCTTGAAGAATATCTTTGTGGTGTTCTCTGTATTACCTGGAGTTGAATATTACCCTGCCTTGCCAGGTTGGGAAAATTTTCCTGAATGATATCCTGAAGAGTATTTTCCAACTTGGATTCATTCTCTTCATCACATTCAGGTACACCTATCAAACATAAATTAGGTCTTTTCACATAGTCCCATATTTCCTGTAGACTTTGCTCATTCCTTTTCATCCTTTTTTTCTCCAATCTTGTCTTCTCGTTTCATTTCACTGAGCTGGTTCTCGACTTCTGATATCCTTTCTTCTACTTGATCAATTCGACTGTTTAAACTTGTGCATGCTTCGCGAAGTTCTCGTGTTGTGTTTTTCAGCTCCATAAATTCACTTATATTCCTCTCTAAATTGTCCATTCTCGTTAACATTTTGTCAAACCTTTTTTCAAGGTTCTTAGTTTCTTTGCATTGGGTTAGAACAAGTTCTTTTAATTCACAGAAGTTTCTTATCACCCACCTTTTGAAACCTGCTTCTGTTATTGGAACACACTCGTAATCTATTAAGCCTTGTTCCGTTACTGATGAGGAATTGCGATCCCCTGTGGAGGGAGAGGCATTCTGATTTTGAGTATTCTCTGCCTTTTTACGCTGATTTCTTCCCTTCATTATATATTTATCCATCTGTTGTCTTTGTAATTACCGACTTTCTAACTAGGTCTCTGAGCAGACATCCAACTTGTTGATTCCCAGCTCCGAAATCTGAGCAATCCACTGCGCTGGCCAGAACAGCGGTGTTAAGATTGATGGTGCTTTTCTGCCCAGGAATCTCCAGACTCTGTACCAAAAACTGGCGCGCTAAGGCACCAGCAAAATCGCCGCGCCGGCCACAAGAGTCGCCCTGGCGACACGTGGGGCTCCTCTGCTGGGAATCCTGGTCCGTGAGCAACAAATATTCGTCTGAAAGTGTGGTGTCCTCTCGTTCTCTGTGCTTTCACTGGGAACTACGAGCCCGAGCTGCTAGTGATCAGCCATCTTGGATCTCTCTCCGACTCCATTTTTTTTTTAATTATGTTGAGCCTTATCGGATTTCTATTTTAGGCACAAAAGATTGAACACTGGCAATTTTATAATATTCAATCTATTAATTTTCTTTACATTGTTTAGAAGAGGTTTTAACATGTGAGTGAAGAAGACAGGACAGGTAATTGTGACATTAAAAATAGTAAATTTATCTTAAAATTCAAACTTTTCTTTCATTCAGTGAGTAATCATTTAGTATATACAATGTATAATTTTAAAGTTTGTTAACTGATCGACATTTTATTTTCTGACAAATTTTTAAAATGGAGACAATTTCATTAATATGCATGTGTATATGGGGTAGAAATATGCTTTTTAAACTATGTTTTCTCTCTCAAATACTAGTTTCTTTTACTTGTCTTTACTAGTTTTTATACCTTATGAGCAGTAAGAACCTTAAATCTTAATAAGCATAACTAATGTACTTATTCCTCTCTATTTCTAAGTAATGAAATGTAAGGTTTTTGTTGTATTAATATTGTTAAAGGTACAAATGAGAAAACAACAAATCTTGCCAATTTGTGCAAATTTAGCATTTCCAAATAAAAATCTGTAGATTAGCTTTGAAACTTATCTCTTACCTTCATTCTTTCAAATTGAGATAGAACTCTGAGGGGCCGAAGAAATTTAATGGAAATAAGTGGTTTTAGTTCTTCCCGAGTTTTCCCTATTAAGCTAAGACAAAACACCTATATATGTATTTTAAAAAAAGAGTAAATAGGATTCATATTAATAAAAATAACATGTAAAATAAACTTTGTATTTATCACAACAGAGCTATACAATAAAAACTTACCAGTAAATTTGTGAATCACTTTTACGTATATTTCAAAATACATAAAGTTATAAGAAAATCATTCAGTGTTAAAATCACTGTAAAAAAATTAAACTATTTTCTGGTAATAAGGAACATATTTTAGTGAGATTAAATAAAAGTTATACATTTTATATTCTTTATGATCAATGATTTATAGTTATATTTTTTTAGTTTGAAATTAGATTAAGAATTGGTTTCATAATTACTTGTAATACAGTAATGGTATGCAGTGTGTTCATTAAAAAAAATAGGAAATATATTTACAAATGCATTTATATACAAATATGGTTAAGACAATATACAAGATAGGCTTTCAGAGGATAGGCATCAAGAAAGATATGAATATTGTTATGTCAAAGTATATACATTACAAAAAAGTATAACCAGATACTAAGGTAAAATTTTAAAAGGAAACATATTTAGCGTTAACAAATGTTCATAAATAGTGAGTAAGAAGGTAAGGCTAAGATTAACTTTTATTATATCTTCAGATTTTTCTATATTTTCAAGTCAACATATATGAAAAATTTCTTTTTACACTTAATTAAAGACAGAGTCTTGAAGTGGGCTTTGAACTTTGGGTATCATTTTCATAAACATGAAGGAATCTGGACACAGAAGAACAATGACTAGGAAACAGGAAGTCAAGTTGCAGGTATAGTATGGTTTGGCTAGAGTAGAAGGCTAATTTTAAAGAACCAACTTAGAAAAGAGAGGTCAGCTATTTTAAATCATTAATTATAGATTGAGGAGCTTCTATCATTGTTTGTAGAATCAAAAGCCATTCATTCATTGAACAAATTTACTGAGAACCTTCTAATATGACAGAAATTGCTCTAGACACAGGACTTAAAGGAGGGGAAAAAAAAACAAGAAAAAAAATTCTACCTTAATGGAACTTACTCCTTAGTGGGAGAAAATACACAATAAACAAAGTAAATGAACAAATGGTATAATATTAATAAGGGGTATGGAGATGAAGTAAGCAGACAAACAGAAAGGGAATATTGGAGTGATTGCGGTTTTAAATAGGGTTGTAAGGAAAGACTTTCAAAGGTTTCATTTTTGCTAAGGCATCAAAGCCAGCAAAGTTCCAGGTGGAAAGAAAAATAAGTGCACAGGCACTAAGATGAAAATAATCTTGGCATATTTGAGGTGCTCCATGAAGGCTGGTGCTGGTGGATCAGTAAATAGACCTGGACAGGGGAAAGGGAGAATAGCAGGGAATATGTTTGGATTACACAGAGACTTGTGGAGCACTGATTGCAAAGATTGTTGATTTTGCCCTGAATGAGATGGGTATTTACCATAAGGTTTCAAGAGAATTGACATGCGCTGACTCCCATTTCACAACAGTTCCTCTGTATACCATGTGGAAAACAGAATGAAGGTGTGCAGGGCAGAAGCAGGAACACCACTTGAAATCTATTATAGAAGTCTAAATGAGAAATTTGGGGAGCTTGGACCAGCCCAGTACTGGTGAACATCATAAGTAGTCTAATTGTGATATATGATTTAAGAGTTGAACCAATGGAAGAATTAAAAATTTTAGGGTGCTAATATATCTTCAGGATACTGTACAACAAACATATCATTAGCAGTATATTCAAGGTGATTATTATAATAATCCAGAAATAAAGTGTTGAACTTTTAAAATTTCGAAAGAGAAGAAAATGATAGATGTTAAGCGTTACAAACTAAGAAAGATGTCATGTACCGACAATGTAGAGAGACAGGGAAAGGAAAGATACAATAAATTGAGATGAAGTGAAAGAGTAAGAGTGAAGAAGAAAAAGTAAATCAAATAGCCTTTTAAATTGGCTTTAAAATACGTACAATAACAACCATGAAGTCCAGCCTGTACCAGCTGTTAGAGAAATAGGCTTTAAAACCATATGCCATCCATTTTAGAAGCATTTCTAGAATGAAGATGTAAGTGAAGATCATGTCAGCATATTCTAATAAAATTTTAACTGTCTTTCTCTGATCGATATATATATCTTCAAGAGCCTGTGGGTAAAAAAAAAAAAAAAAGGATTAGGTGTACATATAATTTCTAAAAACTCTTTTGATATAGAAGGGAACAAAATTTCACCTCTAATTAGCATATGGTGAGCACTGTCAGAGGTTGTAGGCTCAAGGCCTGATTCACTATGCTTGTATTTATTGACATAATCCATAAGTACTATTATTTGATGCCATGCCTATGGCAGACATCATTAATTAGTCACAGAACTACTTCTTATAGAGACTGAACCTGGCTTCATAATTGTTTTAAACAGTGATCCAAAACTCCCCTCCAAAATCAGTTAATCAAACTTAACATAAAAGACAAAATCTTTAGTCATATCTGACATGGATCTTATCTGTAATTCCAGGTAGCCAGCTCACAGATGTATGCCACTTACTCACAGAGAAACAGGTATGTTTTTTAAATGTCTTTAGAAATTCATAAGGCTATCAGGTAAACCACTGGAAACACTGACGATTACTTAAAACTACAACTGTCTCTCCAAAGCTTCTTAGTTTTAATTTCAACCTTAATTTTACTATGGAATATGTAAAGTCTGATCATGTCATTGAAAGCAATTTCATAAATGTTATAGCATTGAAAACAGACAGGCAGACTTTCAGTATCAATATACATAAAAGAACAAAAAAGGTAAGCAAGGATTAAAATTAAAACCTACTGTTAAATGGAAGTAAATACAAAATAACAATAGATTTTATGACTTTTAATTGAACCAATTATGGTGTAAAAGTATCCATAAAGATTATAAATATCAAGTTCTTTAAAAATTTTATTTTGTCACATGTATTTATTCGTTATTCAATTATTCAGGTAGATAATGCAAAATATAACAAAAAAGATATACAAAAGCCTCCACTTCAATTAGCATGAGTAGAGTAGACTTCACCAGACCAATGATCCTGCTGCAAAGAACTAGAAAAACAGTATACAGTTTAAAAAGCATTTGTTTGTAAAGGTATCACAGAGCTGCTGTATCAATAAAAAGCAAATGGCCCCTAACTGAGGAAAGGAGAAGGTCAAGAATATTTTCAGAACAAAAAGATTTATCATGTAAATTCTAATAAAAATAAAGTTAATATCAAATTAGTCAAT
Organism: Aotus nancymaae; assembly: GCF_030222135.1. Classification (NCBI taxonomy): domain Eukaryota; kingdom Metazoa; phylum Chordata; class Mammalia; order Primates; family Aotidae; genus Aotus; species Aotus nancymaae. The sequence goes on along the minus strand of NW_026988442.1, from coordinate 46,075,393 downwards.
ATACATATCTTAGGATAATTCAGAATAATAGAGATCAATACTGCAAGTGTACATTTGTATGTCCAAAATAATGAGTCATCGAAATATATAAACAAAAACCTATGCCAATAACAGAAAATTTGGAAAAAGAAAAGCAATCATGATGGGATGATTTAACACATTCTTTCTGTAGCTAACAAAAGTAAAACATCTTTCCTATATCACTAAGGATATAGTTGATGGGAACAATGGAAATAAGAAACTATAATAGCACCCAGGTACAGCATATGACATACGCTTTTCAAGTACACATTGAACACTGTAGATGTTGGAGCTGCCCACCAAGACTCCTTTGCTGGCAAATCTACCTATTCCACAGCGACTGAGTGTTGCTTGATAGCACACAACTGAAGCCCTCTTTGGAGAATTGCCTCTGCTAAACAAGAGCTACCCCACCTGAGAGGCAATGTTTTCATTCCTAGAGGGACCCAACAAAATCAACAGCTGAATGACATAGAGATATAAATGCCAGCCCCTTTGAATCACTCAAGGTGGAACTGTGTGGTGCAGTCTGGGCTCCAGAGCCTCCCTACAAGATCGAGCTGAATCGAGTCTTTCTTGAGGATTCTGAAGAGGCCTACAATAGGATACGTGTCTTTTAAGAATTCTCTTTAAGGTCTAACTCTACCTCCCCTCCTGGCCATCTCATGTATAAGTAGAGTCAACTCTCTTCATACAGTGGGCTGGGAAGTACTAAGATTGCTAAGGAAAGAGAAGGATTATATACCAGAAAACCTGATACCTATGCAGGACCTAGAAACATGTACTAGCGGGAAATGGAGGAGCATTCCTGGGAATGGATCCAGAGAGGGCTATGTATTAGTTTCCTATTGTGACTGTAACAGATTACTGCAAATTTAGTGGCTTAAAAACAAAGTTTTTAAGTAGAAGCATAATATAGCAGATTTGGATGTGCAAATTATTAAAATGTTTCACACATGAAACTTCATTAAAATCAGAAGAATTAGGTATCTATTCACATTCTGTTTTCCCACTGTCAATCATATATTTTGAAATTCAATTATTGCAAAATAATATACTAAAAAGCAATATTAAATTTAATATTGAATGATGCATATATAAACTTTCTGAGAAAGTATAATAATTAGATTTTAAAACTAAAATCACAAAATATGAAATGTAGCATTTTTTGGTGCTATACTGTGTATTTTTGGAAATGTAACCCCAGTGTTGACTTTCTGAATTAACAGAATTATAATACATTTGTCCCCAGCAAACTATCAAGCACCCTGGCTGCTCACTTACCAGAGTGCTGGTGCTGAGCAGAGTAACAAGGCCAATAAAACACTTAAACCAATTGTTCTCTACAATCTTGCAGCAAGTTTTCCTGATGTTCCGACAGATTTTTCCTTTCTTGGATGCTCCACTGATTTGACCAAGTGAAGATGCACGTCTATAACCTGTCAAGAATGGAACTAGTAAGAACAACAATCTAGAAAACTCAGGAAAAAGTAAACAACTGAAACTTTCTATTATGTGGCATAGCAATTATTTATTTACAAATTCTAATCTAGGTAGTCTCTGATTTATAAACATTTAATTTTTACCCATGGTGTAGTGACCACTGTAATCACTGAGCAGAAAAAGGAAAACTGGACTTGTCAGTTTGGCGGTAAGGAGAGGAAAGGCCTTGTGAAAAGCAGAAATGACTTAGAACATCCCACTACTCTGGTAAACAGTCTGAGAGTAGATATTCACTAATACCACAAAAGAAACTATACATAAATATCTCACTTATTCTAAATGTTACATTTTGATATAATGCCTAAAAATTTACTCTGAAGATTCACATGACATAACATAGATTCTTGTTTAAAAACATAAATACTTCTGAGATGTTAAGAGGCATAACATTAATTAAATTAAATTAATTGCTTTGATTCTAGTTCTTAGGTGGCATGGAAATGGGAATTTTGATTGAGACTATTACGGAAGTAATCTGAACTGTGGGGTACTTTGTGAGTAGAGTACATGTGTACAGGGCTGCACTCTACACTGTAGCCAAAAGGGTTAGCAAAATGGAAACCTGAGGCTAGAGAAGAGGTTGACATACAGGTGATAAAACAAAGAAATGGAGGTAGGTGGAGTTTCAGACCAAAACATTTTATTTTAGAATTTTGTCTTGTGTCAAATTATACTATGAGAAGTATTGTGGCAGTGAAATATTATTGATAATGATGATTCCAAAACACATTTTTCATGCTGTAAGTAATATTGAGTAAAAATACATAATGTTCATATTTGATTTTATACTGATAGCTAAACCACTGTGTGCTTTAGAATAAAGCATGATTTAGGAGTAAAACAGAAAATCAGTAGAGTTAAAGCATCACTGAAATGTGTGTGTGTGTGTACACACACACACGCACACATATACCTATATATATTGACGTCAAATGAAGTGTTCTTAGAGCTCATGAAATGGGGCCAATATTTAAGTTAGTTATATAAAAAACAGCCTATAACTTTCAGAGGAAAACAAATTGTAATGGTGACATTTATATATTTAACATGAATATTAAGAAACATATAAGGCTTCAGTCAATTGACTGACACACTGGATATGGAACATATACGTTTTGACAACTTATAATTCAAATTAGTTTCCTAGCAAGATTAACAAAATTTTCTTACCATTTTTAGGATGCTTTGACCTTTCATGTCCATAGACCATTTCTTCTTCTTCAGAGATAGCAATATCAACTGTACTGCATTCAGATGAACTAGATTGCTTTATTTTCTAAAAAGTAAAGTCCGGCCAAAAAGGTAGTGAGTAAAGTTTCATTTACCCACTGTGGCTAAAGTTTATTTCATTTTCAGAAGTAAGAAAAAATTCATACAGAAATAATATTATTAGGTTTAAAAGACTTTAGGCCAATTCATGACTGATATTAAAATACAGATTGGTACAAGTTGAAGTTTAAATAATATTGTGATACTTAATTTAATCTAAAATAACATTTTAGATTAAAACTAATATTTAGTTAATAACACTTTGTTCCTTAAAGATGTATAGGCTGTCTCCAATTCACAAAAGGATTTGGGGTCCAAAGTTTTCTTGGAGTAAGTCACAAGTGTCTCATATATACTATTTCAATTAGATGAGTAGAATAAAAACAAATCATCCCTTGATGCTAAAGATAGGTAGATAATAGTGCACTTAGGTTTCATTGTAAAATTCAGTACAGATGGTCCTATGTATGTCATCATAGGATGGGACTGACATGAATTTATCATGTAGTAAAATGAGGGAAAGGCACAAGGAGCAGGGACAAGGACAGGCCTGGGAAAGGGGCTCAGTCTTACGAAAAGTGCCCAAATGCAGAGATTGACTTTCTTTCTCATTCTGCTTTTGACTGAAGGTCAAGGCTGGGTAGAATAAGGTGGTCATTGCTTTACACAAGTAATAGTGCAAATGATATTCTTTGCCTTTTTTTAAAGTTATTTTCTCACAATGCTTTGTTTTACTTATTTAATAACATGTATGCTATAGATCATTCTTTAAAATCACCAAAATTCTAAGGTTAATAGCATATAAGTAATATTTTCTAATTAAAACAAAAATTAAGGCAAGTGCATTTTAACATTTGGAATGAAACCAATCTTATTTCTTAAAAATTAAGAAAAAAATCTAGGCAAAGTAGAGTGCCAAAAAAAAAGAAATTATCAATATTTTCTCCTTCCTCTTGGACTTATACACAGTAAGTGTCAAAGAAATATAATTAGCCTTTTTTGCTTTAGTCCTTACATGGTCAATAGTCAGTAAATCATTATAGCGCTCAACTAAAAATAAAATAAGTATCCAGCAGAATATTACTCTTAAACAGATATTTTTATTATTTTCATTAGTTTTATATATTCTTGTAACTTGTATTTTTTTGTAAAGCAGAAGTACATTGTGATCACTTTCTCATGCCATTAAATAATCTTCTATCAAAAAAGATTTATAATTTGAGTCTTAATTGATTTATTATTTCTAATGAAATAAAATCTATAACAATATTTTTATTTGAGACTAGGCATTAAGTAATTTAAACATAATATTTGGCACTCAATAACTAAAATTATACATCCTACATTTATATTTTTAAAGAGTTGTAAAAAGCCTTGTATATAACCCAGTTGATGTGATTCTTCCAAAATTCCTGTGAGATGGTATTATTCTAATTTTAAAAATAAATCAATTAAGACTCAAATTATAAATCATTTATTTTGATAGACGATTATTTAATGGCATGAGAAAGTGACTACGATGTACTTCTGCATCACAAAAAAATAAAAGTTACAAAATACAATGTGAATTTTGATGTTATTTTTATAATATACACTACAGACATTTTTTTTAATAAAAATAGGCTGGAAGTGCAAATACCAAAGAAACAAGAGAGTGTATCTCTGAATTGTCAGATCATTTATAATATTTTTTTTTTTGTTTTTGGCTGTGGGTATATCAACATCCTAAGCAGTCATGGGCTACATCATCTAGAAAGCATCTAACTAAATATATAAATAAATGAATAAATCTTTTGTGAGTAATCAACAAGACCAAATAACTATGCAGCATAAATAACAACTGTAATTTCAATATTTACAGTTATTTTAAGTTACAGCTTTCCTATGTATTTTCATTCTCCAGAATTTCTAAGGAGACTAGCAAGAAGTTTACAGGACACTTCAACATGATGTGCTGTGGTAAATAGCAATTTTACCCAGAAATGCATGGTAATCAAAATCTTTAATGAATGTTGAGAAGTGTGCTGAGTAAGAATTTCTGCCTGTTTTATAGTAATGGTATTAATTAAAAAGATGAATGAATTCTAGACTATTGGGCATATGGATTGAAAATGTTTCTCTAAAATAAAGATGACTTTAGTAGGTGATGGAAAGAGTTTGAATAATTGAAACTGAACTCCTATTAGAAAACCAATTTGTGAAGTTCTTGCAGAGAGCATCTGCCTGCCAAAACACAAGAGGTCTGGGAAACACGATGGTGCCAGAGATGATGGGAACCAGAAGAAACATTTCCTGACCCTCCAGTGCCCTTGAGTGATCTGAAATGATTCCCTAGTGGGGTCCAAAGTAAAAAGCCCTTGTGCAGATGTGATCTCTGTAGGTGTAGCTTTCTATGAAACTACACCTCCTACTAAAACACAATGCTGCTTGCAAATGGAGACAATAAAACTGTTTCCAGCAGGGTGTATATTTTAGAAGCTAAGTAAACAATAGTATCTACCCTTCTTTGAATGTGATCCTGACATTTTTATAAAACCAGTGCATTATAAAGCTACCAAGTGTTCACAATTCAGACTAATGGTTTTTAAAATTCTTTTAGTCCAACTTAACTACAATGTCAAAGTACGTGCAGAAATGATCCAACTCAAATCTTAGAATTTTAGCAATCAAGAAAGAATTGTAGGCCGGGCGCGGTGGCTCACGCCTGTAATCCCAGCACTTTGGGAGGCCGAGACGGGTGGATCACGAGGTCAAGAGATCGAGACCATCGTGGTCAACATGGTGAAACCCCGTCTCTACTAAAAATACAAAAAAAATTAGCTGGGCATGGTGGCGCATGCCTGTAATCCCAGCTACTCAGGAGGCTGAGGCAGGAGAATTGCCTGAACCCAGGAGGCGGAGGTTGCGGTGAGCCGAGATCGCGCCATTGCACCATTGCACTCCAGACTGGGTAACAAGAGCGAAACTCCGTCTCAAAAAAAAAAAAAAAAAAAGAATTGTAGCACTCTTCTAATTTAATCTCCCATTTTAAAGATGATAAAGTCCATGGAAATTTAGTGATTTCTTAAATCACACACCTTGATTTTAAAAACTTTGGTTTCCTCCATATACTTTTCAGCACCCCCAAACTGCCTGGTTATTAATTTATAGAATTTCACGATTACATGATCTAATGTTTCCTAAGTGTTTAATCTTTACTAGGCATTGTTCTATGTACTATTATCCCCACTATGGAGTAAATACCATTTTAGCCTCATTTAAATACAAGAAAACTGAAACTTAGAAAGTTTAAGTAATTTGATCAGAAGCATAAAATCATAAGCTAAGAGGGATGGAGCTAGGAGTGATGGAGCTAGGATTTACTGGGTAATCTGATTGTGGAACATCAGCACCGATTTACTTACTTATCAACAATACTATAAATCACCACTAATCAATCAGGACATTCAAACATCTTACCTCTTTGCTGCCTCCATCACCAGACTTACTCTGAATCTCCTTATTATCCAGATTTTCTATATCAGATTCTCCTGAAGCAATTGGTACTGTTTCTGAGACACTAGGACTGGGGATAAGCGATTGGCTCTCATTTTCAGTCGTGTTTTTCTCTGTGCCACTGCTTTTTTCCTTATCCTTGAGAAAATCTTGGGTATTGCTCAATTCAGAAAGGGTATGGTCAGAAATATCCTCTTTAACATATACCTCATTTACATGGTCCATTGTTTCCTTTGGAATATTTTGTTTTTTGCATAGTATTTTAAGAAGCACGTAGTTTATCTCTTTTTTAATCCTTCCCATAGCAAGCTGGAGATTTTTTGCTTCATCATTCTCTTCAGCTGTTATTTTCTTGCATGAACTAAATAAGCTCACCAATGCCAGAAACAGGTAAAGTACCTAAATAAGGAAGTAAAGTGAGGCTAAATTTATCTCATTTTGTTTCATTTTAAACAATAAGAAGTTTGTTTACAAAACTGACTGGAGAACATTTAATATCTCTTCTCTTAGCATTTTTCAAGACTATAATATATTATAATTAATAACTGTAGTCACCATGCTGTATGATGCATCTTTTGAACTTATTCTTCCTTTGTAATTGTAATTATATGTCCTTTGACCAACAGCACCTCAATCTCTACTTTCCCCTAACCAACCCAGCTTCTGGTAATTGCCATTCTGCTCTCTACTACTAGAGGGTGGATATTAACCCATTTATTCCTATTTCATTATTGGAACGCTAAGCTTGTGGAAGTTATTTATATCCTGCTGTTCAAGGTCATCACCAAGGTCTGATTTTTCACACAAAGAAATTGCAACTTCTGGAATAAATGGGTTAAGCATTCTCACCACAAAAAATGATAACCATATGAAGTAATGTATTTGATAATTAGCTATATTTAGCCATTCCGCAATATATATCTACTTCATAACATTATGTTGTACACAATAAATACATACGATTTTACGTGTTAACTTAAAAAATAAATTTGACCACAAAAGGCTGACCTGAGATTTGAAATAAAGGATATGAACTATAATACTATTCAGCTCTTATCCATCTACACAATGGGTCAGTGCTGTGCTAGGGATTTGTGTAGCAATAATTTATATTAAGCTTATGACATCCTATGCAATATGATTTTTCTCTTTTACAGATGAAAAAGGCAAGGTTTACAGATGTCAAATATCACAGTATCAAAGGTTACATAGATTAGACGATCTTCACGTCTGCTTCATTCCAAAGCATATTTTCTCTCTGAGTCAAGCTATCTCACCCAAGATGAGTATATAAATTTTTCCTCCAGGAAGCTCACTTCACTTCAGCCCTGTCTCAGGAAACCATGTAATAACTCTGCAAACCCAGGAAGAATTAGACAGGGAAAGAGCTCTCCATGGTCCTAAATGCCATATCTAGTGGCTCTTGTGAGATGAAAACACAGTTGTTAGGAAGGTTGGTTGATTATCTGTTGTAGTAAATTTGGTCAAACAAGAAACAGATTAGTGATGGAAGAATCATTCCTAATACTTTTAATTATTTTGAACTCAAAGATAGTGACTATTTTGACTTTTACTATCACTTAGAAATATGATCAAGGACTAGTCACTTTCCAGAGAATCAGATATTAAACTTGTTTGGAATTGCGGGGCATAAATTATAATTTTGGATAATTGTGGAATTTTTGTGTATATAAGATAAGTATGTCTCTCCAAAGACTCATATTTTGAAACTTCTTTCAAAATTGTAGATCAATGTGAACAGTTGAGTTTCTCAAACACTCTGATAATTACTGTTTTGTTCATGAACATACACACCTGGAATAATTAGACCTTCCCACCAAATAGTGTTTAATCGTAATGGGTTACATTTACTTCTACCTAGCTCTTCCTTCTTTTTAGGAATAGAGAAACCTCAAATAAGACTCATGTAGAAAAATCAAAGTATTATTGCAGTGAATAAAGTCATCAAATAGATAATATTATTCATAGTTTTGGCATAGCAATAAACTTTAGGTTACAAGATATATCAATATGAGAAATGTTTTGTGGGTGAGAGCATCTGACAAACCGATAGATATTTTCTATAATCCACAATGAAAGATTGTCAGAAGAGAAAAATAGAAAGAGAAAGGACAATGATCAAATGCTAATAGCTTCAGAAATTAGTACAACTCTTCTGCTACTAGAGTCTCTTCTGGCAATGAGGTTTTCTTATAGATAATCTATGTAGGAGCTCCATGGTCCCCATAGGAGCCACACTATTAGCAACTCTATAATTCTCAAAGGACAACAGCTTCCTGATATAAGAGTTGGTAAGACCAGATGTAATTCAAGATAGTTGTTTGTTTCCTTTTCTTACATTGTTTGGCTAAGCATTAGACACAGTGTAAAATAAGGGAAGGGTGTTAGTGTGTTTCGTGACTATAGCTTCATATGAACAAAAACTATGTTTACTGTTAGACAACCAGCGCACTGCTAGGCACAAAATAGGTAATAAATAAATATTTATATTAAAAATTAATTATAGAATGAATAAAAATAGATTTTGTGCTAGGATTTGAATAAGAAAAAGTTTATGCTATACTAATTATATATTTTAGGAAATTATGTCAAAGATTTCTTATATCCTAGACACACATGCACACAAATATACACACATACATTCATATATATATATATACACACACACATATATATACATATATATGTGGTGAAAATGTTAAAAACCTAAAAGTGAAGTTAATCTTAAAAGTGCAAAGCGCTCTGAAACTGTAGTATAAGAAAATAATTTTATGACACTAAGAATTTCTACTGCTTTGTTCAGATACAGTCTGAATTAAAAATAGCCTACTCTCTTTAAGTATTTAAAAGGAAAGACAGGCTGTGTAAGTGGCCCGAGTTACAGAGAATTGATTACTACTTCTAATTTGAGCATTAACAAAAAATAGAGTAGAAAATGCAGAGATTTCTATTATATAAACTCAGACTAACTTTATTCTAGTCACAGAATCTATAACCAGATTTAAAAACATATATTTTGTGTTAAGAGAGAAAAGGTGAAATAATGTGAATAAAACAAAACATTTTTTAAAATTTCCCTGAATTTTGGTTTTTTGCACTTCAAAGATTTCCACATATTGAGTGAGAATTGAGTGACTCATAGCAAAATCAAGCAGCATAAAAGAGAAAGTTCAAAATTTAAATAACTACTTTCTGAATTGTAATCAACAAATAAACATGTATTAAGGAATTCAACATGTATTGAGGCAATTTAATTTTAAATTGCTTGAATTATATCTTAACACATATTTAATTTGGGATTATACAAATATATATATGGAATAACATGTATCTGTGACTAAATTTTTTATTTTTAAAAGGCAACTGAATTTTATATTGTTTTCTTTTTCTTTTATTTTCATGTTTTTATCCCTCAGTGTTTGGTTTATGTAACCAGAGTCAGATACTATATTTCACTTGATAACAATTACCTGAATTACAGGTAAAACACCAGGAATGACAAAGTGTCTTTAAAATTTGCCTAACTAAAACTTGTTAATAATATTAAATAACTAACAAAAATCTGACGGAAATATAAAGGTTAAATTTTTCTAGAGTTTAAAGAAATGAAAACAAACATTTATGAATTACTTATAGGGTGCTACATGATTACATTTAAGTTACAATAACCCTGTAAGACAAGTATTGTTATGTTCATTCCTCCACTAAGTATAGTCAGGTTTAAAGAGGCTGTGTAATATGCACAAAGTCACTTATTTATTCAGTGATTGAAATGGTTTGTCTGTGTTTCCACCCAAATCTCATATTGAGTTGCAGTTCTCATAATTCCCACCTGTTGTGGGAGGGACCCGGTGGGAGATAACTGAATCATGGGGGTGGTTACCTCCATGCTCTTCTCATGATAGTGAATTTTCATGAGATCCGATGGTTTTATAAGGGTCTTTCGCTACCTCCACTCTGCACTTCTCCTTGCTGCTGCAATGAGAAGAAGGACATGCCTGCTTTCTTTTCCACCATGATTGTAAGTTTCCTGAGGCCTCTTACGCCCTGTGAAACTGTGAGTCAATTAAATCTCTTTCCTTTGTAAATTATCCAGCCTTTTGTATCTTAGCAGCATGAGAATTAACTAATACGGTAAATTGGTAATGCAGAGAGTAGGGCACTGCTGTAAAGATACCCAAAAATGTGGAGGCGATTTTGGAACTGAGTAACATGCAGATGTTGCAACAGTTTGGAGGGCTCAGAAGAGGATAGCAAGATGTGGGAAAGTCAGGAACTTCTTAGAGACTTGTTGAATGGTCTTAACAAAATTCTGATAATGACATGGACAATAAAGTCTAGGCTAAGGTGGTCTCAGATGGTGATGAGGAACTTATTGAGAACTGGAGCAAAAGTGATTCTTGCTGTGATTTAGCAAAGAGATTGGTGGGTTTTTGCACCTTCTCTAGATATCCGTGGAACTTTGACCTTGAGAGAGATGATGATTCTTGGTATCTGGCAAAAGAAATTTCCAAGCGGCAAAGTGTTCAAGAAGCGGAGCATAAAACTTTGTAAAATTTGCAGCATGATGATGCAGTAGAAAGAAAAACTAATTTTCTGGGGAGAAATTCAAGCTGGCTGTGGAAATTTGCACAAGTAATGAGGAGCCAAATGTTAATCACCAAGGCAATGAGGAAAATGTTTCCAGGGCATGTCAGAGACCTAGGCATAGGCCTAGGAGGAAAAAATGGTCTTGTAGTCTGGGCCCAGGACCTCCCTGCTATGCACAGCATAGGGACCTGGTGTCCAGTGCCCCAGGTATTCCAGTTGTGGTCAAAGGGGGCAAAGGTATAACTTAGGTCATCACTTCAGAGAGTGCACGCTCCAAGTCTTGGCAACTTCCATGTGGTGTTGAGCCTACAGATGCAAGGAAGTCAAGAATCGAGGTTTGGGAATCTCCACCTAGATTAAGAGGATGTATGGAAATGCCAGGATGTCTAGGCAAAGCCCTCATGGAGAACCTCTGCTATGGCAGTGTGGAAAAGAATTGTAAGGTTGGAGCCCCCACACAGAGTCCCCACTGGGGCACTGCCTAGTGGAGCTGTGAGAAGAGGGCCACTGTCCTCCAGATCCAATAATGGTAGATCCACTCACAGCTTGGACTGCACCTGGAAAAGCTGCAGGCACTTAACACTGGTCTGTGAAGGCAGCAGGGATTGAGGCTGAACCCTACAAAGCCACAGGGGTGGAACTGTCCAACGCCATGGGAGCCCACCTCTTGCATCAGCATGCCCTGAATGTGAGACATAGAGTCAAAGGAGATCATTTTGGAACTTTAAGGTTTAATGAATACCCTACTGGATTTCAGAATTGCACGGGGCCTGTTTTGGCCAATATCTCCCATTTGGAATGGGTGTATTTATCCAATGCCTTACCCACATTGTATCTAGTAAGTAATGAACTTGCTTTCGATTTTACAGGCTTATAGGTGGAAGGGTCTTGCCTTATCTCAGGTGAGACTTTGAACTTGGACTTTTGAGTTAATGCTGGGATGAATGAAGACTTTGGGGGACTTTTGAAAAGGGATTATCATGTTTTGAAATGTGAGGATATGAGATTTGGGAGGGGTCAGGGGTGGAATAATACTGTTTGGCTGTGTCTCCACCCAAATTTCATCTTGAATTGTAGTTTCCATAATCCTCAAATGTTATGGGAGGGACTTGGTGGGAAATAAATGAATCATGGTGGTTACCTCCATGCTATTCTCATGATAATGAGTGAGTTCTCAGGGTACCTGATGGTTTTATAAGGGGCTTTCCCCTGCTTTACTCTGGACTTCCTACTGCCACCAGGTGAAGAAGAGCATGCCTGCTTTCCCTTCTGCCATGATTGTAAGTTTCCTAAGGTCTCCTCAGTCCTAAGGAACTGTGAGTCAATTAAACCTCTTTCCTTAATTACCCAGTATCAGGTATGTGTTTTTAGCAGCATGAGAATGGATTAATATAGTGGTAGAATTGAAATTGAACCTATGTTTCCTTGATTCTGAACTCTGCTTTTTCTACAACTCAACAAGACATAGAACTATGTAAAAGCCAATTCATTTCCTTTGGCATATAATAACTTTTTGTAAGATTTCTACTTAAGCTTAAAAATCACTGCTGAATTATCTTAGAAGAGTAAGACAAAATTAATTTTTTAAAAATGTGAAATACCTTCCTTTTACACCAATCCACATTAAAAGTATGAGGTTAAAAAAGATCAACACAATTTCAAAGATTGTCTCCTTAACATTTTTCCCCTTCTACTTATTCTACTGCCATTATCATAATGTCTCACAGTTGGATGACTACTGAGGAAAATTAAGCTGGAAGGATTTAGTGAACCAAGAAATATGATGGCAATCAACTGGAAATAGAGGTTCATGTAACTCCATTTATCCTGGAATCCCCCTGCACATTGATTAAGTTTCTGGTTAGCAGGAACAAACAAATAAATAGAAATAGATTGGAGTTCAAAATCAAAGAAGCAGGAATGTTCAGGCAAATATATATGTTATATATTTCTATGTTATATAATATATACATTTATATTATGTATGCATATAATATAATGCCTCAGTATTTCTGCTTCTTTGCCTTTGGTATGTATGTGCATGTGTGTGTTGTTGTTGCTTCCCTCAACAGCCATAACTCTTCCTTTTGGAGACAGAAGCATACAATTTATTTGGGAAATTACCTTTCTCCCCTTATTAGTCATATGATTTGGGTTTGACCTGATTCCATCTGCAGCTGTAAGAGATAGCTATGAACATTTTAACATAATAAATGCATACCAAATTCTGGGTAATGGAGATTAGTTAATAATGGGCATGTGATTCGGGTATTGAGACAATAGGAAAAATTGTCTGTGGCTTCTAGAAAAGAAGTACTTTCCTCTATTAGACTTGATATAATACAAAGATATGAGGCTTTAGACTGCAGTAGCCATCTTGATAAACAGAGGATACTAGTAGCAAGGAGCACAAAGAAAGACAGAACTGAAATCTACAAATACCTCTCTGTAATGATCCCATTTGATCATCTATGCCACACCAAAACTGAAGAAAATATCTTTGATATTTTAAGTTATGAGTTATGTATACTGATATATATGATCATTTTTTGTTTCAGCCAGTTAGAGTGGTGTTTTATATTATGGGAGTTAAAAGTGTACTACTATAACTACAAAGGGAAGAAGATAATGAAGTATTTTTTACATATTGGGCCCTGTTCTAGGTTTTATAATAAAGAGGAGAATTATGGTCCTTTCCCTCATGGTGCTTACAGTTTAATAAAGATAGAGAAATACACTAAGAATTAAATATAATGCCAATGTAATAAGTGTATGACAAGGTTCTTCCCAAGGTGAAACACAAGCAATGTGGATAGGCACAAGTAAAATTGAGTCTAACTTGTGATTTTTTTCAGTCTTTTGGGAAACATACTTCATCTTTATGACATATGAACAAAAAGCTAATACTAAGTCTTGTATTCCTGTAAGAACTATTTTCTTTTATAAGCCTTGTCTTTTCCATAGATGCAGTGAAAAATACTTATTTAATTCATTAAAGCCATTTCAGTTATTAGGAAAATTAAAAATAAAAGCTTTCTCTCTTAGTTAATGCATAACATTTTTATAGACCAGTGATTTTCAATCTTGACTACAGAATTTAATCAACTGAAAATCCTGATGACCAGGTCATGTCCACATACCAACAAAATCAGAATCTCTAAGAATGGTTCTAGTCATCAGCATATTTTTATTAATTCCCCAGGTAATTCCAATGCCTGGTAAAGACTGACAGCATTGTTATATTTAAGTGCTTCTTAAAATTTAAGCGGCACACAAATCACTGGGAACAGTGTTACAATGTAGAGTATGCTTGCATAGGTCTGGGATTGGGGTCTGAGAGTCTGCATTTCTAACCACTTCCCACATGATGCCAATATTACATTGAATAACAAGGTTTAAGCTAATGCTGTCCAATGGAAATATGATGTAATCACATATACAATTTTAAATTTCCAGTAGCCATACAGAAAGCATGAAGACAAAACAGGTAAAATTAATTTTACTAATATATTTTATTTAACAAATATATTTAGTTAAATACAATATACAATTTGTATGCAATAAATATGAACATATTTGTATTTAACTAAATATATTTAACTAAATATAGCCCAGAGAGTTACTAAATGAACAACAGGTAGCATATACAGCATGAATATGCTAGACAAAGGGACGTTTCATGCCTAGGACAGGACAGAGTGGTATGGCAGGAGATTCCATTACTCTACCCAGAATGGCATTCAAATTAAAACTTATGAGTTGTTTATTTCTGGGATTTTCCACTGGATATTTTCAGACCATGGTTGACCACAGGCAACTAAAACCACATACAGAACAACCGAGGATAAGGAGGGACTACTGTATTATCATTTAAAAATGCATTCAATTAAAAATCATTAATGAAATAGTTTACATCATTTTTTGTGTAAGACTTCAAATCTGTGCATATTTAATATTTACAACGCATTTCAAATGGGACTAGTCATACATGTGGGTAGTGGTTACCCTACTGGACTACCACAGTTACAGATTATTACATCCCATCCATGCACATCATGAAAACACCAAACTACCTTATACCAGTTTTCAAGGAAAATATAAAAGAATTGACTACTTACCAGTAAATTTCCAATTAAAATGACCATCAGGTAAAAAGAAATACACCAGAATTGGCCTGCGACCTCCATACAGTCCCACAAGGTCTCTATCCACTCTCCACAGATAATTCGGAACACATTCAGGAAGGAGTGGAAAAAGTCATGCATGTGCCAGCGTGGGAGTTGACAGTCTCTGTCTATGTGGCAGACAAATTCTTCATAATTCTGACCAAACAGCCTCATGCCGAATGCAGCAGAAAAGAAGATGAACGTAAACAACAACAGGACCAAGTCTTTCAGGGCCACCCATGAGTTACTAAGAGACCACATTAAAATCTGGAACGTTGGCCAATACTTCCCCAACTTGAAAATTCTCAACTAACAAAGCAATGTGAAAACAAGAACAAGAAATAAATGACAAAAACCTGGTCAGTATTTATTACAATGTACAGCATTATACACATACACATATATAGCCTTTAAAGATTTAAGCATTATTAATAACAGCTACTGAACATTCATTTGATGTACGTTCTTAATACATCTTATATGTTCTATAATTTTGTATACTCAATCTATACATGTCCTCTTCTACCGATGTATTCATCAGTTCCCATTAAACATTATACTTTTACAATTCCTCTTGCTTTATATTTTAATATCTGTTAGGGCAAGATTTTTGTTTTTGCTTTTCACAATATATTGAATATTTTCCAACACTTTTTCCCCACATGTTGATATAAAAACGACATTGAAAGTCTTTGAGGATCCAAAGGATTCCAATGAAGGGCCTATCATGTATTTCTCTTTTAAAATAATGTATCAAAGACCAAACACAACATTCTAGGTTTAGTTTGAATAGTCCTCTTCTTTTCACTAGATATTTTAAAATTTCTATTTATACAAAACAAGATTACTTTAATACTTTTGGTCACTATATGATGGTAAATTTACAGTCGACTAAATCTCATACATCATTTTTATATAAGCTATAGTTTCCTGACACTTTCTTTTCAATTTTTGTTTATTTGTTTGTTTGTTTGACAGAGTCTTTCTCTGTCACCCAGACGGAAGTGCAGTAGCACTATCATGGCTCATTGCAGCCTCCAACCCCTGGGCCCAAGTGATCCTCCTGCCTTAGCCTCCTGAGTAGCTAGGACTACAGACATGAACTACCACCATGACTATTTTTTGTTAAATTTTTTCAGAAATGGAGTCGCACTATGCTGCCAAGGCTGGTTCCCAATTTCTGGCCTCACTTCCTGACTTTTTCTAGTGCACAATTATGTGCACTAGACTCAAAAGTAAGACCTTACATTTATCCCTGAAAAATTTAATCATCTTACATTCAGTCCATTACTAGCCTTTAAGATATTTTGATACTATCTTTTAGCATGTATTTTTGCATTTGCCATTGTTATTTCATCCATAAATTTGGTGACAACATCCTGTATATATTTCTCCTATTCGTTAAAAAAGGTTATGAGTGAGGATTTAAGACAGGACCTTCTTCACAGAACTGGAAAAAACCACCTTAAACTTCATATGGAACAAAAAAAGAGCCCACATAGCCAAGACAATCCTAAGCAAAAATAACAAAACTGGAGGCATCACACTACCTGACTTCAAACTATACTACAAGGCTACAGTAATCAAAACAGCATGGTACTGGTACCAAAACAGAGACATAGACCAATGGAAATGAACAGAGGCCTCAGAAGTAATGCCACACACCTACAACCATCTGATCTTTGACAAACCTGACAGAAACAAGCAATGGGGAAAGGATTTCCTGTTTAATAAATAATGTTGGGAAAACTGGCTAGCCATGTGCAAAAAGCTGAAACTGGACCCCTTTCTTACACCTTATACAAAAATTAACTCCTGATGGATTAGAGATTTAAACATAAGACCTAACACCATAAAAACCCTAGAAGAAAACCTAGGCAATACCCTTCAGGGCATAGACACAGGCAAGAACTTCATGGCTAAAACACCAAAAGCAATGGCAACAAAAGCCAAAATAGACAAATGGGATATAATTAAACTTAAGAGATTCTGCACAGCAAAAGAAACAATCATTAGAGTGAACTGGCAACCAACAGAATGGGAAAAAATGTGTGCAAGCTACCCATCTGACAAAGGGCTAATATCCAGAATCTACAAAGAACTAAAACAAATATACAAGAAAAAAACAAACAACCCATTCAAAAAGTGGGTGAAGGATATAAACAGATACTTTTCAAAAGAAGACATTTATTTAGCCAACAGACATGAAAAACTGTTCATCATCACTGGTCATTAGAGAAATTCAAATCAAAACCACTTTGAGATACCATCTCATGCTAGTTAGAATGACAATCATCAAAAAATCTGGAGAAAATAGATGCTGGAGAGGATGAGAAGAAATAAGAATACTTTTACACTGTTGGTGGGAGTGTAAATTAGTTCAACCATTGTGGAACATTGTGGAAGACAGTGTGGGAATTCCTCAAGGATCTAGAAACAGAAATACCATTTGACCTAGCAATCCCATTACTGGGTATGTACCCAAAGAATTATAAATCATTCTATT
The DNA here is from genome assembly GCF_030222135.1 of Aotus nancymaae. Classification (NCBI taxonomy): domain Eukaryota; kingdom Metazoa; phylum Chordata; class Mammalia; order Primates; family Aotidae; genus Aotus; species Aotus nancymaae. The sequence continues at coordinate 46,057,822 of NW_026988442.1, read as the reverse complement.
ATAAAGACACACACACACATATGTTCATTGTGGCACTGTTTACAATGCCCAACCCAGATGCCCATCAACGATAGCCTGGATAAAGAAAATGTGGTGCATATGCACTATGGAATACTATGTAGCCATAAAAAAGGATGAGTTCATGTCCTTTGCAGGGACATAGATCAATCTGGAAACCATCATTCTCAGCAAACTGACACAAGAACAGAAAACCAAACACCACATGTTCTTACTCATAAGTGGGTGTTGAACAATGAGAACACATAGATACAGGGAGGGGAACATCACATACCAGGGTCTGTTGGAGGGTGGGGTTCTAGGGGAGGGATAGCAGGGGGTGGGGAGTTTGGAGAGGGATAACATTAGGAGAAATACATAATGTAGGTGATGGGGGGATGGAGACAGCAAACCACCATGGCATGTGTATACCTATGAAATAATCCTGCAAGATCTGCACATGTAAAGTGAAAAAAAAAAAAAAAAAAAAAAAAAGACAGGATTCTGAATGCACTGCCCTTTAGGAAGTAACCATCAGAATAAGATCAAATGGACTTAATTGTTCTTAATTCATTCTACATTCCTTCAATTTGTCGCCAGAATGTGACAATGCATAACTTATCTAAGCTTACCATTTAAATAAACATTATTCTAATAATATTATTCCTTTGTTTAATTTTCTAAGTCTCACCACTACCCTACCCTATAGACATACTCTAGTATTGACCTAATAATTATCATAATAACGTTCTGCTGGCCTGACTGGTCTTCCTTGATACCTGACATTTAAAAATATTCAACTTATTTCAGCTTTTTGGTGACATATTAGCATTCCACTTTGGAAACTCCTCATTTTCTTGCTTTTCCAAATGTACTCAGTTATCCTGACCTTGCTTCCTAAAACCGCATCTCAAATTTGCTGCATATATGGCATTATTTCCTTTAATGCTGTGGTTAAATAACAGCATTGGAGACTGCTTACTCTTTCCTTGGCAATAGACGCTTTATATATGAATTAATTCATTTAATACTTCCAGTGTCTCAACGGGATAGGTATTACTGTTGCCTCATTTTATGTCTGCAGAAACTGAGATAAACTTTGATCAAATAAGAATTAGGTATTGGATTCTACTTACCATCCTGAATGATTGAAAAACAGCCAGTCCTTCAATATACGCTATAAAAAGTTCTGCTAAACCAAGGAACACTATTATGCTATCAAAAATGTTCCATCCTACTTGGAAATACCCATATGGATGCACTGCAATTATTTTTAAAATCATTTCTGCTGTGAAAATTCCAATGAAAACCTAAATTAAAACCAAACACACGGGTGAGAATATGACTCCAATAGCTGTATCAGCACCTTCACACACAAAATCTGTAACACACACTATTTACTTGTCACTGTCACATTCTTCACAGCTCCTCTGTCAAGATCTGGTTAGTTATGGAGTCCGCATTATAAGGACAGACTCATATGTTTTATTTAACAACTTGACATCAAACACTATATACAGAATCTTTTATTATTTTAATAAAATTCATCCTTGAGGAAAACAAAAGAATATTTGAGAGTGAAGACTTTTCCATTTTGAAGAGTTATTTTCAAGATATGGAGTATATGATGCGATATTTAATTTTTCAACCTCTGAAAAAACCTAGTGTAAACCTATGGAAACTGTACTACTGTACTGGCAGAAATCACTAAATTACTGTTTTGGTATCAAGTAAGTATATAATTTGAAACTGGTAGTCATTTGGCTGTTTGTATTAGTACCAAGCAACTGAACAACAAAAACAGTGAAAGCAAAGACATCTAAACAATATACATTTGCTTGAATATGACTTATTCTGAAACTCGCAGAAATACGTTTTGTCTTTTGCATTGTATGTGAAAAAGGACAGGTGAATCTCAAAAATACCATGCTAAAATGATAATTTCTAATCCTGGGCAAAGATACATGGTTAGAACAGACAGGGCCAACTGTCGTTTTAATCAGAATTAAGAATTCAGGTGTCAGGTGCTTGTTATTTCACCTCTTCCCTACTCTGATCTATGAGCTAATGGTATCAAGAGACTGTACACTTGGGAAGGAAGTGGCAATAAATAATTTCCATGTAATGCAACTGCTAAGCAGGTGGTTAGGAACCCCAAATTAAAATTGGGGAATTTTAAATTCTAGCTGTAAAACTATTTAATGATAACATTTACAAAGTAGGAGCTGGAGAGATAAAACATAAACACAATGTGTCATTCAATAATTATGCATATTGCAACATATCGGAGTTACAGAATAAAATAATGGGAATAATGATGAACAAAGAAAAGTTCAATGATAAATATGAAACTACAAGTGAAAATAATATGAAATGAGAGTCTTACCAGGTTTCCAATGCTGAGAAGATTGCTAGTTTGTTCACTCATTGGATAATGCTCCAAGGCCAAAAAGCATACATTTAAAATTATGCATATGAAAAGGAAAAGATCAGTGAATGGTGCTGTTATAATCCTATGGACAAATTCTTTCAAGTTTAACCAACAGGGAGAACAATTCCAGATCAAGAAAGTTTCAGCAAACTTATACCAACATAATGGGCATATCTTCTTGGATTTTTTAAGTTCTGAAACGAAATAATAGAAAAGTTAAACATTCCAGCCAGGTGCAGTGGCTCACGCCAGTAATCCCAGTGCTTTGGCAAGCCGAGGTGACTTTAGCATGCAAAGGGAGATTTGAAGCTAGAATTCTGATACAGAATTCAAAAACAGAAATATTCTTTCCTAATAAAAACCTAAATGAAGAGAAACTCTCTCTTGGGCGGCCCGCTTTCTCAGCATGAGGAAGCTTTCTCTCCCTCATTCTTCTTTTTTGTCTGTTAAATTTTCTGCTCCTTTACCCACTTCACATGTATGTCCATGTCATGATTCATCTCAATGCAAGACAACTAACCACAGCCCTGCATTCCTGGGATGAAGCCGACTTGATCCTGGTGGATAAGCTTTTGGATGTGCTGCTGGATTCAACCAAAACAAGCAGTGGGGAAAGGATTCCCTATTTAATAAATGGTGCTTGAAAAACTGGCTAGCCATAGGCAGAAAACTGAAACTGGATCCCTTCCATACACTTTATACAAAAATTAACTCAAGATGCAGTTTGACTTAAATGTGAAACCTAAAACCATAAAATCCCTAGAAGAAAACCTAGGCAATATCACTCAGGACATAGGCATGGGCAAAAGTTTCATGACTAAAACACCAAAAGCAATTGTAACTAAATCCAAAATTGACAAATGGGATCTAATTAAACTAAAGAGCTTCTGCACAGCAAAAGAAACTATCATCAGAGTGAATAGGCAACCAACAGAATGGGAGAATATTCTTGCAATCTATCTGGCAAAGGTCTAATGTCTAGAATCTGTCTACAAGGAACTTAAACAAATTTACAACAAAAAGATAACCCCATCAAAAAGTGGACAAAGGATATGAACAGACATTTCTCAAAAGAAGACATTTATGCTGCCAACAGACATATGAAAAAATGCTCATCATCACTGGTCATTAGAGAAATGCAGATCAAAACCACATTGAGATACCGTCTCACAAGATAAGAAAATAATCTTTTTAATGGTGATCATTAAAATGTCAGGAAGCAACAGATGCTGGCAAGAATGTGGAGAAACAGGAATGCTTTTACACTGTTGGTGGGAATATAAATTAGCTCAAGCATTGTGGAAGACAGTGTGGTGATTCCTCAAGGATCTAGAAGCAGAAATACCATTTGACCCAGCAATCTCATTACTAGGTATATAGCTAAGGGATTATGAATCACTCTACCATAGAGACACATGCACACATATGTTCATTGCAGCACTATTCACAATAGCAAAGACTTGGAATCGACCCAAATGCCCATCAGTGATAGACTGGATAAAGAAAATGTGGCACATATGCACCATGGATTACTATGCAGCCATTAAAAAAAGAAGGAATTCGTGTCCTTTGCAGGAACATAGATGAAGCTGGAACCATCATTCTCAACAAACTAAAACAGGAATAGGAAACCAAACATCACATATTCTTACTCATGGGTGGGAGTTGAACAATGAGAACATATGGAAGCAGGGAAAGGAGCATCAGACACTTGGGTCCTGTCAGGGCATGGGAGGCACTGGGAGGGAGAGGACTGGGACAAGTGTGTAATGCATGTGGGGCTTAAGACCTGGATGATGGGTTGATAAGTGCAGCAGATCATCATGGTACATGTATATCTATGTAGCAAACCTGCACATTCTGCTCATGTATCCCAGAACTTCAAGTTTAATTAAATAAAAAAAAAACTGGGTGAAAAAAAAAAGGTGAATGAAGTAAATTTCCTCTATTGTGTTAATGTTTAGTTGAGTTAGACAAAAGAAAATGAAGCAAATTGCAAATTAGAAGAAAAATGTAGGGGCATCTCTCAAGAAAAAAATATGGAACATAGTTGAGAACATTGTGACTTATAATGTCTAGATTTACATGCTTTACAAATTAATGCCTTTTGATATTGTTCATGTTAATTTCTGGTTACACATAAAAAATATAGAGATAAGTCTAGAAAGAACCTTGAGATATTAATGTTATATACCACAATCTTTATATTTAGTCACAAGTTAATACTTCAATATGTTTTTAATGTTAAACAAAGAAAATTACTTCCTGCTCTTTGGTCACTCTTTCCAATGTTTAAAACACCATGATTCTGAAATTTTTATGCATGGTTTATCCTAATATTCTCAAATATTCCTTAAATTTTTGTTGTTACCATCTAAGATTCTGAAGAAATTGCTGAATTTCTTTAAAAGTGAATTTTACGAGTAATACATTCCATAGTGAGTGTCTAACTATTTAGTACTTTACCTTCCTTATGTCTGAGAGTAGCATCTTCCAACACATCCAGCGATGTGTCTGCGGATGCTGGCGACCTTTTCTTCATTTCTATTTGTATGGTCTTGGCCTGAAAAGGAATTTGATGGTTTAATATTGGCTTCCTCTTTTTGCAGGCTTTCTCTTTGTACACCTATAAGAAGGTGTACAGCCTTGCTAAAAATGCCAGTTATTCTCCAGGAGCCTTTCGTTTTTATTAAGTTGTTAAATAATCATTGTACATATCTGGGGGGTATATGTGGTATTTTCATACATGCACACAATGCACAATGATCAAGTCAGGTTAATTGGAATACATATTACCTGAAACATTTATCTTTTCTTTACATCGATAACATTCCAATTCTTCTCCTATAGCTGTTTTTAACTATATAATAAGTTATTGTTAACTAGACTCACCCTACCATAGTATTGAACACTAGACTTTATTCCTCCTATTTAACCATATTTTTTGTACCCATTAGCTAACCTCTCTTCATATCCCCTCATACATACTCTTTGCAGCCTCTGATAACCACCAATAAACTATCTAATTCAATAAGATCCATGTTTTTAGCTCCCACATATGACTGAAAACATGTGAAGTTGGCCTTTCTGTGCCTAACTTATTTTACTTAACATAACCTCAAGTTCCATCCATGTTGCTGCAAATGACAAGACTTTATTCCTTTTAATAGCTGAATACTATTTCATTGTGTATATAACACATTTTCCTTATCTATCCATTGATAGACACTTAAGTTTATTCATATCTTGGCTACTGTGAATAGTACTGCAGTAAACACAGGAGTGCAGATATTTCTTCAATATGCTGCCTTTCTTTCTCTTGAGTACATACCCTGCAGTGGGATCCCTGCAACATGTGGTAGCTCTATTTCTAGTTTTTTGAGGAACCTCCATACTCTCTCCATAGTGGCTGTGCTAATTTACATTCCCACTAATAGTATTCCAGAAGCATTTTTGGGTTCTATCACTTGCTAATCATTATCCTCTATGCAGTATTAAACTGATTTACAAATTCTTAAAATTAAATAAAATTTTATACAGTGAGGTCTGAGGCTAAATATAAAAAGAGTAAAGACCAGGAAATGGTTGGGATATGATCCATATTTGACAAATAATTCAGTATGTAGTTTATGATTATTGTAAAATATTTCATCAGGAAACATACTACTAAGTAATAAGAAAGTATTTTCCGAACATCTTAAATTTTATTAGGATATTTTAACTTTAAAACTTTGTAAATGCTCTTGATAAAATAAAAAATTATTTGGCATTGTGATAATAAAATAAGTCTTGAAGAATAATAAGCAATGGAATGTATTTAAAAGGGTTGTCTTAGATGATGTATAATATTAAATGAGTAGGACAGGCATAATTCTGTAAGGAAATTACTTCTTTCTGTTTATAATGTCTCATGAATAATGGTTTTAAGAGCTCTTCAGCTTTACTGATCTTGCACTGGTAAGGTACTTAAAACTCCTAGGCTTTGGTGTAGATATTACAAGTTCTGTGTATTCATAACTTTGAGGAGTATGGCCATAGATATTTCTAGTGATCAGATGTAAAACAGTATTTGAATTTAAATTTTAAGAACCAGACAGTGGGTGGATGATATTACACTATACTGATCTCCAACTGTTTTTACATTTGACACATGCAAAGTATGAAAATATTTGTATATTTGTTAACTTGGGGTAAATAGGTAAAGACTGCTCTTGAATAAAGTTAACTGACAGGGGCTGCCACTGCCCCAGCACTGAGGGAGTTAATGGTTGAGGCTTGCCAATAACTGGCCAACATTCTGGTTGGCCAGTTCTGCTGTGGTATATCTGAAGTGACATAATAGTTACCATGGAAATCATTATATTATCTCACTGTCAGTCAAGTCCCCTGTAATTTCACATATACTAAAGCTAGAGGAGGATAAAGCCAATTATACTGCATACTGGGTTCATCAGACCAATAACAGACTGCAGGTCTACAGAGCTCCATTCTCTCTTTTTTCTTCCAGTGGGTAAAGGACATGAACAGACATTTCCCAAAAGAAGGCATACTGCAGTCAACAAATTTATGATAAAATGCTCAACCTCAGTAATCATTAGAAAAATTAAAGTCAAAACCAGAATAAGAAATCATCTCACACCCATCAGAAGGGCTATTACTAAAAAGACAAAAAATAATAATAACAGATGTTGGTGAAGTTGTGGATAAATGGAAATGCTTGTACACTGCTGGTGGGAATGTAAGTTCAGCCACTGTGGAAAGCAATTTGGAGATTTCTCAGATAACTTAAAATAGAGTTACCATTAGACCCAGCAGGCCCAATCCTGAGAATATACCCAAAGGAATATAAATTATTCTACCAAAAAGACATATTCACTTGTATGTTCATCACAGCACTATTCACAACAGCAAGGACATGGGATCAACACAGATGCCCATCAACAGTAGACTAAGTAAAGAAAGTGTAGTACCCTGGAATACTATGCCATTATAAAAAAGAACAAAATCATGTCCTTTGCAGCTGGATGAACATGGATGCAGCTGGAGGCCATTATCCTAAGCCAGTTAATGCAGGAACAGAAAACCAAATACCGTATATTCTTACTTATAAGTGACAGCTAAACTTTGTGTACACACAGACAGTACAATGGGAAAAACAGATACCAGGCACTGGGGACTACTAGAGGGGAAAGGCTGGGGGCAGGTGAGGGTTGAAGGTCTATCTATCAGGCACTACACTCATTACTTGTGTGATGGGAGCATTCGTACACCAAACTTCAGTGACATGCAATTTGCCCATGTAACGAACCTGCCCGTGTACCCCCGAATCTAAAATAAAACTTGACCAAAAAAAAGAAATTAAAAAAAAAAACAACAGTAAGCTAAAAGTTCAGGATGTGGATGGGCACAGCCTGTAATCCCAGAACTTTGGGAGGCCAAGGCGGGCAGATCACTTGAGGTCAGGAGTTTGAGATCAGCCTGGCCAACATGGTGAAACCCTGTCTCTACTAAAAATACAAAAATTAGCCAGATGTGGTAGCACACACCTGTAATCCCAGTTACTAGGGAGGCTAAGGCAGGAATTACTTGAACCCATGGGGAGGAGGTTGCAGAGAGCGGAGATTGTGCCACCACACTCCAGCCTGGGAAACAGAGTGAGACTGGGTCTAAAAAATAAAATTAAAAAGGCTGGTGCAGTGGCTCACACCTATAATTCCAGCACTTTGGGATCCTGAGGCAGGTGGATCACGAGGTCAGAAGATCAAAACCATCCTGGCCAACATGGTGAAACCCCATCTTTACTAAAAATACAAAATTAGCCAGGTGTGGTGGTGCTGGTAATCCCAGCTACTTGGTAGTCTGAGGCAGGAGAACGGTTTGAACTCAGGAGGTGGAGGCTGCAGTGAGCCAAGAACATGCCACTGCACTCCAGCCTGGCGACAGAGAGAGACTCTGTCTCAAAAAAGTTCAGGATGTAAGGTTAGAGTTTTTGTTTAAACTATGCTTATTCCAGAAACTATTTTTAGCTGAAGTGTAAGATTATATAAAATGTAAGTGAAAATGTATGCAATTCAAAATTTTCATGAGATTAGAAGTAATTATTATGTCATTAAGATCTGACAGGGATTTCCCATATGCATATCTCATAAAGATGATACTGTGTAGCATAGTGAATATTATCCTTGAGTATATCCTTAATGGAGAGGAATTAATTACTCTTTATAGAGCTGTTTCAGTTAGGAACAACATTTGATGAAATTACATTAAGAAGCCATTCAGTAGGAGAGAGATCCAAGATGGCTGATGATTAGCAGCTCGGGCACGTACCTCCCAGTGAAAGCGCAAAGAACGAGAGGACGCCACACTTTCAGACGAATATTAGTTGCTCACGGACCACGAGATTCCCAGTGGAGGAGCTCCATGGGTCGCCAGGGCGACTCTTGTGGCCGGCGTGGCGGTTTTGCTGGTGCCTTAGCACGCCAGTTCTTGGTGCAGAGTCCGGATATTCCCGGGCAGAAAAGCACCATCAATCTTAACACCGCTCTTTTGGCCGGCTCAGTGGATTGCTCAGATTTCGGCGCAGGGAATCAACAAGTTGGACGTCAGAGACCCAGTTAGAAAGTCGGTAATTATAAAGACGACAGACGGACAAATATATAATGAAGGGAAGAAACCAGCGTAAAAAGGTAGAGAATACTCAAAATCAGAATGCCTCTCCCTCTACAGGGGATTGCAATTCCTCATCAGTAACGGAACAAGGCTTAATAGATTACACCGGTATTCCAATAACAGAAGCAGGTTTCCAAACGTGGGTGATAAGAAACTTCTGTGAATTAAAAGAACTTATTCTAACCCAATGCAAAGAAACTAAGAACCTTGAAAAAAGGTTTAACGAAATGTTAATGAGAATGGACAATTTAGAGAAGAATATAAGTGAATTGATGGAGCTGAAAAACACAACACGAGAACTTCGCGAAGCATGCACAAGTTTAAACAGTCGAATTGATCAAGCGGAAGGAAGGATATCAGAAGTCGAGGACCAGCTCAGTGAAATGAAACGAGAAGACAAGAATGCAGAAAAAAGGATGAAAAGGAATGAGCAAAGTCTCCAGGAAATATGGGACTATGTGAAAAGACCTAATTTACGTTTGATAGGTGTACCTGAATGTGATGAAGAGAATGAATCCAAGTTGGAAAATACTCTTCAGGATATCATTCAGGAAAATTTTCCCAACCTGGCAAGGCAGGGTAATATTCAACTCCAGGTAATACAGAGAACACCACAAAGATATTCTTCAAGAAGACCAACCCCAAGGCACATAATTGCCAGATTTATTAGGGTTGAAATGAAGGAGAAAATACTAAGGGCAGCTAGAGAGAAAGTTCAGGTTACCCATAAAGGGAAACCTATCAGACTTAGAGCAGATCTCTCAGCAGAAACCCTACAAGCCAGAAAAGAGTGGGGACGAATATTTAACATCCTTAAAGAAAAGAACTTTCAACCCAGAATTTCCTATCCAGCCAAACTAAGCTTTATGTGCGAAGGAAAAATTAAATCTTTTGCGAACAAACAAGTACTTAGAGAGTTCACCACCACCAGGCCTGCTTTACAAGAGCTTCTGAAAGAAGCACTATACATATAAAGGAACAACCAATATCAGCCTTTCCAAAAATATATCAAAAAGCAAAGAACTTTAACACAATAAAAAATTCACATCAACTAATGGGCAAAACAGCCAGCTAGTATCAAATGCTGGTATTAAACTTACATATATTTTAATTGGATAAAAAGCCAAAACCCATCGGTATGCTGCATCCGGGCCCATCTTACATGAAACAATACACAAAGACTCAGAGAGAAGGAGGAAGATTTACCAATTGAACAGAGAGTAAAAATAAACTAATAAACAAAAAGCAGCAGATGCAATTCTCACCTCTGATAAAGTAGACTTTAAAGCAACAAAGATCAAAAGAGGCGAGGAATGACATTACATAATGGCAAAAGGATCAATGCAACAAGAAGAGCTAACGATTCTATAGATCAACGAGATAGAAAATTAACAAGGATATTCAGAACTTGAACTCAGACCCGGAACAAGTAAACTTAATAAATATTTATAGTACTCTCCACTTCAAATACACAAAACATACATTACCACCTCACACCTATTCCAAAGGTGACTATATAATTGGAAGTAAATCACTCCTCAGTAATCGCATAGCATTTCATAGGTTTAAATTAAATATTGGTTGGCTGTTTGTTTGTTATCTTCTTCCCTTACTCCTTCCTGATTACATCATTAAGTATAATTATCAGTATAAAAGAGGTTTTCAATACCCATTACTAAATTGCATTCTAGCCTGGGCAAGAAAGCAATACTCCCATTCTCTCTCCCTCTTTCTTTTCCTTCTCCCTCCTCCCCATTCTCTCTCTCTCTTTCTCTTCCTTTTTTCTCCTTCCTATTCTCTCTCTCTCTTTCTCTAAAAAAAAAAAAAAAAAAAAAAAAAAAAAAAAAAAAAAGAAGCCATTCAGTAAAGAGAACTCTCCAAGGTGGAGAAGGGGGCATAAAGTAGGTGGTAACAATGTTGTTGATGTAGCCAGTGCTCAATTCTCTACTAATTTGGCTTCAACTATGGATATATTTTAGAATATAAAATGAATGAACCTCATGTCTGTCTTGTAATATATTTACCTTGATCGAGCTTCTTATAAATGTTAAATTAATGTCCACATATTGGCCAAATACTAAGGATATAGCTATTTTTCAATGAAAATTGAGAGGATTGTTACTCAACACCCTTCCTCTATTGGTTATTTAAGAGCTAATAAGGTCGTATGCCTGAACTTCTGACAATCCAATATTAAAATTAAACTGGGAAAGGAGGCTAGGATTCTTCTTCTCCAAACTAGTTTAAATATTTTTTGGAGGGAAGGCAGTAAAAAGGAAGGACTTAGTCACATCTCTCGCATTTACCTATGAATATCTGACAAGTTCATCTTGGACTCAGAGTTACTCTCCTGCCGCCATGCTGGCCTTTTTAATTCTCTGACTCACCCTGCCCACTCCATTTAGCCTGGACACATTTTTCACATCTCAGCTCAAGTGTCAGTTTCTCATAGAAACCTTTTCTGACTCAGAGAATCCTTTATAAAAGGCCCTCAAAATCCTTTATAAAAGGCCCATGTCTCTCAGCTTTGTTCCACTTGCCCCAGTTTTCTTTAATTTATTAAAGTAGAGAATAGAGTGAACCACCAAGTAGTCAAAATCTAGCCTCAACAATTACTAACATTCCATTCTTCCTTTTTCATTTATTTTTTGCTCTACTTATTTTCTGAAATATTTAAATAAAATTTCAGAGATAATACATTTTTCAAATAAAATATTAAAACTATAAATCACAACACCATGATCACAATTTTAGCAAAATTAGTAATTCCTTAATACTAGCCAATACCCAATTCATTGTTCAAAAACATCATTACAGTTGATTTATTCTAATCAAAATATAAACAAGGTCCACACATTTTATTCACTTGGCAGTTTTATCAATTATCTTGTAATTTTATTTTTTCCAACATAATTTATTTTTCAAAGATAAATTATCTTTAAAGTCACATTCTTGATTTGTCAGGTTATATCATTTCAGTGTAATTTAATGTACTCCTCTCTCTCATTGTCTCTGGGAAAAAAAACAATTGGTGAAAATGCTTATTAGAGTTAGCTCAGATTTTGGGAAGAATATATTGTACCTGGTATTTTGTGTTTCCTATTTCATAACAGCAATAAACACATAATTTATTGTCCTTGAGATGCAATTTAGTGTTTATGATAATTTGATAGTCAGTCTATCCATTAGGCCATTAGCTTCATGAAGATAGACATTATATTTGTATTTATTAAAACTCTTTTATCTTCAGTACTTGGTACAATTGTCAATCACATTTTAACTAGTTACATAGATGAATTATGACTGTCATTTTAAATGTGGCAAATTTTTTTAAAAATATTTGTATTCCTATGATTTTATATACAACATCTTCCTGAGGTGTTGCCAGTAGTTGACAAATTATAAGAAAGTTTCACCTGCAAACTGTGTGACCAATAGAATGATACTGTTTCAGCCCTGAACCTCCATAACAAGGAAGTAAAGTAGTAAATCATGGATTGTCTTCCTCAACATTATGAAATCAGATCTCAGTGAATATAGATCAATCTCTGCAGATGGAACTCCTCAATGAGGATTAAACTTGAGAATTCGTGATGGTACTTATCATATGTCTGGTGCATAGTTGACACTTAATGAACATTTTATGTGACTGCTATCGTCATTTGTATTATTATTTCAATTATCCCTAAATATAGTCAAAGACAAGAATTTTATGTTGCTGGGTGTTTCTCTATTGGAACAGCCATGCCTTCTTGTGTTCTCTATAATTAGCAACTGACTCTTTATGAACTTTATAACCTGTGAATTAAATTTTTATTGGATAATACTATAAACATTTTTAATATCTTGTTTAATATTATGTCTAGTTCTACATTTCCCACTTTGGAGACTGAATCTCAAATTTTCTTATATGAAATACTGGGAAAATTCCAATATCTCAAAGGCTTGTCACAGTAGAAAGGTAACAATGTATCTAAAACATTTAGCATTGAGTCTGGCACACAGTAAATAAATACATGTTGCATGATATTAATGTTATTACATTGTTATGAGATAATTTACTTCTAAAATGTGACTTTATTCAATCCGATATTTTTTCCATAAAAATCAAGTGTTCTTAATATAGATTGCGAGTGTGGTAATTTCTGTAAAAGCCACCTTTAACATGATGTATAATATTGACATGTCAATAATCTTATTAATATTCTTCATAACATTTTTTCAGTTGCTTAGTATAGTGTAAGCACTGCTTGGTGCTTTACATGCATTTATTTCATTTGGACCTCACTATAACCCATAGGACAGGTACTATATATACATTTTACAGGTAAAAGAGCTGAAGTGTAGAAAAGCTAACAGACTTGGCAAATATCATTCATCTATTAAGTAGCTAAATTGGGCTGATATCCATATTTATCTGACTACAGCGCTGTGCTTTTAGCCAATATGACCTACAACTTTCCTATAACGTGAGAATATGTAGCCCTAAGTAATTCCTGGCTATTCCAGCATCAGAATTGGCATCCAACTGGTCTGCAAGCAGATCAGTGATGTGTAGAGTCCTCAATATGTTCCATTTTACATCATTTTTTTTTTAGTTTTTGTATTTATAAATAAAAGAGGAAAAAATCTTGTAAAAATAGTGTATATTCTTACTTCCCAGAAAATTCTGCATGATAAAATGTTCTAGGATTCTTCCAGGAAAAGAAATTGGTTATAATTAAAAATGTTAATAAAAATCAGAAATGCTTTATGTGATCCAGAGCAGAAAAATGAACGGAAATATTATAAAACTGGGAAATATCCAAGTTCTTCATAAGCAGAGTTAATAAAACGTTTCATCTGGGATCAGAGAAGTATTGTTACATTCTAAGATACAATTGAGTGCAGCCATAAGCCCTTAAGATTGTGAAATGCCACTTCAGAACAAATTACACATTCAACATATCATTCAAACTCTAATCACTCAGTCTGAAGGACCCTTGATTCATTTATTGGAAACAGAAAGCTTTTGAAATATGTTTTTCTGTGACTTACTCATGTGTGATATAATGGGAATACTCAATAGCCTTTTTTATACATGTTTTCTTCACTCAGTCTACAATTGCTTCTTGTTCAATGGTATGCATGTTACAGACATAAGTAGCTACCCAGTCATTCAGTATGATCTTACATCATGTTGTTCGGATCCCACTTTTTGGTACAATAACTTTCTAAAGCTCCTTCACTGGTGATGACTTAGTGAAAGGGTTATAAACAGGAAAGTTAACATTTCCATCTTCGACTTAGTATGGACCTTTGGCATTAATGTACCTTACTATATATTCCACTTCATGGCAGAGTGTATCTTGGCCCTTTACTTTTCCTTCAGTCTTTTTATCCTCTTTATATGAGAGGGTTCTGGTCACGGCTCCTCTCTATTTTTTGTTCTCTGGCTCAATCTAGATTTTTTTTTTTCCCATTTACCAGAAGGGTAGTTCAAGGAAGAGATGTGAGATTTCTCGGTCCTGAGGAATATAAGAAAGCTACTTCTGGTTGCTTTCTTCCATCTGTTCCTTTCTTTAAGCACACTTATGGAACAGTTTATACTTTTAAAGACAATTTTCCAAAACTTCCTTAATGCTACTTCTGTCAATAATGTCAAATTAATAGCCAAATTTTTTGCTCTGAGGCCAAAGAATCTAAAAAAAATATTAAAGCATAACACTAAGATAATTGAAAATTATGGTAAAACGTGATTAGGTTTTTAATCTGGTTCAAATTATTTCAGGAATAAAATAATTCCTTGTATTATGATACATAGTGCATTTCCTCTGGAAAGAACTAGAAGGCCAATAAAGTAATTTTATTTCTGTCTACAACTTCACTACAGTACTTTTATCCATCCCTTTAGTACTTTCTAATTTCTAAATTATGGAAGGTTCTATCACTTTGCGTTACAACATTTTTCAAAGTGAATTTTGATGAGCTGTCTGAAGTAGTTTTAAATTAATAAACTATACTTGTATTAAGAGAAGTCAAGTTCTAAAAACCCAACATAGCTATAGTTTATAAGCAGTAGAAATAGACATTTTGGAACAAAAAAACCTGTATATGATAGATAAATCTTTAAAGGTAGCAGTCACTCTTGCTACAGGGCATTAAGGTAGGAATGTTATGTGGCAAAAGCAAGCTCTCTTATTGAAATATTTTTTGATCCTCTGATTATGTACCACATACAGATATAAACAGATATTGGAAGGCAATGTATTTCAAGACCTTAAAGACACCTCTAGCACTGTGATTTTCAGAAGCATTTTAAAATAATGAAACCATGTCCTTTGCAGCAACAGGCATGCAGCTGGAGGCCATTATCCTAAGTGAATTAACACAGGAACAGAAAACTAAATACTGCATGTTGTCACTTACTAAGTAGGGACTCATCACTGGATACACATGGACCTAATGATGGGAACAACAAACCTGGAGACTACTAGAGGGTGAAGACAGGGAAGAGGGCAAGAGCTGAAAAACTGCTTGTTGAGTACCATGTGCACTACCCAGGTGACGGGATCATTTGTACCCGAAGCCTCACTGTCACACAATATACCCACGTAACAAACCTGCACATGTAGCCCCTGAATCTAAAAGGTGAAATTTTGAGATATGTTTCATTAATACCTAGTTTATTGAGTGTTTTTAGCATGCAGGGGTATTCAATTTTATCGAAGGCCTTTGCTGCATCTATTGAGGTTATCATGTGGTTTTTTTCATTGGTTCGGTTTATGTGATGGATTATGTTTATTGATTCACATATGTTAACTAGCCTTGCATCCCAAGGATGAACCTGACCTGATCATGGTGGATAAACTTTTTAATATGCTGCTGGATTTGGTTTGCCAATATTGTTAGACTGGATAAAGAAAATGTGGCATATATACACCATGAGATACTATGCAGCTATAAAAAAGAATGAGTTCATGTCCCTTGCAGGGACATGGATGAAGCTGGAAACCATCATTCTCAGCAAACTAATACCAGAACAGAAAACCAAACAACACATGTTCTCACTCATAAGTGGGGGTTGAACAATGAGAACACATGGGCACAGAGAGGGGAACATCACACACTGGGGCTTGTTGGCAGGGTAGGGGTAAGGGAAGGGAAAGCATTAGGAGAAATACCTAATGTAGATGTCGGGTTGATGGGTGCAGCAAACCACCATGGTGCATGTATACCTATGTAACAAACCTGCATGTTCTGCACATGTATCCCAGGACTTAAAGTATAATAATAAAAAAAAGATGCTCTAATAAAACAACTATTTAACATTCAAAAAAGTTGAAATTATAAAAAATTTAAAACTATATAGAAAAATAAAGAACATCACTATCACTAAGAAAAAGAACTAAAACCCAAACAAACAAATCTCATAAGTGTGGTAGATTATTTGCAAACATGGCCATAAATTTCCTTAGGAAGTACCTTTCCAATTTAACTCTAACCTTGGCCATGTTACTTGCTTTACCCACTGGACAATAACAAATGTGACACAAGCAGAGCCTTAAGGTACTTGACATTGGTGCTAACTCCCCTGCTGTTTTTTGGAATCTGTGACCACCATGAGACCAGTGATGAACTGTCTCAACTGAACCTAAGCCATAGAATCATGAGCAAATAATAATGAATCAACAACATAGAATCAACAACAAATAAATGATTGTTGTTTCAAGACAAAAAAAGCAAAAAGTTATACCTCAGCTGTTTCATTTCCTCCTTGAGGTTCTTTTCCAGTCTTTTGAAATTTTGGTTCAATCTTCTTGGTTGTTTCACCAACTCTCTGCTTTTCTTCTTCATGAGCCATGGCAAGTATGCCTAAGAACAAACTTGCCATATAAAAGGAAAACCAAAAACTTACCACAACAAAAAATATCATGTAGACCTTTCCAGAAGCATAAAGTACCTAAGGAAAGGTAGAATGTAAAACAAAAGAGTAAAATGTTATTTATCTTCCTGCATTCTCCTAAGATAAAAGGTGAAATTTTGTTAGGAAAATAATTTAGTCATAAATGCAATGTAATCACAAGATAGTTTAAAGACTGGCTCCACCAGAAGAAATAAATGAAAAGCTTTTCAACTTGAAGCATTCATGTAAGCTATAAAATATATGCTGTGAAACCCAGGGAAACTTAGTAATTCAATTAACTTAGGGTAAGTATTTGATTTTTATGTCTTCATTGATAGAGAAAACATATTTGAAAGAATTGTCATCTCTCAATATAGAAGCTGGAAAGCCTTAACATGGAAAGTTATTTTATTTGCAGCAGAATATTTAAATACATGAAACTTAATGAAGACAGATAATGGCTGGAGATTATTTTCTTCTGATTATTACTTTATGGAAAAATCACAGCAAAGTGAAAAATTAGTCTTTACAAGGAATGGGGAGCAGGACTTTGCCTGTCAGAGTATCTGCTTTGGTGAAGAACTTTTAGACAAGATAAATGGGGAAGTCATATAATCCATTTACATGAAGGCATTACAGTGGGTGACATTTATGGATAGCAGAATGCATTTCAGATTGCCAAACATAGCACTGACTAGCTTTTATTTCATAATAATTGCCTAAGACAGATCAGAAAGATTAATTTTTAAAAATTTAAAAAATTATAAGAATAGTACAAATATAAAATATTTTCCATTGATTTAACCTTATTGATTGAAAGATGATGAAGTCACCTAAGCAACACATGATTGTATTTATATAGCATTTGTGTTGTATTAGGTATTATGAGTAATCTAGGCATAATTTAAAGCATGCAGGAGATAATTTAAAGTATATAGGAAGTATGTAGGTTATATGCAAATACTATGCCATTTTATGTAAGGAACTTGAGCATTCATGCATTTTAGTATCCACCAGAGGTCCTGGAACTGATTCTCCCATGGATACTGAAGGACAACTATACTTTATGTTTATTATCTTATTCAACATTATTTTCAATATCAATTTCAGAAGACAAATGAAAATCAGATGGGAAAAAAAGATCTCACAGCCTATGAGAGAATGCCTGAATTCAGGACTTTTGCTTTTTCCACTATATGATGGTAGTGAAGGATAAAAGCATATGCTCTTGTTAGCATAAAACAGTACATAATTTCTAGTTTTATTACATTTTAGCTTGAACAGGGGCTGTACTTAGGTATTTCTCCTAATGCTATCCCTTCCCTTGCTTCCACTCACTGACAGGTCCACATGGGCACAGGGAGGGGAACATCACACAGCAGGGCCTGTTGGGGAGTGGGGGTAAGGGGTGGGATAGCATTAGGAGAAATACCTAATGTAGATGACGGGGTGATGAGTGCAGCAAATCACCATGGCATGTGTATACCTATGAAACAAACCTGCAAGTTCTGCACATGTATCCTAAAACTTGAAGTACAGAAAAAAAAACTTGGAGTACAATAATAAAGATCCTGAGGGCCCCAACAGCAGGACACTTCCAGACTGGTTCTCTATTTCTTTGGCAGAGGGAAAGAACTGTCTTTAAACAAATGCTAACAAGAAAATTAACTCATACATTTTGGGGGCAATAAGCAAAGAGCGAAACCTGTATTATTATAGCATATACTGTAAAATAGCCCATAAATATTCACTTGCATTTTTATTATAGTTCCATTAAATATTTCTATGTGTTAGATACTGAGAAAACAGCCAAAATTAAAACAAGACAAAAATCTGTATTTTTTTCTCAGATAGATAAAGAGTTCGAAGGTAGTTTCTCAGGCAGTTCATCTCCAAGTAAGAAAAATAGCTGGACAAGCAACTAAAACACCACAATCTGAGGAAAGTATAGTGGCCTGTGGCATTTCAGTGTAGGATGTGACTTACTCCTATGCTGGGCTTGGGGAAAAGCTCAAAGAAGAAATCCTGATTTCACAGCATAAATTCGAAGCATGAAACTGCAGGCAGATAGGGGAAACTTAAATTTAGGGAAGGGTACATCATACATGGAAATAAGTATGAGAAAAGCTTATTTAGGAAGCAGAAAACCTTTTAAGTAATTAAGCAGAGAGTATAAATTAGCATATGTTAAGAAATAAGTCTGGAGATGTAGGCAGATGAGACCTTAAAGGGCATTACATATCATGCATATAGACTTGGAACTTTGGCCCACAGGAATTTGAAAAACACTGAAGCATTTTTAGAAAAAGGATAACATGATCAGATTGTTTTAGAAATAAGAACCTCCTAGTGTTTTGGAGAAAACACTGAATCTTGTCAAAAAGACTGGAAATACCAATATAAGTACTAGTATAACAAAATTAGAAAAATATAGTTTGTGTAAAAATGTCACTTGCAATATTTTCATGTTTTTTATTTTTTACCAAAAATACAATTATACTGCATATATGTTTGGTCTACTTGATTTCCATTGAATAGATTCTGAAACTTTGTGCCCCAAATATATTACATTAGCCTATCATTATTAATGACCTGTATATATACATATACTGCTCACAATTTATCAAGTCAACCAAAGTAAGTATGGACTGGGTGTGTATGTCTATTAAAAAAAAAAGTTCTCCTTCAACTATAAATAACTTCAGAAGTTAAAGTAATGCTGCTTTGAAAATAACACTGTACTTTCTACTATGATAGAACTTCTCTTCAAAGAAACACTGAATCCCCATTTTAATGAATATCATACCTTTCTGAGAAACTATGACACATACATAATTAGTTATGAAGACAGACTCTCAGAATTTGAATTTCAGTTCTCATTACAGTAAGTCTTCTGCTATTTTAACTGGAACATGATTGAATGGTTGAATATTAAAAAGGATAAGAAGAAATAGAAGAATAAAAAGAAACAGGACACTATATGTTCAATAAATAATTCCTTAATACATAGTAACCTCATAAATTCAAAATGTTTTAACTAAAGAATTAATACCTAGAAATGTTCTTTATTTAGTGATTATCATATGTATAATATCATAGGCTTTGGAACAAGACAGTGATCTGAGATGGGGAAGGTTTAACTAATATACATTTTGGGAGGCTAGTTGACCTCTCTAAATCTTAGTGTCTTCAAATAAAAAGCTGACCTCTCTAAATTTTAGTGTCTTCAAATAAAAATAATGCACATAAACACACACACTCTCTCTCTTTTTCTCCTCTCTCTCTCTAACCTTGTAGAATTGTTTCAAAAATTAAAGATATAATACACCTGGCATTGTGGCCAGCACATAGTTTGACATTCAGTAATTCTAGTTCTCTTTCCTTTTGTCCTCTAATTCTTCTGCACATAAAAATTTAATAAACTATGTTACATTTGACCATTATCTTAGAAGTGAGGGCATGGTGCCATTTCTAAGTACAGTACAGATTCTCTCTGTTCTTACCTGGTGATAAAGTGCTTCAGGGTAATCCTGAGTCATTAACCGAAATAGGGCAAGTAAGGCCCAGCCAAAACTGTCAAAATTTGTGAAGCCTTGATCAGGATTTATGCCAGCTTTTACACACATATATCCTTCAGGACACTGACTAAAGAAGACAAAGAAAAAGACTCCTTACTGTTAGGTGACTTTCAGATTATGGCCAAATCATAAATATAAAACATCTGTCCTGAATAATAGAGAACTCCCTCTTCCACGGGGAGAGTAGTAAGTCTCCCAGACAATTGCCTGCTAAAAAGTTGCAAGTGAGTTAGATTTTATGTTGATACAGCGAATGGTGTTAATTAAGCAAAAAGAAAAAGGGGCCTCAAAAGTGTTTTCTTGCGAAGTCAATTTTTGTATTTCTTTGTTTTTTCATTGACAAAAACTGTATATATTTGTGAAGCAAAACATGCTATTTTGAAATATGTGTGTATCGTGAAATGAACAAATGGGGCTAATTAACATATGTGTATCTCACATACTTATTTTTTGTGTGTCTGGTGAGAATACTTAATATCTATCATCTTACCATTTTCAAGAATAAAATGCCTTGTATTAACTATATCTTTACTACTCCAATATTAAAGGGGAAATAGCTGAACATCAGAGTGAAGGTATAACTGATGGAAAATAGTACTGATAAAAATACAACTGCAATGATTGAGGGTATAATTTTCTAATGATTTCATCTCAAGCCCTTAGAGCCCATTATTTAAGGGTGAGAAAACATTTATCGTATCAATAATTTATAAGCAGTATTTGCACATGGGAAGGCAGATCAAATTAAATATTTATTTTATTTCCTTTCAGGGAGTCCTCATACTTCTGTCTACTTAGGGGCTTTGGTGCTGTGTTCCATTATTACAGTAGCGGCCCAGTAAATCAGGCTTGCTCTTGCCGTGGCCTTGTGTAGTTCTCTCTGACATTATTTTGGGTTTAGTCATGATACTTGTTTTAGTTTTAAGGGAACAAGGAGAGGTTTAAAAATCACTTGTGCATCAGAACTTGCTAAATTGCCGACCCATAGTATCTGAACAAATGAAGTTTTGTTGTTGTCTTGTTGTGCTGGGATAGTTTGCCATGCAGCCAAGTATGACTGCTGCAGAAGGAACACTGCATGACTTTCCCTCCTTGCCTCGAAATTTGCCATTGTATCATGAATATCCGTGGCCATTATCTCAAAAATGTATTTCAGGTTATATTTGATTTTGGAATGTACATAAAAGGAATTAGCTGAAATGGGATGGAACAGATACAAAGAGATTGGTTCACCATTTGGATATAAGAATAGAATGGAAGCCCAGGAGGAGCTGGGCAAAAAAATATGTGCTGAGGCCAGGCGCAGGGCACAGTGGCTCACGCCTGTAATCTCAGCACTTTGGAAAGCCAAGGCGGGTGGATCCCTTGAGCTCAGGAGGTCGGGACTAGCTTGGGCAACATGGTGAAACCCTGTCTGTTCTAAAAACACAAAAATCAGCTGGGCGTGGTGGCACATGCCTGTAATCCCAGCTACTTGGGAGGCAGAGGCGCAAAACTCGCTTGAACCCAGGAGGCAGAGGTTGCACTGAGCAGAGATCATGCCACTGCACTGCAGCCTGTGTGACAGAGCAAGACTCAGTCTCAAACCAACAGAAATATACATACATATATATACACACATATATATACACAAACACACATACATATATATATACACACATACATATATATACATATATACATACATATATATACATATATATATATGTATATATATATGCTGCACAAGTGAGAAAATATCCAAATCCCCTGAATTTAACTAAACCATATAACTAACTCATGCTCTCCTCCCCCATGTGCGTTTTGTTAATCTGGGCACCAGAATGTAAGAAAGAGCTGAGTTTACAAATGTTTGCTAAATCATCTCAGCTGAGCAAAGCAACACGAGGGAATTACGTGGGTCACACACTGCTGAGAAGTGCCCTGTTTCCACTTTCTGAATTGGAATTTTCATCCGAAATTATAGGACAATGAGACATGACAGTTTTGTCATCTCTCTGAAGAATTATTTTGAAATGCTGATTTTAAGAGCTTTTTATTAATGTAAATTATAGCCAGAAAAACATATATTAAGTGAAATATCAGCATATCTTTAATATTTCTTTTCTTCCAAAACTTCTTTCCAAAGGATAGATTTCTATTGTCTTTCTTGGTCATTTTCACTAGCTCTGGAGCCTTCTTGAAAACAAGATTCTTGTTTAAGTCCTGGCTCTGTCATTAACTAGCTTCTTGCCCTCGAAGAAATCATTGAATTAGTCTGACTATTGCTTTTTCTGTAAAATTGGATGAATAGTATTCCACATTGCATACTTCTGCTATGGTCTGAGTGTTTGTGTTCCCTCAACATTCATGCTGAAATTCTAACTCCCAAGGTGATTAGAAGGTGCAAAGACCTGGAACCAACCCAAATGCCCATCGATGATAGACTGGACAGGGAAAATGCGGCACATATACACCATGGAATATTATGCAGCCATCAAAAATGATGAGTTCATGTCCTTTGAAGGGACATGGATGAACCTGGAAACCATCATTCTCAGCAAACTGACACAAGAACAGAAAATCAACCACCGCATATTCTCACTCATAGGCAGGTGTTGAACAATGAGAACACACAGACATAGGGAGGGGAGCACTACACACTGGGGTCTGTTGGGGGGAAACAGGGGAGGGACAGCAGGGGGTGGGGAGGTGGGGAGAGATAGCATGGGAGAAGTGCCAGATATAGGTGAAGGGGAGGAAGGCAGCAAATCACACTGCCCCGTGTGTACCTAAGCAACAATTTTGCATGTTCTTCACATGTACCCCAAAACCTAAAATACAATTTAAAAAAAAAAAAAAGAAAGAAAGTCTCCACCAGGTGAGGTGGCTCATGCCTGTAATCCCAGCACTTTGGGAGGCCGAGGTGGGTGGATCACGAGGTCAGGAGTTCGAGACCAGCCTGGCCAACATGGCGAAACCCCATCTCTACTAAAAATACAAAAATTAGCCGGGCATGGTGGTGCGCGCCTGTAATCCCAGCTACTCAGGAGGCTGAGGCAGGAGAATCGCTTGAACCCAGGAGGCGGAGGTTGCAGTGAGCCAAGATCTGACCACTGTACTCTAGCCTTGGTGACAGAGCAAGACTCTGTCTCAAAAAAAAAAAAAAAAAAGAAGTCTCAAAATGACTCTGGACTAATGGGAATTTGTTGGGGGTGAGGGTGGGAGCAGATGGAAAATGAAGTAACTAAACAGCTGCGCTGGGTCATTAAAGCATTCTAGGGTCATCCTAGAAATTGCATTCAAGTCTTAACAGTCTTACTGCTTCCCCGTTGCCCTCTCTAATCCATTTTCTGGTCTGCGTTCACATTATCTTTAAAATACAGGTCAGACTGTTACCTCAATAAATTCCTATAAAACTTGAGGAAAAAAGTCCAAACTACGTGCCATATGAGGCCCCAAATAAAAGACTGTAAACTAGTGACCCCCAAGTTAGTTTGGGGTTTTTTTTTTTTTTTTTTTCAAGGCAGGGTCTCACTCTGTCACCCAGGTTTGTGTGCAGTGGCGCCATCATGGCTCACTGCAGCCTCAACCTTTCCGGCTCAAGCAGTCGTCCTACCTCATCCTCCCACGTAGCTGTGGCTGAAGGCACATGCCAGCACAGCTGTCTAATTTCTGTATATTTTGGAGAGATGGGGTTTCACCATGTCACCCAGGCTAATCTTGAACTCTTGAGCTCAAGGGATCCACCCGCCTCCACCTCCCAAAGTGCCAGGATTACAGGTGTGAGCCACTGCGCCCGGCCAACTTACTCAATTTTTTAAAAATAATCTTTTCAAAAAAAAGAAGGTGGAGCCTTTGATAGGTAATTAGGTCATGAGAGTGAAGTCCTCTTGAATGTGATCAGTATCTCCAGAGAAGAGGTGTGAAAGAAACCTCTGGCCTCTTCTGCCATGTGAGGACACAGCAAAAAGGCACCATCTATGAGCTAGAGGGCAGGCCCTCACCAGACACCAAAGTTGTCCAGCACCTTGATCTGGACTTCTCAGCCTCCCAGACTGTGAGTAATAAATTTCTGTTGTTTTTAAACTAACCAGTCTACAGTATTTTGTTAATGTGGCCCGAGTAGACTAAAAGGACTCAGTATGGTTTTGACAATGAACTGAGATAATGCAATCGAATGGGAGCCAAAAATAAAAGCAATGGTCCTTCATTAAGTACCATTGACAGGTGATAATGATTTAATAGAAGAAAGCTAACACCACTTACCCAGCATCTGTTCTGTTGCCACAAAGGAGAGCATATCTTTCTCCTTCCAAATAATAAAAGTTTTCTGTTTCTGAAAAATAGGCAAGAAATGATATTCTATATCTAATCATGAGTTAGCAGCACATTGGAAGTCCATTTGGATACTGCAGAAGCTAAAATCCCTTTCTGCAGTTGAGAAGAAAAGAGCAAATATCCTGGCCTTTTTAACCTAGCATCTGATATGCAAGCCAAAGCCTTTGGGAATGTAGCAAGATGTTGAATGTTCAACATTTCTGGGAAGACTGCTTTGCCTTTAACAAAAGTTTCAATTTTTGATATATGTGGTAAGGTGATTCTTACCTCGAATATAATATGGGTTTCCAGTTCTGTTGTGCTGGGTTTCATTTTCATTCTCTTGGGGCCATCGAAAACATTTATGTTTCAGGTTACCCATGAAAAGCCCCATTCCAATTAGAGAAAATATGCTCAGAAAAAACAAAGTTAGGATAATGACACCAGTAAGTTTCTTCACGCAGCAGATTAGAATCCCTACAAGGGACTTCAGACCTGGAAAGAGAAACGTTTGTTTTTAACGTAATGTAATACTTTGGAAAAGCACTATTGGCAAATCTCTCCCATAGCAACTGCATACTCCATCGAAATCAACAGTTTTATCTTACAATGTAATTCTAATTATTTGGGTCTCATAAAGAAAGTGAATAATAAATGAAATGTTGAGGTTTATGTATTATTGCTAATTTATAACACCTAACAAAATAATTCAGGCACACTATTTAAAATTATTTGTTTGTTTCTTTTGACAAAGAAAAACAATCTCCCTCTTTTGGTTACCACACGTCATACCAACCTCCTATGTTTATAGATTCCTATAAAGTAAAGGTGTAAGGTTATAAATCAAAATTAAATTGTTCTTGAAAAAAGAAATAGTTTGAAACAGCAGTATTCTATATTATTCTTTAATCAACTTTATAAGAATTCAATTTTGTGAGTTAATTAAATAAAAGTGAAGAATTTCAATAAGCAGAAATGAGAATTACATAACGGTGATCTAGTAAACTGTATTTATATCAGAATACTAATAGAGAATTCAAACTTAAACCTGACTTTAAGGATATACATTTTTCTAATTATAAGTAACACATGCTGAATTCTGAGTAGAAAACAATAAAAAACAAAAATAACATAATCATATCTCGTAGAATAAATTACTATTAACTTTGTGATGTATAAACTTTTTTCTCCCCTCCCTCCCTTCTCTTTTTCACTTCCTCTCTTATTTGCTGGTCTGTGTGCATTTAGTATCCTAATAACTGCTCAGCAAAATATGAGTGAGAATATACTAACTCTGTGATGTTAACCAAGCAAGTAATCAACATTTCTATGCCTTAGTTTTATGATTTTTTAAAGTGGAAATAATACCTACTTTCTATCTTACTGTGAGAATCGAAAACTATTCTTTTGAATGACTTCAAATGATTAGATTTCTTGAGTAAAATATGACAGGGTTGAAATAAAGTCATTCTATGACTACAGAAATGTGATAATCTAGATTAAATATACAATTTTAATTTGACTTCATAATAAAATACATGTTTATAGCCTCCTTTTGCCACTTAAAATTATATTATTCTTTTTATTATGAGCAAGTCTTTTCAAAGTATTATACCAAATATATATTAGAATATTTGTGTCAAATATGCAACAGTGTTTTAGTGTTGATACATCTGTTCACATTGTTTTTGAGAGATGTCAAACTAATGTATAAACCAGACTATAAGCCTTCGCTAAAACTGGAACATTTCAAAATATTGTTGGCAGTTTATTAGAAAAAATAAAATCATTTCAATGTAATTTCTGTACTTAACTACTCTAAACTTTTAAAATAGATAAATTTGCATTGTGTAATTATTTGGTAACTATCATGAGTCGTGTGTGTGTGTATACATACACACATATATATATATATATATTATTATTATTATTTTTTTTTTGAGATGGAGTCTCCAGCCCAGGCTGGAGTGAAATGGTGCAATCTTGGCTCACTGAAACCTCTGCCTCCCGGGTTCAAGTAATTCTCCTACCTCTGCCTCCTGAGTAGCTGGGACTACAGATGCGCACCACCACAACTGGCTAATTTTTGTATTTTTAGTAGAGAAGGGTTTTCACCATATTGATCAGGCTGGTCTTGAACTCTTGACCTCATGATTAGCCCCCCCTTGGCCTCCCAAAGTTCTGGGATTACAGGTATTAGCCACTGCGCCGGCAGAGTCCTTTGTATATTTTTATACTGAAATTTTTTTCATATTGTGTTGGAAATGTTTTTAAGAAGAGCAATTCTTAAAGAAAAGTAAATGTCTGTGCATATGTACGTGTGTGTGTGTGTGTGTATATACACACACACACACACACATATAGAGATAGATATATATATTTCCATTGTATGCTCAGTTTCTAGTGGAGCTTTAATTTTAGTGCTGACATTTTGTTTCATGGAAAAAAAGTCACCATCAAATTTTTATAGAATTAAGTTTGTTAATAATTTTCATTATTATATACTAATCAGATTTTGTTATAAAGTTCTAGGCTGTACGCCAGTTTTGATCTTAATTTTCTTATATAACTTCCTCCTTCTTTTAAATTTTAGCCTCCGTTTTGCTATAGAGTTTACCTGTATTTCTGACTTCATATTAAAGTCTCTGCCTTGATAAAAATTTTTAAACCAATTGCATTTATTTTCATAAATTAGGTTTACATTGGAATATACCTTTACTTTTGATTTCTATATTCCCCTTATTATTTACTGTTTCTTTCCTCCATCAATACATTTACTGTGTCTCTTTTTTCCTTTAGTAGTTTAGATAAAACACATGTTTTGAGAGCTTATATCCAATTTATGTTTCTATTTTGAAATAGCACGCAAATCTCTACATCAGTAAGACTGTATCTACTCAGTCCCACCACGTAAGGCAAGAAAATAACTGTATTTATTTTCTCACATTCCTCTATTGTTACTTCTCAGTTTTTGTTAATAACTTTTGACCTAGTTATAATTGTTAAATTATGTATTTTGTATCGTATATTATCTATCATGATTTATAGAAAGGATCAAATTCAAATCCTTACAAAGGCTTGCCAGGAAGCACAAGTTCACACAAACAGAGAGTTGAGAGGACCTGGGTGAATCTGCCTGACTTGAAGTGGCAGCTGTTTCTCATCCACAGCAGGTTGTTGCCATTCATAAATGTAGGTGGACCTATCCTGACAATTCATCCAAGTTAAATTGGATTTCAAGATAAAATTATTAAATTTTTATAATATTGGCATCTATTTCAAAGTTTTCTAAAATACAAATAAAATATGTCTCTAGTTCAAGAATGATCCACAGATATCCATGTGGTAACTTCTGATTTATAATATTTGCATTCTGTTTTGCAACTCACTAACAACAGTAATTTGCATTCCATTCTCTGCTGAAATGGTTTCAGAGCTCATTGCAATTACTTTTAGAACTAAATCCTCTCATTGCGAAATATTTTATTTCCATACTTATTTTTTCAGCAGATATTCTGAAAGCATACACATCTACAGTTTCAGAATTCTTGCGTAGCTGAGAATATCCATTTGTTGACTATACATAAAATTGACAGTCAAGGATAGAATTCTAGTGTCTCCACTTCCCTGCCTACACTTTTCCCCAAGCTCTCAAACACCATTAATTTTAATGTTAACATGAGGTCTAACAGTGACCTGTCCCTGATATGTTTCTCACTTTTTTGCTTGAAGAATTTATAATACTTTTATTCTTTAATATCTTACATTTATAACATTTTTTAATATGTCTAAGTATATATTATTATTTTATTTATCTACTATAAGCTGATCTCTTTCATTTGTAGGGTATTTTTCCAGTTAAAAATTTTTTAAATTTTTTTCTACTGTAAATATTTTAATAATATATTTATTTTGGTCTGTTTTCAGGACCACCATTTATGCATAAGATAGAATTCAATTTTTTCTCCTTCATTAATCCATTCCATTTTTCAGTTCTAGTGTATGAATACAGAACTCCTCTACTCTTTCCTTATACAAGTGTGCTTGTTTGATGCGTGGATAATACTATTTTGCAGCTTCCATTACCATTGAATATTCATCTAGGGTAGTATTATTTCTATCACTTTTTTGTCTCAAAGTTAGTTATATTTGCCTATATTACTATCTCGTTTCATCTTCTGTTGAGAGAATCTAGGTTTTCTTCTGTTGGGACTACAAAAAGATAATTTATTATGTATGCTTCTAATTTTAAGCACATTTATTTTAAAAGAGGATACTTTCTTTCTATTAAATATATGTTTTTCTTTCTATATTGCAAAATATTTTCATACACTCCATATTGCTGGTATGTGTGTACTCTGTTCTCCCTTGGGGGAAAAAAAAGTGAGAGCTCCCTTCTAGCCTATAGGCTTCTAACTCTAGTGAATGAATTCTTCTTTTATTATTATAATTTGAATTCATCTGATTTATTTAATAATTCTTACCTCTAATCTTAAGATGAAGATGCAGGTGAAATATGTGGGGAGTAGTAAGGGAGCTAGAGCTGTGAAAATTCCCGACAGGTTAACTCTCACTACTTGGTTCATTCACTAGATTTGGTAAAGCTGCCATTCAACAGACTGTTTTTATTAAACAACTTTACTGAGATATAATTCACAAATCCCTACAATTCACCAGCTTAATGTGTCAAATCAATGTTTTAGTATATTCACAGATTATGAATTATCATCATACTTTCCTATCTGTTTTTCTCCTTTGTTCTGCCTGAACTATAAATACATAGCTTACGTATATCTAGCCTTCTTTCTGGTCTATGAAGTTGCCTGTAGACTTTGTTTTTGCTTTTATTACATTCCTCCTTTGCTTCCTTGATACAGCTATATCATAACACTTCTGATTTGCAGTTTAACGTTCGGGGTAGAATTGTTCCTATCTAAATGTTCTTATTTACTCACAATAACAAACTAGAAGGTGTTGGTGTGCCTCTGCTAGAATGTCTTTAGAAATGGGAGCTGTAAATTAGTCTTCAGCATGAGAGCTGTAAATTAGTCTTCAATGTGGTAAAGTTGCAACCACATTGATGGAAGATGAATTTTGTGACACGTGAACCGTACCCTACCCAAGCACTCAAAGCGAAGCGGAATTCATCTTATTTTATATTACTTTGTTCATGTCAACTGGTTTCTTGATAAAATGAGGAAAAGAAAGAAGCAGATTAGACATCTGTCTAGACCACTATTTCTCTCAGAAATCTAAAAAGAATTTTATGGCTGTGTCATCCGCCATTTTGTGAGAAGCAAGGTGGCCTCCACGTTTTCTGAGCGTCTTCTTCATTTCTGCCTCGACCGCCCCTTGACCACAGACATGTCTCGGGATCGGTTCCGGAGTCGCGGCGGTGGCGGTGGTGGCTTCCACAGGCGCGGAGGCGGCGGCGGACGCGGCGGCCTTCACGACTTCCGTGCTCCGCCACCCGGCATGGGCCTCAATCAGAACCGCGGCCCCCCGGGCCAGAGCGGCCCCAAGCCTCCGATCCCGCCACCGCCGCCACACCAACAGCAGCAGCAGCCACCGCCTCAGCCGCCGCTACCGCATCAGCCGCCGCCACATCCACAGCCGCATCAGCAGCAGCAGCCGCCGCCACCGCCGCAGGACTCTTCCAAGCCCGTCGTTGCTCAGGGACCCGGCCCCGCTCCTGGAGTAGGCAGCGCGCCGCCAGCCTCTAGCTCGGCCCTGCCCGCCACTCCGCCGACCTCGGGGACCCAGCCAGGGTCTGGGCCAGGCCAGACCCCGACGCCCGCGGTCACCTCGGCTCCTCCCGGGGCGCCGCTACCCACCCCGCCAAGCAGCGGGGTCCCTACCACACCTCCTCAGGCCCGAGGTCCGCCGCCTCCGCCCGCGGCGGGCCCGGGCTCAGGTCCGGGGCCTAAGCAGGGCCCAGGCCCTGGCGGTCCCAAAGGCGGCAAAACCCCTGAGGACCAAAGCCGGGTGGCGGCCTAAGCACTCCTGGCGGCCACCCGAAGCCGCCGCATCGAGGTGGCGGGGAGCCTCGCAGGGGCCGCCAGCACCACCCGCCCTAACACCAGCAGCACCACCAGGGGCCCCCGCCCGTTGGGCCCGGCGGCCGCAGCGAGGAGAAAATTTCGGAATCGGAGGGGTTTAAAGCCAACTTGTCTCTCTTGAGGAGGCCTGGAGAGAAAACTTAACACACAGCGATGTCGGTTGTTTGTTGGGAATCTACCTGCTGATATCACGGAAGATGAATTCAAAAGACTATTTGCTAAATATGGAGAACCTGGAGAAGTTTTTATCAACAAAGGCAAAGGATTCGGATTTATTAAGCTTGAATCCAGAGCTTTGGCTGAAATTGCCAAAGCCGAACTCGATGATACACCCATGAGAGGTAGACAGTTTCGAGTTCGCTTTGCCACACATGCTGCTGCCCTTTCTGTTCGTAATCTTTCACCTTACGTTTCCGATGAATTGTTGGAAGAAGCCTTCAGCCAGTTTGGTCCTATTGAAAGGGCTGTTGTAATAGTGGATGATCGTGGAAGATCTACAGGGAAAGGCATTGTTGAATTTGCTTCTAAACCAGCAGCAAGAAAGGCATTTGAACGCTGCAGTGAAGGTGTTTTCTTGCTGACAACAACTCCTCGTCCAGTCATCGTGGAACCACTTGAACAGCTAGATGATGAAGATGGTCTTCCTGAAAAACTTGCCCAGAAGAATCCAATGTATCAAAAGGAGAGAGAAACTCCTCCTCGTTTTACCCAGCATGGCACATTTGAGTATGAATATTCTCAGCGATAGAAGTCTTTGGATGAAATGGAAAAACAGCAAAGAGAACAAGTTGAAAAAAATATGAAGGACGCAAAAGACAAATTGGAAAGTGAAATGGAAGATGCCTATCATGAACATCAGGCAAATCTTTTGCGCCAAGATCTGATGAGATGACAGGAAGAATTAAGACGCATGGAAGACTTCATAATCAAGAAATACAGAAACGTAAAGAAATGCAATTCAGGCAAGAGGAGGAACGACGTAGAAGAGAGGAAGAAATGATGATTCGTCAGCACAAGATGGAAGAACAAATGAGGCGCCAAAGAGAGGAAAGTTATAGCCGAATGGGCTACATGGATCCAAGAGAAAGAGACATGAGAATGGGTGGCAGAGGAGCAATGAACATGGGAGATCCCTATGGTTCAGAAGGCCAGAAATTCCCACCTCTAGGTGGTGGTGGCACAGGTTATGAAGCTAATCCTGGAGTTCCACCAGCAACCATGAGTTGTTCCATGATGGGAAGTGACATGCGTACTGAGCGATTTGGGCAGGGAGGTGCGGGGCCTGTGGGTGGACAGGGTCCTAGAGGAATGGGGCCTGGAACTCCAGCAGGATATGGTAGAGGGAGAGAAGAGTACGAAGGCCCAAACAAAAAAACCCCGATTTTAGATGTGATATCTAGGCTTTCATTCCAGTTTGTTTTTGTCTGTTTAGATACCAATCTTTTAAATTCTTGCATTTTAGTAAGAAAGCTACCTTTTTATGGATGTTAGTAGTTTATTGACCTAATATTTGTAAATGGTCTGTTTGGGCAGGTAAAATTATGTAATGCAGTTGTTTGAAACAGAATTTTTTTTCCTTATTTCCTTATTTTTTCTTTTTTTACTGTATAATGTCCCTCAAGTTATGGCAGTGTACCTTGTGCCACTGAATTTCCGAAGTGTACCAATTTTTTTTTTTTTACTGTGCTTCAAATAAATAGAAAAATAGTTATAATATTGATCTTCAACTTTGCCATTCATGCTTCTATTCACATTAGGCTAGGTATTCTACATTGAAAGCATGTGAGTGTCTAGGCCTTTGAATGGCATATGCCATTTCTGGGAAATGTATCTGGAGGCCGAGTATTGCTTTCTACAGATAACTGCCCCCTTTGTTTTAAAAAGAAGAAATGCATATTGAAGTAGTTTCATGATTTGTTTGGCATTATATAGGAAGTACACTGGTGCTAAGTGTTTTTTAAATGGTTATGTAAGCAAAGCCGAACTGTAAATCTTAATTCAGGAATATGTATTAAGATTTTGGAATGGGTGTGAGACAATTGGTAGAGGGTGAAAGTGGGTTTGATTTAAATTGATCTTTTATGGCCCTATGATCTATCCTTTACTTGAAAGCTTTTGAAAAGTGGAAAGATCATTTTGTTGCATTTCCCCATTTCTTGTTTTTAAAAGACCAACAAATCTCAAGCCCTATAAATGCTTGTATTGAACTTTTACATTTGAATTAAAGATTGTTAAACATGAAAAAAAAAAAGAATTTTATAAGTTCATAATTAATTTGTAATAATTACCAATTAAAATATATTTAATTGATGCCTATGTTATGGTTTTCTAAAAATTGAGCCTACACCAAATAAATAATAGTGAATGTTTTTCTTCTCTTTCCTGGAGTGACATAAATTTAAAGATCAGATAACTCATTGGTTTCAAAGTGAAACATTATTCATTATTTCCTCTGAACAACACTAGGGAAGTTCACGTGAATACATGGTAGTATATAAAACAAAATGAAGAAAAGACATTCAGTGCAATTTCTTACCTTGATTTAAAGGAATAATTTTTAAAATTCTCAAGGTTCTTGCAGTTTGAAGCATTGGAATGAAGCTTAGAGGTGAGTATCTTATAATAATCCTGTGGAATTAAATTAGAGTTATTTAAAAGTCAAATTACATCTATGCTACTTATTTTTGGCTTTTTATGGTTTTGAAACTTATTTTTTAAACCATATATGCAAACATTTCCCTTGATCATATGATTCCATATTGCAAACAGTTTTATTATTGATTGTAAGACAAAGATTGCTATGGTGGAAGGTGGCCAGGTAATTATTAATCTATAAACTTAAATTATGGGAGTTTACAAAAGTTTGACACTGTGAATACACTTAATTTCTTATCAAACATTCTAGCCTATGTTCATAAATCTTTTGTTATCTAATTGCTGAAAAGATAGTTATAATAAAAAATGAATATCTAGTTTTTTAAGGAATAGACTCATTTTAAGTATTTAGACTGATGATGATGATGGTAATTATGGATGTGATATGAGGATAAAGATGAAGAGACGATGAGGATGAAGATGGTGATGATACTGATGATGATGGTGATGGTGATGACGGTATAAGTCAGACTGTGTATTGATTAAGGGCACAGACTCTGAAGCCAGATTGCTTGTGTAGAAATCCATGCTCTACCATTAACTAACTGGGCGACATGGGCAAATTATTTAAATCTTTCTTGCCTCAGTTTCCTTGATTGTAAGGTGGGGTTAATAACACTTCCTGATTGAGAGGGTTTTTTGAGGGATTTAATGAATTAACTTATGTGAAGTACATAGAAGAGCACCTGGAACATAGTAAGGGCTCTGAAAGTGTTAGCTAACAGCAACAGCAAAACAGCAAAGACAATGGTAACAATAGTAAAAGTGTGATGGTAATGATTACAGTGATATGAAACACTATTTTAGAATGCTTACAATATAGCAGATACTGTTTATGCTCTTTATAAATGTTATTTTTAAAACTGATCAAAAATCTACATATAGAAAATCATTTTTTATTATTTTTAATAACACTTTGATGCCAGTAATGATTCCCATAGCTAGAAAACAGAATACATTAAATAGAAGTATTAAAAAATATACATGAAATTGTTAGAATTGTCTGAAGCATTCCAGAAAATCTGTGTATGGGGTGGGTGTTAAAGATACCCTATTCTGATCTCTAGCATATTTACTGGTCTTAAGCAATGTAGCTACATGTAATGTAGTTTGGGAATTGAGAATCAAATCTGCTAGGACATTCTCCTAAGTATTCAGGAGATTCTTTGCTCACTTATCACTAAAAGGCACACTTAAAATGCACAAATTCAATCATTATCATTCTTGCTCCAAATAGCAGAAAACAATCCACTCCTTTCATTTTTATTGCATCTTCTGAGGACTAGGTCAGAGGCAGCTGAAAGAACTCACTATAACTTTGAAATATTCTTCATTTGCAGACTATCTGCAGGCAGAAATTTT
This sequence comes from Aotus nancymaae, assembly GCF_030222135.1. Lineage (NCBI taxonomy): Eukaryota > Metazoa > Chordata > Mammalia > Primates > Aotidae > Aotus > Aotus nancymaae. The sequence goes on along the minus strand of NW_026988442.1, from coordinate 46,022,887 downwards.
TGTAGACATCAACTATTTTTTATGCAAAACATTTTCTGAGCAAAACATTAAAATAGACTCAATTTAAAGAAATACTCACTCAAACACAGTTATGCTGAAATCAAGCCAGTTCCATGGATCACCAAGGAAGGAAAAAGATCCTGCCCAGACACCTCTTGCAAAGAGTTTTACAAGTATTTCAAATGTGTAAATTCCAAGCAAAGTATTTCTGCAGAAATTTGTTTCAAATAATATTAATGGCGAGAATAATACATTGTCAGCTCTGAAATACCATGTCTATGATAACTAGTTAGCATTTAAGAATAAGTCATCAGAATGGTGAGAGCAGGTCTACTTGATAGGCCAAAACAAACCAACCACCAATAAATTAGACGACATTCAAGAAAGCAAGTGCTCCTTGAGCCCTAGCTCAATGCTTTAAATAGGATTTCTAGGGTAGGTTGTGTCTCATGGCATTTGCTGGTACATTTGACTATTAAAGTTTTTCATTACTGTAGCCACGTAGTATAATTTGAACTCAGGTAGCATGATGCCTCCGGCTTTGTTCTTTTTGCTTAGGATTGCCTTGGCTATTTGGGTTTTTTGGTTCTATACAAATTTTCTTTTACAGGAACATGGATGGAGCTGGAGGCCATTATCTTTACCAAACACAGACATGGAAAACTAAATAGCACATGTTCTCACTTAGAAGTGGGAGCTAAATGATAAGAACACATGGGCACATAGAGGGGAACAACACACACTGGGGCCTTCCGGAGGATAGAGGGTGGGATGAGGGAGAGGATCACAAAAAAAGTAACTAATAGGAACTAAGCTTAATACCTGGGTTATGAAAATATCTGCATAACAAAACCCCATGACACAAGTTTACCTATGTAACAAACCTGCACTTGTGCCTCTGAACTTAAAAGGTTAAAAAAAAACTTTTTCATTAAAGCCTAGCTGAGAGGTGATAGTTTTATATATTATGTAGGTAAGTGATAAAAACAGCAAATATCAAATTTGCTCTGTATAGGGATTACACAATAAGTAATAATTATCATTAAGGGAATGTGTAAGATCTAATTTTATTATGTACATATTTGAGGATTTTTTTATGGTGAATAATGTTATAGTCACCTTCCCAAATCAACTAGTTTTAAGAACAATATTAAAGATCAAAAGGTAACTTCAAGAAAGCCTTTTCCCCAGAAAATTTAACAGACCTTTTCATCCTTACAGTACAAAGCAAGTCAGACTACTGGTATGTCTTAGGAAAGAGAGGAGTAGAGCAGAAAGGAAGAGAAAGTCATTTTCTTAATGAGTGGAAAGGACTGAAAGTTACTTGAGTTAGAAGCAAATCAGGAATGAGATTTCAATAGCAAAGAAGATGAGAAGGAAGCACTGAAATAGTATCTTAATCATTAACAAGTATTAAATTTATTGTAATATAAAATATGTAATTCAATGTTATGGAAATAAAATGTAAACTATTAAAATATATAATTATATATGATATTATGTATAATGTAATTATATAACTTACTCTACTACTGGTCTCCATTTTGGCAAATTAGTAAGGGACATAAATATGCAATCGGTCAGGACGCTAATTAGAATAAACAGCCGGAAAAGGGTAGCTTATAGTCAAGAAATAATAGATAATAAATAATATTGGAAAAGATATATTTCTATAAAAACAATGAGCTAAAATATTTTCTTAAATGTTGAAAAAATATTAATCTTGTTGAACAATAGGCATTAATATTTGTTAATATTTACTATTGTGTGTATTAGAAAATATACTTCATTTGTATTTTCAAATGTGGAACACTTGATGAAGTATAATCTAGATTTCAATATGACCTAACATGAGATATAAACTCAATAAAGAAAAATATGCAGAAATAGTTGAGTAATAGTATAGTTGCATTTAATGTCAGCACAGTTTAAAGTCAACAAGTCAACAGAAAAGGATATGGATGTACCAAAACCTTGATAGTTGTTCCTCTAATACAATTGAAAGGAGACAATGTACACAAGATGGAAGCAGCATTGAATCTGAAGATTGTTCTGTTTTTATTTAATACTATGAAAGTCTGTAAGAAGAAAAGTGATCAAGTGAAATTAGAACTCAGAAACATAATCTCATCAATTATGTAACATACTGCCAATCAGTAATCATTATAGTCTTGGACTCTAACAGCTATACTTTTCTATGTTTTTATGGACTAAATCAAATGGAAATATTTTACCTGTATTCATTCATATTTAGGCTTATCTGTCTACCATTTCTACTTTTTTTTTTTTGCTACTGTTACACTCACAGTAACAGTTATTGTCATAAGTCACAACCTCCAGTCCCCTTAGAGAACTAACAGAATAGGAAGAACACAATACCCAATGGCTCACAAAGATCCTTTAAAAATGCCAGAGCCAGTGCATCTGAGAACATAATGAATGTTAAAAGTTAGATTCTATTTCAGAGCAAATCAAATGTGGGATTATGATAGTAAAGAATATCCAATGCATCAAAATAGTACATTAACTCAGAACAATTATCTATGAAATAAAACCAAACTTGCATTAAATTATTCACATAGATATATCTAACCCAGAAATTTATAACATGTTACACCTAATACATGGAGATATTAAAGCATTAAAATTCTAACGAAAAATAATGAAATATCAGAAATATCCTGAAATTAAAATTAAGTCATATATCTATGTATGTGTGCATTCTTGTGTATGCTCATGAATGTGTGTGTGTACATATAGATATATATACCTGTATATAAATAAGTTTGTATATTTTTATATTTGTGTATATATATATATTCACTATATGTATATCTGGAAAAAATTTTATTGTGGGGTATAAAAAATAAATAGCGAATACTTTATAGCTTATAGTCTAAAAGAGTATATTTTATTATTTATAATATATAATATACTGAGATACAATAAATTATATACTAGAAATATATTAAATACAATCTATTAGATACTACAGTATTATATATTATACAGATGACTATTTCTATTTTTATATGTATAGAAAAATGGACTACTTTGTAAAAATATATATTCAACAATAGTTCATGAATAAATGTTCTAAATGGAAACTAAATTGCAATATAATTCTTCTTGATAAAATATTTTTCTAACATACAATCTGTCAACATTTTGACCTATGCTATAGCTATTTTCCATCTATTTTAAAAGCAAACAGAAAGTAAAAATTTTAAAAAGCCAAAGTAAGTAAATCTGATTTTTAAAAATGTGCTTTCCATGCTATTTTCCAGAACAATCTCAAACTTCACATAAGATGTAGTATCTGTCATTGTGATGAAATGAGGAATATCAGATACAATAATTTCCCAATTTTAGGAGCTGAAATAGTTTTATTAATTATAAAAGTACTTATTTTATGCCACTTTTAACAGAATAAACCAAATCCAACTCAAAAGCTTAAATAACTTGTCATTTATAACAGCACTTTGTATAATAAACTATCCTTGCAGTTCTTGCCCCAGATGTTTCATGGGAACTAGACTAAGAGTAACTCTGGGCCTTGCTTTATTTTTCAAAATCTTTGGTTTTGTCTTCAATAACACACCTAGCGCTTTGCCAACCATGTCTGTACACACTGCAGGGGACTCAGAACTCTATGATATTACACCCTAAGTTTACTGTGCCATATCAATTACTATGACATAAACACAGCAAAAACTGAATGTAGAAGTAATTGAGATGAGGGCTTAACTTATACTTTCATTAAAATGCTCTCAAGATTAGGCATGCATTTTATGACAATGTTGCATAATGCCCATGGAGGCTCTCAGAGATACTAGAGTCTTTTTAAGTTAATGTACACATTTCTACCGTAAAACGCCAATACTCGTCCAGTATGACAAGTTTTCCAAATAATTGTAATTTATTTCAAAAAGTAACTTTGTCTTCCATCCAGAGAATGTGGTGCAATTCCTTTTCACCCATTTGTTAATATCATTGAATGCTCTACAAGAATATCAAATTACATTTGTTCACTATGAAGCTAATCATCACCTCCCCCGAATCTGATCTTCTTTCTAGTTATTACATTTTGTCAGTGGCATCACCACTCCTCCAAGCTGAAAACCTTGGCATTATTAGTCAGTCAAATCCTGCTTCTTCTTCTCAGCTTTGTTCTCTCTGTCTCCTCTTGACTTCAGGCCTGGATTACTCTCTCTTATTTCATCTTTCTAATCCTGTCTCTTCCATGCAGTCATCATTTAGAAATCTACTGGGTCAACGCTACTTAAACATTACACTCTTTGCATCAGTCCTTTGATCACCACATTAAAACCATGTTGACATCTCCGTTACCTCAGCTCATATTTTACAACTTGCAACAGCTAAGTTTCTAGTTATAGCATCACTTTCTCTTTTCCCCCTTCCAGAACCGTTCTCTGCTCTTGCCTACACACAGGTCTTACCTTTGCCTTATTAAAACTTTGAAGTGCTCTTTAAGCTATAACTCAAATTCTGCATCGTTATCCTTAATGATTCTTTCAGCTTCATTGGTTCACACTGATCTCTGATTTCTAAATACAATTATTTTCACATTTAGCATTTTGTGCTTGTACTGGGGTTGTACATATAGTAGTAGGTGCCTAAAGTCATTTTGGATATAAGGAGTAAGTATATGCATGTATGAATGAATAAAAATGATAAGTAACATATGGATTGTATTTACTTTTCTTATGTCTGAGAACTCATCACATTGAACATTTTAAGTTGTTGAGAATATTCTAGGCATTTTACAGGCATTTTAAAATTCATAACCACAAATGGACAATCATCATGCTCCCGTAAAATATTTCACTTACATTAAGGCATACCAATACATATATTAAGTAAAGTAATCCAAAATATACTACCTAACCAAGTAAGATACTAGTTTTGATAAAAACCTCCAATATGTGTGTTCCCAAAATGAGTTAACTTATGCAGTTCTGTATAATTTTCCTATCTCAATTACATTTTCTGTACGTCTGGAAATAAAACAATAAATATGTCATCAAAATAATCTCAATTAATTCTCACATTTTTTTTCTCGTGGTAGTATGGGTCCACATCTTCCAAGGGCTCTGACACCATTCCTCGAGAAAGGTTTCCATAAGTAAATGGAAGCTCTTTGCCAACTTCCAAGTCAGTATTTGGCTTTAAATCTTCTTCTTCATGTTCCTCATTATGTGTTTTAGCAATACGCTGTTGTATACATTCAAAAGACTCTCTAGTGAAGGGAACAAGGCCCTTAGGTTCTAGTGAAGCCAACATTTCCAATTTTGTACCTGTAAAAAATTCTATATTAAAGTTGGCTATATTAATAAAAACAAAGTACAAAAGTTTGGGTCATGAAAAATAGAGACCAGTAAACTGAATACATGCATTTAAAGAATATATTCCTTAGTGTTGTAGAAATCTAAGTTGTCCTGAGTTTTACTGTACTTAATATCAAATTTAATTTGTAATTTCATGAGTAACTCAATCTGTTTAACTTATTCATCTTTTTAACACTCTTTCTTTTACTGAAATCTACATTTCAACTTCTCCATTCTAATAAGAGATCTTTTTTTTAGAAAGCTCTTTTTTTGGCTAGTGATCTTTTTTCCTGGCAAATCCAATCATTTCCCTGTGAGACATATTTAACAATTGACTACACTCTTCTTTAAACTTACTCTTCATTGGCTCTACACCTTACTCCTCCCCATCTCTTTTTGTATCTCTGATTACTTTTCTTAAATCAATTTTAACATGGGTCAAATTTTAACCCAAGTTTCAACTCTGATATCTCTTAAGGTTTTACCTTCTTCCTCTGTTATATCTATCATTCTGATGAATGCACGGGCAAACAGTTTTAATTACTCTTCATATGCAAATATTTACCAAGCACACGTGAATATTTCCCAAAGGCTTTCTTTCCCCAGATGTCTATGTAGTAACTTCACCAGTGGCAGCAACTTAACAGGTTAAAAACAAAATTCATTGTCTTTCTGCGTGACTAGAATTACTCTTTAACCACTGAGCCACTGTGAAAATAAAAACTCAAACTAATTACGTTGAAAATTATTCATGGCATTTTTCTCTCTGTCATCAATCGCTTTATACAAATTAATTTTCTTTCAACAATTTTCTATTATGAATCTTGAATAATATTTATCTATATATGCCCTTGAATGTAATCATCTTTGTAATTCTATATTTGGGGTACTCTCATAGTTTTCACATATTTCAACTCTAGTCTAGGATATAGGATCTAGTCTTTGAAATAGGTAGCTATTTCAAATTATCCTATAGGCAATTCGAAGTGCTATTCGTTAAATATAATTTCATGTATAAAGTCCCCATTCATCAACTTTACTCGTTTTTCACATATGCAAATATTTTATTTTACTAATTTGTTCCAGTCCAATTCCTGTCAAAATGTACTCTTCCAATGATTCTACTCAATGTCAAATGATTAATTTTTCTTTATTTGTTCACATAAACCCTCTTTGTAATTTTATTATTGCAATTAAAGATAACAAATTTTGTATTTGATATTGTGGCATTTTCCATCTGTGTATTTTCTCTCGCAGTGCTGGAACTAGCTGAATTACTTCTATAACATTTTCCCAAGACAGAAATCACCCAAACACATATATACACATACATATGTTCTACTTCAGAATTTTTCACTGTTGTGCAAAAGTGAGTTGTTTAATACTTTAACACATTATTTGTCTATTAATTAAAAGTAACCAAAAGATAAGTTATTTAATATTATTGGGACACCACTCATTGCAAGAATCAGACTTCAACTGCTAGCATAAATAAATGAAGGGCAGGATATATTTTAAACATACAAAATGCAATCTTATAGACATTCAAGGAAAGAATACATAGTACATTTCTGTGTCATAAATGTACTACAGAAAATAAAAATGAGAAGTAAAGATGAAAATAAAAATTGGGATGACTACTTATACCTTTCATGGAATCCTGTTTTCTGGGTTTTGCTTTACTTTTCATGTCTGCAGCATTCTACTTAAAGAATGACATCCTTTTCTAACTTCTAAGAATGCACATAGACTAAAAATATTGACACTCTTAACTTTATTTGGTTTTTCAGTCTAAGTTCTGACCATATACTTATAACATATGTCTCAAAAAATAGGTAAATAAAAATATACTTTAATTGACTGAGCCCAGCCTGTGGATTCATTTACACTTGGTTCAGTCATTTGTGATCAACGACAGGAATATTTTTGCAATAGCAGTGGCTTCTCACACCCAAGTCCTTCAACAAATGTTTCAGGGATATGGTACAAGGAAATTTTAAAGGGAAGAATATGCACTAGGAAGGGCAACATATATCTACTTACAGCTGTCTTCCCAGACTAATGGTATAAAAACTCACCTTAAAATTTACTTATTTCCAAATGTCTTGCTCAATATCATGCACATAACTGAGACATCAAAAGTTTGCTAAGATTATTTCTATTTGTACCATATGCACACATATACAAACATGCATATGGTCATATTTCACATATTAAACTTTATTGAGGGGAGTAAGATGCGCTGAATAAGTACAATTGTGAGTATGGAGTTAGATAACTAAGTTTATTCTTACATATGAAATCTTTTTTCCTTTAAAATAACAGCCTGTCAAAATATTTTTTACACAGAGATCCTTGAATATATGTTAAATAATTTTTAAATAACTTATTGGTTATCTTTATAAATGGTCCTTATTATATTATGATAAAATATGTGATGATCCCAAAGGCACTGCTGAATGATCCTGTTGTGGTTTTAGACTTTTGTTTCCTGCCTTAGCAATCAACTGTGACTTGATATTGTCTTGCTATTGCTAATCTCCAAGTTCTATGTGGAAAGAGTATCTAAATTTCTGGGTGAAGAACTAAAGATTGTTGAACCTCTTCAAAGAAAAAATTCATGGGCTCTGTGATAGTTACTGGCTGCTCAGGGACATTTTTCTCTTTACATGAACCAACCCTATTTGTGCTCTACTTTCTCACCATAAGCCTTGATTATTAAATAAGGAAAGTGAAGTAAAATATATGTAATTGAACATTAGTAAGTCAATATATAAAATGTCTCACAAGATAAAAAAATGTGCTATATGGTATTAAAATAAGATAGGCCTATATTTTTGTCTAAAGGCTGGTGGCCAATGAATACGACATACCCAATTTATCTATATTCTCTATGACTTATTCAAAATATCAACAATTTAGGATGTGATAGAGAAAAAACCTAGTAGAAACACATTAAACAAATAAAATCATGAACTTTGAACTTAGACCTACAGTCAAATCCTAAACTCTGTTACTAATGTTCTAAGAAATCTCAAATTATTTAATAATCCTGAACGTATTTTCTCAGCCATAAATTGGAATTCCTCCTCAAGTTAAATGAGGATAAATCAAAATAATATGAGTAAAAATACCTAGTACAGTAATTGGCACATAATACATGGAAAATAAATATAAATTTTTAACTGTGATAAAATTTGCTGCATGAGAATGATGAGTCAAATTTACTAGACAAAGAATATAATAGGAATACTTGTAAAACTTCAAAACTTCAAAAATACCCATCGGCACAATTACAGCAGAGAAGAGATATGCTTTTGTAACAGAGAAAATTGTCAAGCGATTTTACTTAATAGTCATTGCAATATAAATCAATACTAATTTGTGTCTGCCACAAACACTAATATAATCTCTATCTGTGTTGATGGAAGATGCAGGAAGCAGTCCTTCTCTACTGTGCTGTAATCTAAGAACACCACACCTAAAAGGCACATACATAAACTGAAGGGCCTTCAAATGGAGCCAGCATGTTGATTAAGTAAAATAAAACCATGTACAAATAAGCTAAAAGAATGGAGAATGTATAGTTAAGGGGGAAAAAAACTCAAATACAATCTTACTGTTTCCATGTATCCGAATGGTTCTCACGGGGAAGAGAAATTAGATTTCCATATTGTTCAAAAAGGATGAACTAGAATCAATGAGCTGAAGCCAAAAGAGCTTTAGCTCAAGAAAATAAAGATCTTCTAAATAACTGTCAAAAATGAAACATGTTGATTTGGACATTAGACCTTCCCCTGAACTACAACACAGAAGCACATACTTCTTGACGAGCAGTGGGATGATTTAAATAGATTGGAACATTCTAAGGTTAAGATCATTGGATTAAATTTGTTGCAGTTTCACATGATATAAAAGTCTGACAGAAATATTAGCTAACTAAAACTACATAGCATTGAATTAACAAAATCAGTATATTTTTGATATTTTTAGAGATCCATTCTGATTACTAACAAATATATTAAACTAATATAAGAATATTGACCTTAAAAGCAGACACAAAGGGAGGTTACAAACTTCTTGCATGGATGCTGCCATTAATGAAAATGGTTTAAATACCTTCCACTGAAACCACAAGACCCAATTTGCCAGGTCGTCTTCCTATTGCATAGTCCTAGTATAATGCCCCTTTTCTTTTTCTGATACTACTACTCCATAGAAAATTAATCATGGACTCTTCGTTTGCCACCCCGCCCCTCAGCTATGAGACCTCAGTAACACAACCTGACTTTTCCTCACCTGTAAAATTTGGAATCCCTCATATATCTCACAAAGTTTTAAAGATTAAATCAAACCACAAAGAAATCCTGGTCCACAGCTCTGGTTTCATCAGTACTAATTCTGTCTTCCAACCCAGTCACTTATCCCAGAAGATTGTTTTAGTGATAATTTTGATGTTGAATGAAATGGGTTGTTGACTAGATGAATGAATGAAAGGACAGCAGGCATTGCCTTTGTCCTTTACTGCAAAAAAAAAAAAAAAAAAATGCAAGCACTTATCAAATGGAACTGGCATGCATCCAACTTCTAGATGGTTGAGTGCAGACTGTTAAATTATTAATCATTAAATCATAATTCAGTAAAATCATTTCTGTGGGGAATTTATATAATATGGTGCAGGCACTACACTTTCTGGTGAGCCATCTTAATACAGCACTAAAGTCTGAAAAGTATAGAAAGATTAATAGTTAATCCATCCATTAGACTGCTTTCTGAAAAATTGAATAGCTAAAGTAAGCTTTTGGCAATAATTGTATCACAGTCAATTGAATCAAGTCAAGATCTGGACACTAAAAAATTTGTTGTACCCATATTTTATATTGTTGACTGAAGTGGAAGCCATTCCTGTTTAGTATCAGTTGAAATTTGCAGGAGCAGCAGAAGTATGTGGAAATGCGGTGAATTCTCGTGGAAAAAAATATTTCTCCTTGAAAGAAATTTCAAATTTGAGTATGAGCCAAAATTTATTATAATCTTTATGGCAATTATGTTTATGGCCATGCTTAAGCAGTACCATTTTTGAAGCACTGGATTAGATGTTTCTAATTAAATTACTTTATTTTCTCACACATCTTCATTATGATGATAAGAATGGGGAGACAGTGTTTGATCAGTTTCATGACTTTTCCATCATTGAATAGCTACTAAGGTGATAAAAAATAAATATTAATCTAGATGTATTTATATCTATATTTTAGTACACTTAAGCTACTCTGCAAAAATACTTATAAGATATACCTTTTGGGGGCAAGTGTAAACAATTGATACTTCAGTATGGCTACTTGAGAAACATCCAAAAATCAGTGAGCTCACTGGGATAATTTAGCCACCAACTTTTACAATTGAGTAGCTGACAGTTTGATGTAAGGTGGGACTGTCTAGTAATTTTCTTTAGGTAAATGTTGTCAAAGTAAAATGTTTTCTGTTTTGTAAAACCAAAGGTGAGCAAGCATAGTGGACATTAATTTGGAGGGGACATGGTACTGCCTAGCATGCTAATCCACTGTCTAGATTTAGGAAGCTCATTATTGTATGAATTGTAGTTGGAGACCTACTGCAAGAGAAGTGAAAGAAAGCATCAGATACCTTTTCCAGCCTCTTATGGATATAAGAGGTGAACACATGACTTTGGCCAATCCAATCAATGCACCAATTCAAAATTTTTAATTTAGATCTAAAGACACAAAATAAGAAAGGCAGTGGATAATCCATTTTTGCAAGAGAAACAGAAGCTTCAGTAGCATTTTGGGAAGCAGTAATATCAATGGAGCCAACAGCAGTCTCCAGTGTCACATTTTTGGTGGTTTTAGGACGAGATGTTATTTATGTCCGCTGATCTGGTTTTGCCATTTGACGTTGGCTGTGGTCTTGGCTGCAACTTAGTGCCTGTCTGAGCACAGACTAGTAAGTATTAGTTTTAATCTATCACATGTTTTCATTTCTCCTATGCCAATTTTGTTACTGTGATTAAGCATAATTTGAAATATTCATATAATATGGAATCTACAAAAAAATTTAATAATTTGTTTCAAATGTAAGTGAAGAAATAGATACTGAAGTATCAAATTATTCAATAACTGATAGTGGGAAGTTTGTAGAAAATGCTTTCTCACTGGTATATTCACACTTAAGTGGACATTGTGTCAGTCACTGAATCACTGTTAGTTCCCACCAATCACTTTTTCTCTCTTTTATGTCCCAATTTCCATAAAGGCTTTGGAGCATAAGACATAGTTCAAATTTGGGTTTACTTTTCTTTTAAAGGCATTTTAAAGATTGAGTATTCTCTGCCTTCTAGTTATGAAAATGGCGTGGGTTTTGTTTTGGTTTGTTATATTTATTTGCATAGTTTTGTATACCTATTATGTTGTATTTGTTTTTCTTGTTGTACTGCACTGTTTGTGGAATACCTGTAGGAAGGTTCAGAACTGGGCAGTTCTCATTATCCCTGACTCCATGAACTACTTGCATTAAAATAAATTCTAGATGGCTCAATTATTTAAATACAAAATAAAATTTAAATTTAAAAGAACAAAATTTGTAAAAACAGTTATAAGTGAATTTATTTTTAATAATTTAAAATGAAATTCTAGTGAAGCAAAGTGCTCGTTAGGATATAAAAAAAATTCTGTTTTTGATCATATAAAATAGTATACTGTTCTTGGTATATTGTATAAAATATGTCTAGGGTGAAATCTGGTATTATATAAAATAGTATACTGTTCTTTGTATATTGTATAAAATATGTCTAGGGTGAAATCTGGTATTAAGTTTATAAATTAAAATGTTTACACTTTATCCTAGCAATTTGAGCAACAGAAACTTGACCCTTGTGTACAAATGTCAAATACATTTATGTACTCAAATCTGTTCATAATCATATAATTTGGATAGTTAAGAGAAGCAGTCAACATGTATCTCAGGTGCAGTCACTAAAAAAGATTATAGTATATCCTTAAAATAAACTACTATTTTTTTTGTTATTCTGTAACTATATTGAATTTTAAAGTTAGATACATATAGAATAATCTAGAAATAGAAACAAGTATTAACTGGGAATAATGTCATTCCTGTTATCTTAATTTTTAAAAAATATTGATAGTTTATTTCTAACTTTGTACATAGATAACAGGTCCCGATAATGAAGCCTAGAAAATCCGGCTCGTATGACCAACTGTCATCCATAAAGAGAATATGGACTATGAGAAAAGCATCAGCTTAGAAATTAGGGAAAGATACTGTCTTTTCATTTTTTGGTGGGTTTGAGGCACATCTGAAACAACTAAAAGAAAAATTCAGAGATTGGAAATATAAATCTGGAGGTTAATATACATAATTAAACTGTATGGATGTGGACAGGTTTTACATGTAAATATAAATAGCTATATTTACAAACATATGAGTGTGTGTGTGTATATATATAGTATATGGTTATATCATTACATGAATATGTAAATAAATATAAATAGTTGAAACCCACAGAAATAAAAGAATTATGTGTATTTGCAAAATGTATGAAATTCTTTGTGGAATGATTACAAGGGCAGTATATTGAAAAGCACCTACCTATTAAGATTTATGATTAAAAAATCAACTCTATAAGGCAAAAGATTTTATTTATCATCACTAATACATATTTTAAGTGACATGGTTCAAATATTAGAAAGGTATATCACCATGAAATCTTGAAAGAAATTTGGAAAAAATGACACATTATAAATTAGGAAATCATGATTAAGCATAATCCCTGCCTTCTGAGCCAAATAAAAAGGAAACCAGAAGACAGTGTAACGATATCTTTAAGATGTCAAAGGAAAAAGAAATTCAAAACTAGAATTCTACATACGGCAAAAATACGCTTCAAGAATGAAGACAAAATAAATATGTTTTCACATATTTCAGATGAAAATTCTATCTTTAAGAAGGAATGAAGAGAATGAAAAATAATAAATATATGGGAATACATATTTTTAAAAGCACAAGTATCCAAAATTGGAAAAAGTCCATCAAGACAAGAATAGATTTATGAAAATAAAAATGGAAGTCTATACCATAGAATACAATCAGCAAAAAAATCAATGAACCTAACAATGACTGAGTGACAAAACATTGTGCTGAGTGAAAAAAGTCTTATATCAAAGACGACAAACTATAGGATCCAATTTATATGAAGTGCTAGAAGAGAGCAAGCTAATCTTGGGAGTAGTGAAGGAGCTGACTGTGATGCTGTGACGACCTCTCTGTGGTGATGGCAATGTTCAATATCCTGGTAGCGATTTGCAGCACACCGGTGTGCACATTTGTCAAAACTGATAAAATAGTGCCCTTCAGATTTGTGCTTTCATTTTACCTTCAAAAAAACAATAAACAAATCCTGAATTCTAGTTACTCATATGAATGATCAAGTGTTTATGTGTAAGATGTACTGCGATTTTCAACATATTTTGAAAGGTATCACAAAATAAGAATTTATGTATGGTTTGAGGGATGCACACAGGGAAAGATATATGACCAAGTAAATATAAAATAATAATTGAAGACTCTAGTTATTGAGAATATAGATATCCTTTGCAGTTCTGCCAACTTTTCTAGGTGTTTGAAATGTTTTATTATGAATATTTGAGGAAAAAAGTTTAATTCTGGAACAAAATCATCTGGATTCAAATCTGGGCTTTATCATTTTCTAACAGTAAACCTTAGGCAAGGTATTTAACCTCTCCATGCCTCAGCTTCATCCACTATAAAATGGGAATAATAAGAGTGCCTACCTCATAAAGTAATATGAATACTGAATGAGTTAAGACATATAAAGCACTTAGGACAATGCCTACCAGGTACTGTGCACTCAGTAAACATCAGCTATTACTAGTTCTAATCCTTTAAAGCACTGTATTTTCATTTTACTCCTCTTTTTAATGGAAATATTGCCGTCCCAGAATTTATACAGAAGATATGCAGAACTTAATTTTTTTTACTGATAACTCAAAAGAAGAATAAACTATAATGATAATCTATAATATTTTAACATTCTTAAATTATTTTTAAACTCAAAGGGCTCTGCTTTTTACTTTCTTTTTTGCTTTATATATTTGTCCTTTATCATCATTGTTAGATTGTATTCTTGCTAATTTTGAGTTGCTTCTTCATATTTACCATATCTTCTAACAAATGTCTCTAACTTGCAACTTGTAAAGACCGTAATAGACTGCAAGTGACATCCATGCTGTCCAACAACAACAACAACAACAAATCAACCATCGACATGCTGTCAAATTTTGAGCTGTTCAGAAACCTTTTCCTCCTGCACACCCCAGCCCCGCCAACCTGATACTCCAGTATTTTCTTGTCCTGAGCTGTAGCCTGAGGGGTCGAGATTGATGGATGATGACTGCTGGGTAAATAAGGAATAGCATGTTTCTCTCTAGATTTCCAGACTCCAGTCAGGTTTAGAAGAAACTAATGATATTTCTTTTCATTTTAAGTGTAATCCAAAACATGTCATAATTATTACTTAATGACTTAAAATCCCCAGGGCAGAATTATTTATCTGTGGGAAGACTGAGAGGCAGCCAGATGGACAGATGTAACATCTGAGAGGAAACAGTCATGTACTGCTCTGAGTATTCAAGCTCTAGTCCTCAATACTGGCTCAGGCTTGAGCCTGTTTGTGGCATAACTAATTTATATTCTTGAATTATTTTTGTATTTGCATCTCTTTACTCCATCATGGCTATCACTTTCTTTATTTCAACTCTTTTTCTTGCCACAGAGATTGTTCCACTCTTTCACAACTTAATAACTTTGTTACGCCTCTTATCTTTAGATTCTTTGCAATTGTGTTCTGCTCACAGTTCAGCCCGTTTTGTCTAAGGTTCCTCAGTACATCTGCCTGATCTAGGATTCATCTGTTCTGGATCTGAGTTCTAGGCTTTTGGCTGGCTCTTGATTTCTAGATTACATAAGTAACTCCATCCATTCTTATCTTATATCCCTTGAAACACATCATTAGAATATTCTATCTTGCAGAAAGAAGTTGTAAAGAAGTCTCTCCATAATAAAATCATACTCACTTATTTTTATAATTATATATTTTAACATTTTTATTTCAGATATATTAAAGGATCTATGATTTTTTAAGTGATTATTCTTGGAGGTCCTATTTGGAAATAAGCTTAAGTACAGTTTTTATGTTTTTAACATTCATTTGTGTAACACGTAGTTATTAAGTGCCAAGTATGGTTCCAGGCAGCAACACTAGAAACGCTAATAAAGTATGAATATAGTCACTACCTTTATGGACAATGGGATACAGACTTGTAAACAAATAAAAACCAAGTCTTACCTTATTAATTAGTTTCAAAAGAAACAGTCTGGAATTAAAATCACCCCAAACACTGGTGGACCCGGTTCTATAGATTATACGTCAAATTTTCCACTACTATGGGACAATTAATATCTCTCTTCTTGAGGGAAGGAACAGTCTAAGACATTAAGCTTCAGAATGAGAGTCAACAGACACAATAGGATTAGAAGCCCACACAGTGCCAGAAAACCAAAGTAAATCACCCTGTCAGATGTGAATGCAAATATACTAAGATCAAAGAGCGTAAGAAAGGCTTAATGGCAGTTGAAACACTAGAAAAGGTGACAAATCACTGGGAATAAGATCTTTTTGAGGGTCTCCTGACTCACTAAGAAATGTGACTATGACAACGATAAAGGTAATAGAAAGGGAGGTTTCTTGGAATAAAAAGTGAAGCTGGTTCTGCCTGAAATGTTCCTACTTGAAGCTTCCAAGACAACAAAGATCTTTGATTCCCTATCAGTAACCCTGGGAAAGTCGTCGAGCCCCACATGCTAAAGAACTCAATGTTCCTAATTTCTCCAGATGTTCTCCAAATTTCCACTGCTTTGCAAAACAAGCTTCTAGAATTCTAAATTATCCTTTGTTATCTCACCAAAAAGAGCAAGCTGTAAAGGAGCCAAGATTGTCCTGGAATTCTATTTCTGGTGGATCCAGTCTGTTAAATCCTTGACCAAAAATTCCTGGCTAGTGGCCACATTAGGATTTAACAAGTGAAAGAAAAGTAGGCTGTGCTGCTTCTCAGAGGAATACAAAGGAGGCTCTATGATGCAACCAGGATATAACTTGCCCTTCATCCTGAGGTCCTTGATACAGTTTGTTCCCCTGAGATGCAAGACCTGATCTCATCCAAGACCTGATCTCAACTTCTGTTTAAAAAATTCCAGAACTGGAACATCCCTGGGACTCTTCAGGATCTCTCAGAACTAGCTGACCTCCTCGAGTATGCTCTTAATCTGTGGTTAGACTTAATCTGTAGATTTCCTTGACTTCATTATTACCCAGCTTCTCCTCAGCAGTAGAACTAAACTAATAGATCTACTAACCATATCCTAAATCAGTGAACAGACAGAAGAGTTCTGAACCAGTGTCATATAAGGTCACTCATAAACCTCCAGCACCAGGTCTAGCTCTGTGCTAGCTTCAGATAGACACAAAAGCTTCAACAATGAACCAGACTCTGGAAGGTTGACTAGATGTGAGTTTCAAATTTGCACTTCACAAGTTCTGGAGTTTCTAAGAGGTGAGAGAAGATGAGAGGATGGTGACTTCTGATCAACACCCTGGTACTGAGAGCCATAGAGAAAGAAAATCTCAGTACAAGTGATTTCAATCATACAAGCCCTGGACTGCATATCAGAAATCTCCTGGGGCTAATACTGAAAATTTAGGAACCAGTGGCCCAATCTAGACAGACAATTTCAGAATAGCTTGGGCTGCAGCCCATTGAGATGAATCTGATGCAGACTGCTAGGCAGAAAGATGCCTTGACTGGTAGCTAAGTTTCACCCAACCACTTTTATAAAGCAAGCAGATACCTTATATTTTCTTGTTTATTTTTTCTCATCTGATGGCTTGAGTATGAGAGATAAAGCATAGACAGAGTTGCTGAGGCAAATACCTGTTCAACAACAGCCCTTCTCCAGAAGATCCACAATCTTTTTACGTCTTTGGACACTGGTTTTCCCTCAGCTCTAACGACATTGCCATGTTGGCATTCACATGGTGGAGGACCTGTTGCAACACAGCTCTAAAGTCTGAAATCAAACAAACACAACTGGGACGTTCACCTTTACCCGCGGCTCCCACTCACCCACTTCCAGGATCTCTTTTTCCTTTTACTCTGTCCTCTCCTTTCCAACCCATCCAATCTTATGTTTAAGTAATGTGGCCTAAAGTTCTAGGTTACTTGGGGGCAGTTGGATTTATGTCTGTTTTTGAAGATTAACTATTAATTACATACCTTTACCTTTTCAAAAACAACCTGAGTCGGATGACAAATTACATGGCCACTCAATCAGGGAGCCAATGCTCCCCCTAGAGAGCCCAGTTCCCATGGAAGGAAGAGGCTGCATCAACAACATTCTGTAACAGCAACTGCAGCTGTATCTTCTCAGAAATAATGAAGGACAGGGAAGAAAAGAAATGCCAGAAGTCAGTGTTTTTCTTCTTCCCTACTCACCATTCCCAATTGTTTCCCCTGTCCCTCAGTTTTATTCCCAGAGCAGAGCCTGCCAGGAATGAACTCAAGCTCTGGAGATAGATTCTCCACCTGCAGGAGACAACTGCCCAGGGTAGTCACAACCTCTTCACTCCCATTTATTCCCATCTTAAGAAACTGAAAATGCAGCACCTAAAGAATCAATCTCTGTGCTTTCTGAGAAACTGGAGTTGATCCTAGGGGAGATAAAACAAATGTTAGGTTAGATTTGGCAAATAGAATTGTGGAATGTTCTATTCTATATTAAATATATATTCCTAATTCATTCCAAAAAGATTGAGGTTCACATTCAAGAATGTAGACCATAGAACAAGATAATATAAATTAAGGAAAATGAAACAAAAAAATAAGGACAGTGGATCAATAGACTGAGAATAATATTGCAAATGCCAATTTCATTCTGTATGCATCAGGAAATAAGGATAAAATGACTTCTTAGTTGTTTTCAAACTATTTTTAAACAATTATGCTGTGTATCAGACAAGGACAATATATCATGTATCATGTCTATTGCACCAGTGACATTCAAATAAGTGTAAAAACAAAGCCGTAACGATAATAACACTCAGTTAACTTGGGATTAGAAGGTATCATCTGCGTAAGTAAAGATACAGAGTTAATGCAACCATTGTACATAATCTATATTGTCAGAATGTAGGAATTATACCTGCTGACCAATTTAGCAATTTAGTGACCAACTTATACTGACATTTTAGTTAATCTGGTCAACTTGACTGCACTTTATAGACATATTACGGCTTATATTTCATCTTTCTCACATTCCACAATGACTCACAGCTAAATTATTTAATGCAGGGCTTTCTCTTGGAGCTTTCTGACTAGAATGTTTTCCCCTCAGGGTTTACAACCCAAATGATATTAAATGCATTGCTTTTCTAATTTTTATGGAAGTCTATGAAAATTTTATCAATGACTTCTAGGAAGCAGAAACCTATGAAGAAAGATGACTAAAGCTAATGAAATTCTAAAGAATACACATAAAATTGCCTCAACCAATATTTTAATAGTATAACTCTGTAAGACATAATTTAGATTCACCTCAATGAATATGACCATTTACAGGCTGGGACAAGGAGGCAACGGCTAGCTACCCTCACACAGTGCAGGTGAGAAGGTAACTTGGTGCAGTTTTTTTTTTTAAGGCTACTTGGCTCATTGCAACCTCTGCCTCCCTGGTTCAAGCTAATCTCCTGCCTCAGCCTCCTGAGTAGCTAGTATTACAGGCATGAGCCACCACACCTGGCTAATTTTTGTATTTTTAGAAGAGAGAGTGTTTTACTATGTTGGATAGGATGGTCTCAAACTCTGACCTCAGGTGATCTGCCCACCTCAGCTTCCCAAAGTGTTGAGATTACAGGTGTGAGCCACCACCCCGGCCAACAATTTCTTAAATAAAGTTTCATGTACTCTTTGGCCCAGCAATTAAACTGCCATATAAAAATTCTTGCTGAAGTTTGAGAAGTCACATTTGCAAGGATGTTTAATACTTTTAATTTCAAAGAGTAGAAACAAAGTGTCTACCCTAAGGAGCTAATAACAAAATATTTGAGTACATTGCTGTCATGGAATACTAGTTAGTTACAAAAAGAAATGAGAGGGATATGTCTGTGCTCATATGGAAAGTGTCACCAAATCAATTACTAAGTGAAAATGTAAAGTTGAGAACAACTTGCATCATTGGCCTTTGAATAAAATGTTTTAGAATGATTGTATACATAAAGTTTATACATTAGCATGATCATACTATTTTCCCCTCTGGAAGCGAGTAAAGTGTTACATCTATGGAAAGAGTTCAAAAAGGTATCAGAGGATTCTGTTCATTTACAGTTAATATTTCTATACTACTTGAATATAACTCACCATGTATATGTATTACTAAAGCCCAGAAATGGAAAATTTGCATGCATGCTGAAGTTTGAGGAATAAAGGACAGCTTGACTGAAATGACATCAATCCACTTGAAATTTTGCAGCCATTTGTGTGAATAAACATTCTTTAAATACCTCTTGACTTCGACCCACTTGAATTTTGCTTTTGGATTTTTTTTTTCACTTGGGTTGGTTACTTCCAATTTGGTTTTGATTATCTGATGCCTACTTTTTTACTTGTCTGTGGCAAACAGTTTATCTGGGCTGACTTAATTGACTTTTGCTACTTTCCCCTTGGATTCTGACTGCAGCTATGTTTTCCTCATAGGTCAGTCCATTTTGGTTCAGGTTCTATTCTACAATATGTCCACTTAATTCTGGACTCAACTTTCTCACTCTGACAATTTCAGCCAAAACTCCTAGAATATGTTATCTTGCAAAAGAAAATGGTAAATAAGCAACTTTCTCAAAAGCATAAATATGCACTGCTATTTTAAAAATTATTTTATCTTTAATTGATAAATAGTAATTACATGTATTTAGGGGATACAAGGTGATGTTGTTTATATATACAATATATACGTATACATACACATTGTGGAATGATTAAATCAAGCTAATTAACGTATCCATTATCTCACAAACATATTTCTTTGTAGTGGAAACATTTAAAATTTATTCTTTTAGTATTTTGAAATATACAATACATTATTATTTAACTATCACCATCATGATGTGCAATAGATCACTTATGCTTATGCCTCCTCTCTAACTGAAACTTTGCACACTTTGACCAACATCTTTTCCTTTCCTCATTCACTCTTATATCAGGTTTTTGAGATGGAGTCTCACTCTGTTGTCCAGGCTGGTGTGCAGTGGTGCAATCTAGGCTCACCGCCACCACCTCCATCTCCCTGGTTCAAGCTATTCTCCTGTCTCAGCCTCTCGAGTAGCTAGGTTTACAGGCACGCACCACCACGCCTGATTAATTTTTGTATTTTCAGTAGAGACGGGGTTTCACCATGTTGGCCAGGCTGGTCTCAAATGCCTGACCTCAGGTGATCCGCCTGCCTCAGCCTCCCAAAGTGCTGAGGTTTCCCCAGTCTCCGGAAAGCACCATTCTGCTCTCTACCTCTAAGAATTTGTCTTTCTTAGATTTCACATATACATGAGATCATGCAGTATTTGTCTTTCAATACCTGGAATATTTCACTTGGCATAATGTCCTCCAGGTCTATTCATGTTGTCACAAATGATGTATATCCAAAAGAACTGAAATTAGTTTGTCAAAGAGATATCTGCTCTCTCATATTCGCTGCAGTATTATTTACAATAGCCAAGATATGGAAGAATCCTAAGTATCCATCACATATGAATAAAGAAAATGTGGTATATATACACAATAGAATGCTATTCAGACTTTTAAAAAAGGAAACTCTGTCATTTGCATTGCCATTTTGTTTGGATTATAATTCTTAAAAATTTTTGAGCCAGGCATTTCTCTGAATTAAAAAAAAAAATCTAGAACTGTCACATTTACTGAAACCCTGGAAGCTTCTTAGAACTAGCTATTTATCTCTGCTTCTGATAACTCTGAAAATGTCTGTTTTTCCAGGGTTCCAACCCACCCTCCCCAAAACCCTCCCCAAAGCTCCTTTAGCTTTTCAAATGTGGAACCAAACATATAGATATCCATTCCCTTCTCAAATTGGAGAGAAACTAGAGAAGTGCCTTGAAGCATATTAGGTGAGCATGATTTAGTTTTTGTCTCACTCTTGAGTTGGGCAGCAATGTCCAACATAGAGGCCCGGAGCCAGAGAAAGAGAGTAGATATGGGAAAGAGACTGTAATCAAGTGCTTAGACCATGCGGCCTCTGGGAGAACTCAGAGTGAGCAGCTGGTGGACTGGAAGCCTCACCTTAGCATTTAAAGTAGAAAAGACAGACTTTTCTACTTAACACAATATATTCACCCAGGGTCTATGGTACCCAAATCAGCATCACCTCCGTTCTAGTTTAAAACAAAATGTTCTGTCATAATATCAGACCTTTCTAATCAGAATTTCCATGAGTGGGGCCCCCAGCTTCTGCATTTTCATCAAGCTCATTGATGCCTATGCGGTCAGTGTGGCACCTGACTCAAACTATCATCAGAACCACTCACTGAGCTAGTTATCCTTAGCCAACACCAGGCTGAATCAATCCAATTATAATTACTGCAGAGACGACAGGGATACCTGTTTGCTAGGGATTCTAGGATGAAATATGAGAAGATGGAACCTCATTTATAATAAGCAGTAATTGAACAAATGTATGTAAATCATAATCTTAGCTGGGTCAAGAGATAGGCACCAATTGAAAAATATACCCTGAAGCCTTCAGATGAAATCTTACCTTTAACCTCAAAGGTTCCCTCTTTCAATGTTGCTGCAATGAGACCTCAATTGTCTGGTTGGTTAGTCCTCACCAATAGAAGAGAAGGAACCAATGCAGGAGAAGAAAAGTGAGATCTGTTTGTATAAGATTTTCTCATGTGATAACGGGTGCATTGCTGATAGCTGGGGTGGGGGTAGGGGTGGGCAGAGGTTGTAGATGTTCTTCTCACACTGACAAATACTGATAATGGTTAGTGGAAGTAATTGGATCAGACTCCCAGAAATCAAGAATGTCCCTTTTACTCCAATGTCTCCACCATAAGCTTTCAGGAGGGAGCCTAAGGTGATAGATGGTGAGTCAATCTCTGAATACCCCAGTTGTGATGCATATCTCAGCCCAATGAGATCAAGGGCTGGAGTGTATTCAGATTCTTCTTCCCTGAGAAAGGGATTGGGGAAAATACTGTTATTTTTATTTCTAGTATGCTTTGGGCAGGTATTTATATCCCTACTCTCGGAAAATCAGTGAGAGTGTATATCCCCTACCACACCCTCTACCACTGGAGGCTATGGAGACATAATGTCCAGTTTTGAAGTGCTTGACTCTGGCTTCAGTTCTCCAATGGAGACTGACATGCAGCAGAAGGACCAAGGGTCATGTGCCATCTGGGATCTGTTGACCCCTTTCCTGAGCCCATGTTCAGATTGAGGTCTTTCTTCTATTACTTTAAGCATATCCATGGGAAAGAAGGGACTCATAGTACCTAATCCCCAGGTGTAAGATTTTAATGAATCTCTGCAGTCAAGAGTAAAGTATTATGCCTAAACTTTGATTTATTCTATGTTAAGTAATGGACCAAATCCATTCAGCAATATCCAATATATGTGATGGCTTCATCTCTAGGAAACAGGACTACACATCTAAAAAGAAATTTAAAACTAAAAACAGAAAGCAGGTAAAGCATATTTGAAGAATATGACAAGGTGTTTAAATATTCATAGCTAGCCAAAGCACACAGTTTTCACTTTTTTGAGGATAGAGGCTTTCCGATTAGAATATGCTTTAAACTGAAAAGACAGCAAGAAATGGATTTGAATTTCACGTCCTCTAGTGCATTCTAGAGATGCATGTCAAAGCCCTCCGTATGTTTATATTCAACCAGACTTAGAAGGAAAACCAGAATAGTGAAGTAGATAAAAACACAGAATAATTCCTTATGTAATCAACAGTTACACATATTACTTTCACAAACCCTTCATATCATTTCTGTCCATTAGTTTTTATCAGGAATTTTTGGAGTGTCATTTATAAATAAAGAAGATAAAGCTTACTCAAGTTAAATAACGGGCTTAATTTGTACAAAAATTGAAATTAAGTTTTATGGCTCTAAATCCCAAAGATTTCTTCATTGGACTTCCCGCTCAATCACTGATTTGGCAGGTAGCCTCAGCAAATTATTCCTTATAGGTCTTACTTGTAAAACAGCAGCTGGATTATAGCATCTTTAATTAAGACTAGTCATAGCAGGTATGGTGCCCAGGACTGTGTTTATTACAGGACCCAGTTTCCTTCTACTTTGCCATAAACTGCTCTCCTGAATGAACACCATGGGGGGAAGTATCCTCGAGAAACACCATCTAAACTCTTTTCCACTTCAAGATATTTTTCAGTCCAATATCCAAACTGGAACTCATCATTTTCATTAATGAAAGGGGCCCATTGATGTGTCATTCCACATGGGTTCATCATTTGTCTTGTTTTGACCAGTGTCCTAAGTTTTGAAGGTAATACAGTCAGAGTCACATTATCACTTCTAAAAGCAAACCTCCAGAAGGTAGGCGTTTTACAGAACTAAACAATGCAACAACAACAACAACAAAAACTCTTGATCTAGTCAATACCAAAATGCGCAGCTGACTAAACTGAGCACACCACTTTCAGTCATATCAGTTTCTCTACATTTATACTGACTATTCTTCTGTAAAAATCAATCTTGAAATCTCTGTTATTTAGAATAAGAGATAGGGTTCCTAGAGGTGTACACCAATCTGCATAACCTCTCCTCCATTTTATACTGTCATGCTATCGTGTAATATAAGTCACTGTCATATAGGGTTAGAATTTTACACTAACAGAGAATGTTGGTTTCAGAAGCTTACCTGATGGAATCAGAAAACTGATCGCACATGCACACGCCCACAGACCACGGCTGCTGTTTAAGAATACTCTTGAAGTAACTCTATTAATGCATGTTCAAAATTTTAAATCTCCATCCTCCTGCTGGGGACCCTAAGGGTGTGTAAGGGGTGGGGCAGGTAGGAGTGGGTGGGATAGGCTGGCGGCAGATAGTGACTATCACCATTCTGGGACTGCACAGAACAGCAAGAAAAAGGCACTTACTTGCTACGAAGTGACACGTCTCCCCCAGCACCTGAGGGAACCCGCAGGAGCAGGGCTCCTTAGGGCCTTTTCCTCCTCCTGGGCTTCTCTTTCTCCACGGATCTCTCGGGTTTTCTGAGCTCTAGTTGTACAGAAGGTGTCGTTAGGCTGGCGTCTACCCTCATCAGCTGTGCCTCTGCAGTAAATGGGCCCCACTGAATTGCAGTTAGACACCGACTCACTGGGGCGGCTCTCCAGCCGCTGACCCAGAGACCCCCTCCTGCCCAGATGTCCAGTGGAGCCGCGCCCGCTGCTTGGAAGCTGTTTTTGTCTCCTCTCCACTCCTCCCTCCCCTCTCCCAGCCACTCCACTCTCTCCCCCGCCCTCATCTCCAGGCCAGTGCGCGACTTCAGCATCCAGATCGGGCGTGGGCGGGTGCTATTGACAGAGACCTGCTGCAGAGGCAGTTAACAGCAGCAGCTGTGGCGTCTCCACCAGCAGCTGCCGAGGAAGGGAGGGAGGAAGAGGAGCAGGGGTTGGTGAGGAGGGGAAGAGGGGAGAGGCCCTGGAGGGCCTGAAGGAACGAAGGGGCTAGGGAACGGCCACGGAGGAGAGGAAAAGGAAGAGCGTGGTGCAGCTAAATTAGTGGGGGCGGGGAGAGGAAGGCAGCAAACTCTGGTTCTTTAACCTCCAGCTGTAATTTCTCTGCCCTTGCCTAGGTGCCCCAGCAGAACTTGCAGGGGGAATTGTCAGCCTGCAGCATCCAAATCTGGACATTGCTGTGGTTAAGAGTTTGTCATGTTGTTGTGTGAGTAGCTGTGTAGTTGTTTTTAGGAGAGAATCAAGAGTCCACTAGAGCGGCTATGAACCTTTTTACTCTGGATCACTTTCCCACTCTAGTGATTTGAAACACGAGGGACAGTGGGGAAATTATGTCTATTTTAGAAAACCGCGGCGACATGGTATAGTTTGGGAGTGAAGGCAAGAGGTGTCGGACTTCTTCCCAAAGGCCACACCATAGAACCTTCATTTTGTAACCCTATGTTGTGTACACATCACATCACTTCAAAAATATATCAGCATATGTCTCTGAATGGTAAGAACTTTCTTGTTTGTTTTTCATTTTTTTTATTATACTTTGAGTTCTGAGGTGCATGTGCAGAACGTGCAGGTTTTTTATATAGGTATACAAGTGCCACGGTGGTTTGCTGCATCCATTCCGCCATCATCTACATTCGGTTTTAATTCAATACCCTGGTCACATGTAAAAATTAACAATAATTATTTTGTAGCACCAAACATCCACTTGATTTCTTTTTAATGGACTATTTACTGATTGCAAGCTTCTCTTCTCCACACTCTGGTGATGATGCAAATAAATTTTCTAGTGCATAAAACTTTCCCTTAGAGCAGACTGACACAGGTATCCCTTTTCACCCAGGAAAATTCTACACACCTTTGAGTACATTCAAACACAATATAAACTTAATGAACTTAATAATATCAAATATTTTAAAGTTTAAATATGATATTTTAAATAAATAAAAAGAGTACTTTTTTTATAATGTGTAATGAACAGGAATTTGATCCCAAGATATTGTACAAACCAATCATATAAACAAGAGACAAATAGATGGAAAACCAATGGTGCTGGTTTTAGATTCTGAGTAGGCTAGCCATTTTCTTGTTTGTTTTGGTTATGTAATATCACCAGGTTGGATCTGAAAAGGTTTGGCAATTGTGTTCCCAATAATGAGCTGAGGATCCTTCCTCCCCCATTGAGCTTCTCAGCAGGAGGAACCATGTAGTGGAGGGGTCTGTTTTCCACATTTCTGCCTCAAGAATTTTATAAGCATATTTCTAACCTCTGCTTTCTAACTATGTATTCAGCAGGTGGGAGCTATAGACCCACATACTCTCCCAGGTCCCGGGAGAGAAACTTGCACTTGAACCAGATATGCCACTGTAGGCATTAGCTTCCTTTCAGTCTGTTTAAATGGGAGCTGGTTACTGTAACCTAAGAGATGTCAGTGTCAGAAGTGTGGATGGACCTGATGTTTTAATTCTTAGACCACATCTCTACATCCAGAGTTGACGAAATCCTGTATAAAAAAGACAAGCAAACAACTGTCCCAAAACACACATACACACAAACCCAAAACTCCTTTTTTGAAGAGATATTCTCCAGTTGTACCATATTTTCCTCTTCTGGTAGCCATCAGGTTCTGCCTTTATGGACACTCTTATTTATTAAGAATTTATTTTGTGGTTGACACTCTTTTACTCCATTCAAACTCTTGCTTTCCTTCTTAAAAACTTTCTCATCTGTTTGAATACCAACAGCTATTTGGATGAAGCATCCAACAGCCTAACTTCTGGTTTCATCCCTAATGGATTATCTTTTTCTCCACACCATCTCAGCTATCGATTCCCACGTTCACAATTTGAATCCTGTCATAGTTAGCAACTGCTTTGTATTTCTTCTTAGCACTTATCTGGCATGCTAAATATCTATTGCTTATTTGTGTATTTTCTGTCTTGTTTCACTAGAATGCATTCTGCATGAAAGCTGGGACTTGTTTATTCACTGCTATACAATAGTGCTTAGAAGAGAGGATATAGTAGAGTAGGTAGCCAGCATATTTGCTAAAGAAATGAGCATCATGCATGACCTAATCCACTCTATGCTTTGTGGGAAAATGTGGAGATCCACCATAGGAATAGACCATAGATCACATGTAGTATAAAGAACATGAGAATTGTTTGTTGGTTTGTTTCATTCTTCTTAAACCCTGGTGCTTGGATGCTTTAAAGCTTCTATAATATGTAGGCGTGAGAATTTCCTCTGGCTTCGGAATCTTGATATAAAGCATGGGCCTGCCTGAAAAGAAGTGATAAAAATAAGAAAATCTAATCCTGGGGAATTGGACTTGCTTATTTCAAGGGGGAATATTAAGGGACTTAGAGAAATAAAGCACTCCACCTGAAACAAGCTATTTTTTTTATAGTAGCCATTCTAATATGTGTGAGATAATATCTCATTCTGAAATTAACAAAAAGATGAACGATAACAAGTGTGGGTGAGGATGTGAAGAAAAGAGAATCCTGTGGAGTGTTGGTGGGAATGTAAATTAGTACAAACATTTTGGAAAATAGTATGGAGGTTCCTCAAAAAACTAAAAATAGTATTACCATATGATCTAGTAATCCACTTCTGGGTATACATCCAAAGGAATTTAAATTGCTATGTCAAAGGGATAGTTGCAGTTCCATTGTAATTCAGCATTCTTCACAGCAGCCAAGATATGGAAGCAACCTAAATGTTTATTGATGAAAAACTGGGTAAAGAAATGTGGTATATATACACAATTAAGTACCATACAGCCTTTGCAGAGAAGGAAATTCTGTCATTCAAGACAATGTAATACTAGTGTACATTATGTTATATTAAATGATCTAGGCACAGAATGGTAAATACCATATGATTTCACTTATATGTGGAACTAAAAAAGTCAATCTCATATAAGCAGAGAGTAGAAAGGTGATCTCCAGAGGCTTGGTTGCAAAGGGGAGAAATAAGGAAATAGAAAATGTTGATCAAAGAGTACAAAGTCTTAGAATGGAGGAATAAATTTTAGTGATCAGTTGCATTGTATAGTGACTACAGTTAACAATAACATATTATGTATTTTAAAATTGCTTAAAGAATAGATTTTTAACATTTTCCCAACCAAAAAAAAAGGATAAGCTGGTGAGGCAATGGATATGTTAATTGCTTGATTTGATTTGTTATAATGTATACTCAAATCAAAACACTGCAGTATACCTCATAAATATACAGAATTATTTATTAATTTATCATAAAGTAAAATAAATGCAAAAAAAAAAATGAGTTGTGCTTCTTTGAATGCCTTCAGAAGGTGACAGGTCTAGACCCAGACGTTCTGCCTTGTCAAGAGTGAAACCTCCTCTATCACACTACGCTTGAACCAGATAATGTCTCCCCTGGGAGACATTACTTTCCTTTCAGTCCACTTAAATAAAGATGGTTTATTCTTACCTCAAACACCTCAGTGTCAAGAGTGTGAATGGATACTTTCCATAGCCTTATTATAGGATGATATAAAATAGAGACTGATTTTCAATTGCTGTCACAGTCCAAGCCTAGATTTACTGAAAGATGAATATAATGTAAATCATATTGAAGAATCATGTCTTTATAAATCATTTGAATTTTTGATTTTTTTTTTTTTTTGAGACAGAGTCTGGCTCTGTCACACAGGCTGGACTGCAGTAGTGCGATCTTGGCTCACTGCAACCTCTGCCTCCCGGGTTCAAGCAATTCTCCTGCCTCTGCCTCCTGAGTAGCTGGGATTACAGACGTGCACCACCATGCCCAGCTAATTTTTGTATTTTTAGTAGAGGCAGAGTTTCGCTATGTTGACCAGGTGGATCTTGAATTCCTGACCTCAAGTGATCTGCTCTTCTCAGCCTCCCAAAGTGCTGGGATTACAGGCGTGAGCCACCATGCCCAGCCTTTTATGCTTCTTAATACTTCCTGTATTCTTTCACAAATGCAAGTTATCTTTCCAAGTGTCATGGGCAATGTCTCTGGCAAATACCTATTATATTTTATTTAACTTGTAAGAAATAATGCATTTAGGGGCTACAAGTCCACATTGTCTTCTATGGATTGTGGTGAGGTCTGGACTGTTAGTGTCCCCATCACCTGAGGCAATTTTCAACCCTTGCTCCTTCTCACATTCCCACCTTTTGTAGGCTCCAGTGTCTCTTTTTCCACTCTATGTCTATATGTACCCATTGCTTAGTTCCAACTCATGAGAACATGAAGAAATACATATTTGCTCCTTTTCAGTTTCTTACCTCCCTGCGCAAAGACAGTGCTGCCCAGAATCAGTTTCTTGTCATCGTTTATATGTGTACAAAATTCAACTTACGATTCTAACTATTAATATTTATGTGTTTCAGTTCCTTGAAATTGCTCCTAGAAAACCTTGCCACTATCTTCAACCCTGTCCTAAGTTCCAGAACTATAAGAATTTGTATCTGATCAGTGAAAAAACCGTAAAGAGCTGTTTGACAATCACAGAGGAGCAAAATATACAACTTGTTCTTAGGCATTCTCAGAGAGGAAAGAACACATCATAGATGATAAGAGTCACTTGGACCTCTCCACAAAAAAAGTAGACAAAATCCCTTTTAGATCATTGATAATTAGTTGATACATTTCTAAACTGGTTCCAATTTTTCTAAGATTTATACATAAACAAATAGTCCCAGTTCTACTTTTCAAATATGTTCCAAAGTCAGGCATAGTCAATAAAAACACTAGAAACAAAATCAATTTAACATTAGAAATTGGCAGAGAAAATATGTCAAACATCTCATTGAGAAAACACAGTCATAATATAAGTTGGATGTTTAATATCTATATTATTTAAGAGTTTTTTTCCCTAAAACAGATTCCAAAAATGTCATAGGAACATCTGGAGTTTGTGTTCAAAATGTTTCTGACCATAATACATTCCATTCCCAATTTCATGTCCAAAATTATCTCGAAAGTAATTCCCAGCCAGGCTTGGCAGAAGACCAGGATAGTACATTTTCAAGTGACAAAATAAAATGCAGTTACACAGATAATTAAAAAGTTGTAACTTGTCACTTATCTGGAAGTCCCATTGTTACTTGTATGCATATACATGAAATAGTTGAATATGTGCATGCCATGTGCAAAAGTCAGAATTAACTGCCCTAATAAAAAAAGTAAAATAACAGTGGCTTAAATGCAACAGAAGTGTATTTCTCTCAAACCTATCATTCCAGGTATAAGTGGTCCAGGGCTACAAGATACAAAGGAATTAGGATATTTTCAATCTTGTTGATTTTTCTCTCTCTAGTGTACAACCCTCACTTGCATGATTGAGGATGGACTGACAACACTTTTACATTCCAGGCAGTGGAAAAATAGAATAGAGGAAACCAGAAGCATTAATTAATACCTTCTTGAGTTCATATCTCATTGGCCAGAACTTAACCCCGTAAACACAACTGGTTGCAAAAAAAGGTGAGGAATATCATGTTCGTTTTGGTTCCCATTTCAAGAGCTAAAAATTGAGGTTTCTAACAAGGTAGACAAAGGTGACAATGAGTTTGCGGGGATGATGAACACTTCTGTCATGCCACATCTGTGTCTGCAGTTGAACTTCTATTTGGACTGGATGTCCCTGCTGAATTAGGAAAAATGTGACTTTCAAAGTTTTTAGAAATTACAAAAGCATAATCGAATTTACCAGTAAACCTTTCCTCCAACCTAAATTAGAATTATCAAGCAAGGAATTTATATTGAAGAACAACTAATTAAATAGTATAGTAATAGATTCTAGTTTATTTCCTCAATTTCACTAGGTTTCACGGTTATTTCATTCATTTCTATCACTTTGTGTTTGGTTTGATAGTAAGACAACAGCTCAAAAAGATTTTTCCCTTCTCCAATTATTTAAGACAAGGAGAACAACACCCAGAAATTCCTAACTACACTTTCAGTGAAACTATGAAACATATGTAACATCAAAACATACAATATTAAATAGAATAGATGGAAAAATTATAAATGATTTAGTAAAATAAAACAAATTAACTTTAACTTAATTGTCTGTGAAAAGCAAAACGGGTGAGAATCAAGCTAATTATATCTACAGACCAATATGACAACTCAGTCCTTGAAGAGACCTGGTTATTTTGCAGCTGGACGAGGTTGGATGCCGAAAACAGAAAGTTGTTTGAAAATCTTTAGGCCACCAGAAGGTCAGCTCCAAATCACCCTGACTACTGCTCTCATCCTCAACTTAAGGTGAGAAGTACATTCTCTAGAAAATTTGCATTATAGAGTCTTGCAATCTGAGGTATTAAACACAGAAGGAGATGAAGAGGAGTGCTGCCCTGGAAACAGGAACATTTTTAAACGTTTGGATTCTAAATGATGAGATTCTTCCCCACTCCAAGTACTTTCCCTTACTCAGAACCCAGAAATCCAGTTTCCACATTTTGTATTTCAGAAGGGCTGTTCAAAAGTCTTCCTCTGAAAAACCTGACGTGACAACAGGGTAGACCCACTGATATTGGCATTTTGGTGCCCTCAACAAAAAGTTAACTCATTACTGGCTCATCCTATAATAAAGCCTCTGGGCCTGAAGATTTACTTCCTCAACTCCCAAACATATGCATACATGCATAGAGTATCCAATTGGTTTCTTAGTGATCACTAAATAAGAATCATTGGATATTTGAGGAATGCCTTCAGCATGGCAGAGAAAAACTGAAACAAACTTATTGAAAGAAGTGATTCAGTGGAGATAGAGATAGTAAGGCACAGAAGAAAATTCAAATAAATATGATTAATATGATTAATGATATATTTATGGAGCAAGAAGAGGATGCCATATTTTAAAGCAACAGAATAGACAAATACTGTATGATCTCACTTATATGTGGAATCTAAAATTACTCCATCCACCTCATTGAAGCAGAGCATAAAAATGTGGTTTCCAAAGGCTGGGATATAGGAGAAATAAGGAGAAGAGATGTTGATAAAAGGGCACAAACTTTCAGTTATAAGATGAATAAATTCTAGGCATCTTGTGTAGAGCACGGTGACTGCAGTCAGTAATACTTTTTGTGTGTGTGTGAGAATTTGCTAAGAAAGTGTATCTTAAGTATCCTCACTACACATGCCCACCCAAACAAATGGTAATTATTTATGATGATGGATGTGTTGATTAATTTGACAGTAGTAATTATTATAGAATATATACATATGTTAAATGATCTCTTTGTACACCTTGAATATATGTAACTTTTATTTGTCAATTAAACCTCAATAAAGCTAAAAAACAAAAAAAAACAGTTTGTGAAAGAGCTCTTGGAAATTTAATCTATGATAGCTTATTATTGTTGTTACTAAAGGGTTTGGTAATAAAATTTTGGAAATTATCAAGAACATATGGGGGAAAAGGACAAAGAGATGAACAGTTGATTTTAAAGTAAAGAAATGTGACAAACTCTACTTCTGCCAGGTGATCAAGGTTAGCATCAACAGTCATAAATAGTGTTGATTGTTTGTACCTTTGATACATGATATCATAAAAATGGCACTTTTCCTCTGTGATATTCCCCCAAAAGCCCATATCCCCAGACAAAAAATGAGAAAAACATCAGACAAATTCCAGTAGAACAACAACGTACAATATACCCAGTATACTCCAAAACTGTTAAAGGCATCAAAACAAGGAAAGTTCCATGTCCAAAAGGAGCCTAAGGATATGACAACTAAATGTAATACGGCAAGCTGAATAGGATCCTAAAACAGAGAAAGGACGTCAAGCAAAACCAAAGAAATTTGAATTAACTATGTACTTTAGTTAATAATTATGTATCAACATTGTTTGATTGATCGTAACAAATGTACTCCATTAATATAAAATGTTAACAATAGAATAAATTATGTGTATATCTTGGGGATATATGGGTACTCTTTGTATTATTGTCTCAATTTTTTGCTAAATGTAAAACTTCTTTAAAAAGTAAAGTCTATTATTTAAAAATTTTTAAAAAGTCCTGTTAGTGTAGGCAAGACTCACTGATGGATGCTAAGATTAGTGAAAGAAAGTATTTGCACAGTCATAGAATCCAGTTATAGGATAGGTATTAATTACAAAGGGGAAAATAGTAACTTTATAGTGGAGTGTCCTAGCAAAGGCCAACATAATCAAATGACCAAAGTTACTGTCACCAATAATAAGACTTCAGGTATCATGTTCCTCCTGATATAGTTCACTGTAAATGCATCAAGATCATTTATGTGGTATTTTGCCAAATAGGCATATTTAAATATAATCAGGAGAATATATCAGAGAAATTCAAATGAAGGAATATTCTACAAAAATAATTGGTCAGTACTCTTCAAAGGTGTCAAGGTCATGAAAGGCAAAGAAAGACCAAGGAATAGTCATGGATTATCGGAGACTAAGACAATATAACAATTGAATATAATATGGAACTCTGAAAGGGATCCTCTTTTTTTCATTGCTCTATTCTATCAAACATTTATTTTATTTTATTTTATTTCAAATTTTACTTTACGTTCTGGGATCCATGTGCAGTATGTGAAGGTTTGTTGGATAGATATACATGTGCCATGGTGGTTGTCTGCACCTATCAACCTGTCATCTAGGTTTTAAACCCCTCATGCATTAGTATTTGTCCTAATACTCTCCCTCTCTTTGCCCCTCAACCCCAACAGGCTCCAGAGTGGGATGTTTCCCCTCCCTGTATCCATGTGTTCTCATTTTTCAACTCCCACTTATGAGTGAGAACATGCAGTGTTTGGTTTTCTGTTCCTCTGTTAGTTTGATGAGAATGATGACTTCCATCTTCATCCATGTCCCTGCAAAGGACATGAACTCATCCTTTTTTGTGGCTGCATAGTATTCCATAGCATATATGTGCACATTTTCTTTATCCAGTCTATCATTGATGGGCATTGGGTTGTTCCAAGTCTTTGTTATTGTAGATAGTGCTGCAATGAACATACATGTGCATGTGTCTTTATATTAGAATGACTTATAATCCTGTGGGTATACACCCAGTTAATTGGATTGCTGAGTTAAATGGTATTTCTGGTTCTAGATCCTTGAGGAACCGTCACACTGTCTGGACAATGGTTGAACTAATTTACATTCCCACCAACAGTATAAAAGCATTCCTAATTCTCCATAGTCTTGCCAGCTTCTTTTGCTTCCTGACTTTTTAATGATCACCCTTCAAACTGGCGTGAGATGGTATTTCACTGTGATTTTGATTTACATTTCTCTAATGATCAGTGATGATGAGCTTCTAGATTTTCTGTTTTATTTTCATAGAGGTGTTTATAGTATTCTCTGATGGTAGTTTTGTATTTCTATGGGATAGGTGGTGATGTCACTTTTTTCATTTTTTATTGTATCTATTTGATTCTTCTCTCTTTCCTTCTTTATTAGTTTGGCTAGCGATCTATCTATTTTGTTAATCTTTTAAAAAAATCAGCTCCTGGATTCATTGATTTTTTTGAAGGGTTTTTTGTGTCTCTATCTCCTTTAGCTCTGCTCTGATCTTAGTTATTTATTGTCTTCTGCTAGCTATTGAATTGGTTTGCTCTTACTTTTCTAGTTCTTTTAATTGTGATGTTCCAGTGTCAATTTCAGATCTTTCCAGCTTCCTGATGTGGGCACTTAGTGCTCTAAATTTCCCTCTTAACACTGCTTTAACTGTGTTTCAGGGATTCTGGTACCTTGTCTCTTTGGTCTCATTGGTTTCAAATAATTTCTTTATTTCTGTCTTAATTTTATTTACCCAATAGTCATTCAGGAGCATGTTGTTCAATTTCCATACAGTTGTGTGGTTTTGAGTGAGTTTCTTAATCCTGAATTCTAATTTGCTTGCACTGTGGTCTAAGAGATTGTTTGTTATGATTTCCGTTATTTTGCATTTGCTGAGGAGTGTTTTACTTCCAATTATGTGGTCACTTTTAGAATAAGCACCATGGGTGCTGAGAAAAATGTATATTCTGTTGATTTGTGGTGGAGATTTCTGTACATGTTTATTAAGTCCACTTGGTCCAGAACTGAGTTCATGACCTGAATATCTTTATTAATTTTCTGTCTCTTTGATCTGTCTTATATAGACAGTGGGGTGTTAAAGTCTCCCACTATTATTGTATGGGAGTCTAAGTCTCTTTGTAGGTCTCTAAGAACTTGTTTTATGAATCTGGGTGCTTCTGTGTTGCGTGCATATATATTCAGGATAGTTAATTCTTCTCGTTGCATTGATCCCTTTACCATTATGGAATGTCCTTCTCTGTCTTTTTTGATCTTTGTTGGTTAAAATCTGTTTTATCAGACACTAGGATTGCAACCTCTGCTTTTTTTTTTTTTTTTTTTTTTGCTTTTGCTTTTCATTTGCCTGGCAAATATTCCTCCAGCTCTTTATTTTGAGCCTGTGTGCGTCTTTGCACATGACATAGGTCTTCTGAATATAGCACCCCAATAGATTTTGACTCTTTATCCAATTTCCCAGTCTGTGTTTTAGCCTATTTACATTTAAGGTTAATATTGTTATGTATGAATTTGATCCTGTCATCATGATGCTAGCTGGTTATGTTGCACATTAGTTAATGCAGTTTCTTCATAGTGTCATCAGTCTTTATATTTTTGTATGTTTTTGCAGTGGCTGGTACCACTTTTACTTCCCATATTTAGTGCTTCTTTCAAGAGCTCTTGTAAGGCAGGTTTAGTGGTAACAAAAATCCCTCAGCATTTGCTTGTCTGCAAAGGATTTTATTTTTCCTTCACTTAAGAAGCTTAGTTTGGTTGAATCTGAAATTCTGGGTTGAAAATTCTTTCCTTTAGGAATGTTGAATAATTGGCCCCACTCTCTTCTGGCTTGTAGGGTTTCTGCAGTGAGATCCACTGTTAGTCTGATGGGCTTCCCTTTGTAGGTAACCTTTCTCTCCGGCTGCCCTTAACATTTTTTCTTTCATTTCAACCTTGGAGAACCTGACAATTATGTGTCTTGGGGTTGCTCTTCTTCAGGACTATCTTTGTGGTGTTCTCTGTATTTCCTGAATTTGAATGTTGGCTTCTCTTGCTAGGTTGGGGAAGTTCTCCTGGATAATATCCTGAATTGTGTTTTCCAACTTGGTTCCATTCTTCCTGTCACTTTCAGGTACAACAATCAATCGTAGGTTTGGTCTTTTCACATAGTCCCACATTTCTTAGAGGCTTTTTTCATTTCTTTTTATTCTTTTTTTCTCTAATCTTGTTTAAAACCTCATTTCAGTAAGTTGATCTTCAATCTCTGATATCCTTTCTTCTGCTTGATCAATTCAGCTATTGACACTTGTGCATGCTTTACAAAGTTCTTGTGCTGTGTTTTTCATCTCCATCAGGTCATTTATGTTCCTCTCTAAACTGGTTGTTCTAGTTAGCAGTTCCTGTAACCATTTATCAAGGTTCTTAACTTCCTTGCATTGAGTTAGAACATGCTCCTTTAGCTCAGAGGAATTTGTTGTTACCCACCTTCTGAAGCACACTTCTCTGTCAATTCATCAATCTTATTCTCCATCCAGTTTTGTGCCCTTGCCGGAGAAGAGTTGCGACCACATGGAGGAGAAGAAGCATTCTGGTTTTTGGAATTTTCAGCATTTTTGCACTGTTTTTTCCTCATCTTCGTGGATATATCTACCTTTGATCTTTGATGCTGATGCCCTTTAGATGTGTTTTTTGTGGGGGGGTCCTTTTTGTTGATGTCGATGTTGTTGCTGTGTTAGTTTTTCTTCTAACAGTCAGGCTCCTCTTCTGCAGGTCTATTGAAGTTTGCTGGAGGTCCACTTCAGATACTGTTTGCCTGGGTATCACCAGTGGTGTCACTAAAGATTGCTGCCTGCTCCTTCCTCTGGAAGCTTCGTCCCAGTCCCAGAGGAGCCCTTGCCTGATGTCACCGGAGCTCTCCTGTATTAAGTGTCTATTGACCTCTGTTGGGAGGTCTCTCCTAGTCAGGAGGCATGGAGGTCAGGAACCCACTTTAGGAGGCAGTCTGTCCCTTAGCAGAGCTTGAGTGCTGTGCTGGGAGAATCCTCTTTGACATGATCAACTGCTCTCTTCGGAGCTGGCAGACAGGAAAAGTTAAGTGTGTGGAAGCTGTGCCCGCAGCGATCCCTTCCCCCAGGTGCTCTGTCCCAGGGAGATAGGAGTTTTATCTGTAAGCCGCTGACTGGTGCTCCTGTCTTTCTTTAGAAATGTCCTGCCCAGTGAGCAGGAATCTAGAGAAGAAGACTGGCTGCAGCCACTTTGCCATGCTGTGGTGAATTCCACCCAGTCCAGCCTCCATAACACTGTCAGGGGGAAACTGCCTACTAAAGCCTCAGTAATGGTGGATGCTCCTCCACTCACCAAGCTCCATCATCCCAGGTTGACTTCAGACTGCTGTGCTGGCAGTGAGAATTTCAAGCCAGTGGTTCTTAGCTTGCTAGGCTCCAGGGGGTTGGGACCTGCTGAGCGAGACCACTTGTCTCCCTGGCTTCAGTCCCCTTTCCAGGGGAGTGAACAGTTGTATTGCTGGGGTTCCAGATGCCGCTGGGGAACACACAAAAAATGACTCCTGTGGCTAGCTCAGAGTCTCCCCAAATAGCTGCCCAGCTTTGTGCTTAATCCCGGGGCTCTGGTGGTGTAGACACACGAGGGAATCTCTTGATCTGCAGATTGCAAAAACAGTGGGAAAAGCGCAGTATCTGGACAGGGTAGCACAGTCCCTCATAGCTTCCCTTGGATGAAGGAGAGTGGTCCCCTGGCTCCTGGCACTTCCCAGGTGAGGCAACGCCCACCCTGTTTCTGCTCACCCTCCATGGGCTGCACCCACTGCTTAACCAGTCCCAATGAGATGAACTGGTTACCTCAGTTGGAAAAGCAGAAACCACCCACCTTCTCTGTTGGTCTTGCTGGGAGCTGCAGACCGGAGCTGTTCCTATTTGGCCATCCTGCCAAATTGCCTGAAATGAATCTTAAACGAGAAAAAATGACACCGATGGGCACTAGTGAGATTCTGATAAAGTCTGAAGATTAAAAACAAGAACAAGGGATTGGGCTATAAATGGTATCAAATTTATCAATAGTAGCTTTGGAATCCGGAAGACAGTAGAGTGGCATATTCAAATTTCTAATGAAAATTTATCTCTAATGTAGAATTCAAAACATTCAGGCCATAAATCAATATGAGAGAATATAAATAATTTTTAGACATGGAAGTTCCCTAAATGTATTTTGTATTCACTTTTTCACCTTTATCTATTATTGCTAAAGAAGTTTTTGGAAAATGTAATATACCCAAAGAGGGAGCAAAACAAAACAGTTCCTAGGATCGAATTAACAGGGTTTCAATATATGAGAAATGCAAAGAGGCATTTCCTCATGATGCAAATGGATGAGTCGAAAGGGAGATGCACAGAGGCCCGGAGGGCACTCGCTGCAGACTGGAGGTGGAGGAGCAGGGTGTGTTACAGAAATGGAAGATGTGAGAATACTTAGCCAATGCTTAAAAAAAATAATACATTTTAAAAAGTATCCAAATAGTAATTCTAAGAAAAACAAATATATATACACATATATATTTGAAGAAATAGGATGACGGTACTCTCTGACTCAACAGAATCATAATTATGAAAACAATCAATGTGAGCTTAATGAGTGTCATATAGCCACATTGGCAGGATGATTGCATGGCAAGTGAATGAATGAGAAGTAAAAAGTTCATTTTCCGTAACAAAAATTTTATAGA
Organism: Aotus nancymaae; assembly: GCF_030222135.1. Classification (NCBI taxonomy): domain Eukaryota; kingdom Metazoa; phylum Chordata; class Mammalia; order Primates; family Aotidae; genus Aotus; species Aotus nancymaae. The sequence goes on along the minus strand of NW_026988442.1, from coordinate 45,983,867 downwards.
CAATATATAATATGGATGAATTAGAACACAGCAGTTTTTATCTTTTTTTTTTTTTTTTTTTTGTAAATGTGGTAGCAAAATTACAGGTGAAACCACTAAAATGATTTAAATAATTGGTTATTAGGAAGATATTTCAGGAAGATGAGTTTTGATGTCTTTTAGGACTATTTAACTTTTTAAACTATGTTTGTGTTTTACCTTAATAAAATATAAAAATAAATTGAAAATGAAGTTAATATATAATTTTTAGGCAGTAATCACACCAATATAAAGATATAAACAATGCCCTACCTTTTGTCCTGATTGTTGCTTTATCCCTTTAATCAACCTGAAAAAAAGAAAAACTTGGAGTGATATATTTTACAAAACAGCAGTTCAAGAGGTGACTCTCCAAATAGATGGTATTTCTATCTTTTCACCTCATCAGGTATGAGAGGAATTTCTAGAAAAATAACCAGATCATTAATAGGCTTTTCTCTTGTTAAATGAATATTGCATTTGTAGCTATTACCTGAGAAATTTCCTTCCATCACCCTTCCCAACCCCACCCCTGCATTCAGCTGAGCCCTCCAGATGGGTTACAGGACCTACCTCATTACCCCCCCTGTGTTGGCAACTCTCTCCCAAAACTAATTGCATTCTTCAGGGAAACAGAATACAACTGTCCTTCAGGACTCCCTCAATATTACAGCTGAAGAAGGAACAAATCTTGAAGGAATCAACAGACAACTTGGAATGAAAGACTCCAGGAGGAGCAACAGCATCTGTCTGCACAACAAATACCAGCTGGGATAAAAAAACCTGATCATCCAAATCCATTATTCCAAAATGTGTATACACAAATAAATTAGAATTTTTCTTCCGCATACTAATGTATTTCCTCTGTTTATACAAAAGAGTGAAGAATTAATTATTACTTAATCATGAGTGAGGGACTTCTCCAAAAGTATCTCAAGCTATTTTACCTCTTGCTGGATTTTTCTCTTCAATTATTTGTCCATTTTTTAAGTCCTTAAGGAATCCTTTGCTTCCTTAAGGAAGTCTGCCTCCTACCAGACTGAGTTAGCTAGCCAAGTTATGGGCTTTCATATTACTTTTATCATTAAGCTATTAATTTTGTCACTATTTAATTGTGCCTTCTTCCCAGAGTGTGACACTCAAGGAGCCAGAGAATGTATCTCTTTCTTACCACTAGGTTTCAGGGTTTTAGACACTCAGATATATGTTTATTTGTTTTTGGCTGATAGGCTGTAGGAGCGAACAGCTAAAATTATGAGCTTTAGAGACTCAAGAATTGTTGCATATATTAAGTCATCTGTAAAAAAGATAGTAATGTACAATACCTATGTCGAAAGTCATTAGAAACACTAAATTATGCAATAGGACTCTTCAACATGGTAATTACTTTAAAAATGTTATGTTTGATTTGCTTTTGGACTTTTCATAATAGAGTCCTTCAGGACAATCAAAACAACAACAGAATAACAGTGATTTCCAAATATCTACTTTAGAGTAAAATAAATCTGGACAGGCTAGAGAAAAATAGTGTTGCATTATAATTAGACAGGCTTCCTAGGAACTGTGACTGCTTGTTGTAAAGTACAATGAGGACTTTGGACAGGCTGGAGAGAGATGGAAAATAAATAATGTATCATGAGCAGCAAAGAAAAGTAAGATTCTCAAATGTACTAAATGTTTTCAAACATTAAAGTTACACTGCATCTAGATCTCTTTTTGGAGGGTTCTGGTCTTGGTTACAAGACCAGAATATTAAAACATAGCACTGATCACAGTCAGCTTAAGTGTTAACTTAGTATTTGTTGATAAATTAGTTTATAATCAATGTTTATAGATATATTCCATACTATGTATTACGTGGTTTTAGAGCTACAGTTTTCCACGTACAGATAACATATAGCCAAAAAAAAAAAAAAAAAAAAAAATCTTTGGTGAAAGCTTGAGAAAAATCAAGAAGAAATGAGAAGGTCTATAAATAATTTTTCAGGCCTCCATGATCTGATTATCCAAGAGTGTTTCTCTACCTATCCACTTTTCTTCACTTTGACGACCAGAACCGAGGCTTTTGAACTCTGAGCAGGAAGGTTTACTTCTCTCTCTCTTCCTGATTCCTTTTCTTACCTGCTTCTTCATGGACCTTGCTCAATTAGTTTTCACCTTTTTTTCTTTATTTTCAAATTCTTCCATTCTACTATACTACAGATACTCTATGAACTCTATCTACAGAAAAAGAAACAAATGCCCAAACCTAGAAAGGTTTGTACTTAGTTTCATAAGATCTGTTCACTTGTCTGTAGCTCATCTATTAATCTTAAAGTAGTCAGTGCAGTGAAGCAAACTCCTGGTCTTTAATAGTTGATGTTTCTACTTTCCTTCTATTTGTTCTTTCATTTTACTTTGGTATTTGGCCTTGGGATCTTTCTTCCCACTTTAATGCTCTTGCCTGGGTCACCAGTAATGGAATTTAGTGTGAATAAAATACCTTGCACAAAGTACCCAGTGCTTGTGTGCCACTGAGGTAGTGGCAAATGTCTTTATAAGGTGCCATATTAGGTTAGCTTCCCTTCAGTTCTTAACTTTGCCAACATTCTGTAAAGTTTACATGACAAAAAAATTAAAATTGGACATGTGTCAATGGTAATTAATTGATGTTATGTACAATTATGTCCTACAATTCAGCACACCTCATTTGCTACAATTATATTATCTTTCTGGAAAACCAGGATGTCATGTTAGGATCCTGGGATTTGAGAAGCACTGCATAAAGCTGAGAGATTCCTGAAACACCAGAATCAATAAATGCTTTTCCTTTTCCATCCACCTAACACCCCCGTTGTATTATTTCCTTCTTGAAACTTTCTTTTCCTTTGTGTTTGCTGACATCTCATTTTTCTGGCTCAATTTCTCTGGCACATCTGCTCAAGAGATCTGGCTTTTTTCCAGTTTTTTATCTAGTTTAGCACTGTTTTAGGAACTTTATAAAATAATCTGCATGGCAAACGCTGGTCACAAGGGTTTACCTGTATAACAAATCTGCAAATATATTGTTGAACCTAAAATAAAAGTTTAAAAAATTATATGCAATTTTGCATGTAAGGTATATACAAAGGGCCTGGTAGTAGATAGTACTTGATGTATGCTAGTTATTATTATTGTTATTGAATTAAAGGAGCAAAAATTTATCCAGCATTGACTGCTCTTGCAGTAATCACAGCAAAGAATATGAAATGATAAAAGGCTATTGCAGTAGTGGCTATAGTAATGAAGATGGAGGAGTAGACTTAAAAAAGAATCCAAAAAAAGCCTACAGAAAAGGCACTTTTTTTTTTCTTTTTTTTGAGACAGAGTTTCGCTCTTGTTACCCAGGCTGGAGTGCAATGGCGCGATCTCGGCTCACCGCAACCTCCGCCTCCTGGGTTCAGGCAATTCTCCTGCCTCAGCCTCCCGAGTAGCTGGGATTACAGTAACGCGCCACCATGCCCAGCTAATTTTTGTATTTTTAGTAGAGACGGAGTTTCACCATGTTGACCAGGATGGTCTCGATCTCTTGACCTCGTGATCCACCCACCACGGCCTCCCAAAGTGCTGGGATTACAGGCGTGAGCCACCGCGCCCGGCCGACACATTTTTTTTTACATTGGAATTAAGCAATGTAATTAAACATAAATTACAATGTGGTTGAGATAAATGTATATTTTTTAAAAAAGAAAAACAAGTTTATGCAAAGAGGAAGGTATTTTGTATCTGTCTGAATAATACAATAGTCACTAGTCATATGTAGCTATATTGAGCACTTGCAGTGAAATTGAGAAATTGCATTTTAAAATTTTATTTTATTGTAATTTAAACTTAAATAGCAACATGTGGCTAGTCGCTATATTGGACAGTGTAGCACTTGAAAATAGTGTGATACTAGGAAGGTACTTCTCTTCTTAGCTGCTTCATCTGCAAAATAAAGAGATACAAAAAGTTGGTTTCCATGATCTGTTCTACTTTCTAGCTCTAAAATTTTGCTTGTATTTTTCACTGAAGAAAAAAAGTGATTTTCTGAAAAGTATGATGTGAAGCAGGTTGAATACTGGATAAGAGAATTGAATTTTCACTAATTTAGTTATTATTATTTAATCAGAAAGAATTTGGACAAAGAAAGTAGAATGCCACTCAGTAAATTTACTCTGATGCTAGAAGTGGCATGAGCATTAGTAACTTTGGTTTTAACTGATTTAGGAAACATTGACTTAAATAACATAACATAGGTTCTATGGTGGATTTAAAAGTTATTGCATTTTAAATTTTATGAGCTCTATATATTGTTTCTTAAGAAATTTCTTCAAAATATCATTCAAGGGTCTGCACACGTGGCCATTCAGTAAATGGGGCTGATTTCAAATGTTTTCTTTACAGCAAGAATTTAGATACTAAAAGAGAAAATGCCCTACTGCCCCCTGGTGTTCAAATTTAAACTTGGATGCCACATAGTCAGTTTTGGTTTAGCAAGCAGGTCTATTTTTTTTTTTTTAGTTTTTTTTTTTTTTTTTTATTGCATTTTAGGTTTTGGGGTACATGTGAAAAACATGCAAGATTGTTGCATAGGTGCATACGTGGCAAGCAGGTCTATTTTTATTCTGGCTATCCCTTTGGTGATATTAGTAAATGTATTTGACATGGTTAAGTTGATTCAATTCGTATATCTGAAATAATTCCAGCCTGTAATACAAAATTCAGAGTTTGTATCGGCTCTCTTTTTTTCTCACCTCTTTCCCACCCTTGCTCCTTTCTTTTCTCTCCTTCTTATTAATTGCTTGGTGTTTTAGTCTCTGTTCTCCTATACTTATTGATATTTTGTAAATATTTTATCTCATGATAATATATATAATTTTATAATATATATACAGCATATATATAACATATAATTATAATACATATATATTTAATGGAATTATGGAGGCTGAGAGGTCCTGAGATTGGCCCTCAGACACATATTATGCTAGGCACAAGGCCGACAGTTTCTATTGTCTAATAAAGGATACAGATAAATAAGTAGGATTTATAGTGTAATGTGATAAGTGCATTAAAAAATAAATAGTGTTATGGAAGATCAAGAAGAATTGTTCTGAATATAGATGACAGAAATTAAGAAGAAACTTCTCATAAGAAGTTATGGCTAAGCTTTGACTAATGTAGCAATTTCAAGCACAAAACCATAACAGTTGGCTTGGTTGTATCTGCAAGAAATTTGACCAAGAGGCATACGAGCAAGGGACCAATATTTCCAGAGACCATATTCATTTGGAAATAGTGAGGGATTTGTAAATGAAAAAAACAAAAATAAAACCTGGAAATCATTATCTTCCCACTAAATAGTTGAGTCTCCCCTAAACTAGGCCTAGGGGGACATGAGGCAAGCAGAGAAAGAAGTAAGTTGGCAGGCAGGACAGTAGAAGGTTTTTAAATCATTTCAATAAAACATAATAGCACTAAAGTGCTTTTGGGAAAGGATCACATGTGAAATTCTAGCAGACTAGGGAATTTATATAAAATCAATGCTCAAACTTTATTTTAATAAGAAATTTGTTTAAAGAAGTCAGAATGCCAGGAAATTCTTGCTATACTTTGCGGGGAGGGGTGAATGTGATCTTTAAAAAGACCATTTTATATTGGAATCGAGAAAAAAAAAAGAACATCATCTTGGAAGTCAAAATTAGACGTTAAGCTCCCAATCTTTTTTTAAAAAGTTTGCTTTAGAAAAACCTTCTTTTGTATTTTACTGATAATTGAGAATTTATCATCCAAGACATCTGCAATTTCAGATTTAAAAATTTCTACCAATGCTATAATTGTGACTTAAAGAACTTTCTGCATATAATTGATTGCCATAGTTTTTTGGCTTCCACACACAAAGTCATTAAGAATAAATGTCAGTATTTGTAATGGCACAAAAATTAATCCTGCTGCAATGGTAATGATTTTCAATAGTCCAAGAGCAGGGAAGAAAAACTGAAAATGCATTTAGATACTGAGGATAATGTAAGAAATGGATTACTGCTCTAGCAGTTTCTCAGAGTATAGGGACTTGAGATCAACAAGACTGTAATTGTCTAGCTGAAAACTCACAATTGTATGTGGAGCAAAATCACTTCATTTTACCTAAAATTAATTGTTTAACAATTTTATTTTTTTAAAAAAATATTAACGACATTAGATATACATATACATATATATGACATTCATTTCATGGAGGGTTATTCTTGAAGTCAGAGGCCGAATGAAGTGTGTAAATAATGCAGTGTGTTGTGCTCAAAGAATTTGTTTCTATGAAAATAGCCTAGATTCACTTTTCAGTAGGACTCCTTTCTCCTCACCTAGTTCCTTTATTCCTTCCCGTTTGAGATCTATTCCTCCCTTGTTTTCAGACTGTAAATAATCCTGAATTGCTTACCCATGTGTCAGTTACTTGGGGGCAACTCAGCCTGTGCTTCTCTGACACTGAACACAACTGGACAAAGATGTTTCTATTTAAAGAGCTCTAGGCTTTCTCACGTGTGGGGACATAACCAGATCATAAGAAAGAAGCCCCTGGCCTCTGAAAAAAATGCAGGATGCTTATTTTTTCAATTAAAAATATGCACCTAATTCTGTAGGTTTGAAATCTAGTGAAAATGATCATTTGGAACATTCTTAAAGGGGAAATGAGTTTATTAAAAGTTAGCACCCAAGGAGCAAAGGCATTGGAACTATGGAGCTTTGACCTGACGATTGTCATTGCAGCTAGTATTCATTGAGCACACATCCTACACCACGTTAAAGGCACATAAGGGAAATAAGATTATCATCCCAACATAAGCACTGAGTCTATGCTCTTAATCCCTAGAAGATGGCCTCTTAACTTTTAGATTTCAAGCCAACCTTAGTACCCAAACTTCAGTTTTTATTAAAATAGCTTGAAGAACTAATTAAAAACCTAGTAAATATTGAGTGGGAGAGTGGGGTTCAGGGAGCTCCATTTTAAGTTTAGAACAGATCACAAGTTTAGACACACCAGAGTGCTGTGCTGTACTGGTTTGGCAATGATCATGAATATAATAATGCAGTAATTTTGTACCCTGAGCTGAAGGTATCTGTTTGTGAGTAGTAGAAGGAGCTGCCTCTTTACATATCTCTGCCTCCTGCATGAGCTGCCTCCCTGCATTACTGTCCAGCACCAGCTAAGCAACTTCCTAGAGTCTGCTCTGTTTACTCAAGAAAAGTGCCCCTGCTTCTTCCAAATATTCATTTTCCTAATGCAACTGCTTTTAAGCATTGATATATTCTTAGAACGCTATGCCAAGAGTCAGAAGAATGTAATACTCCTCTCACGCCCACTGGGACCTGCTGAGTGGAGAATTGCAAAGTAACTCATTCCAAGTTTTACTGAGAGCCATGAGTGGCAAGTTAAATTTGAGTCCATTTTCTAAAAGCAATTACATGGAGATGCTGGATGGAAGTAGTCATTGTTTATGGCAATAACACAATATCATAACTTGAATATAAAAGAAGAAGTGTTAATGTGTAAAACCAATTAGCATTATTGGTCATTTTTATTCCTTATTTCTAACCACTCTCTTTCCACTTTCACTGATACCTAAATGTACTTACAAATTTATTTTGCAGTGAATATTATTATAACCGTCTAAAAGGCATCCAGGTTTAGTCATCACACCAAGCTTTGTAATGTCTGAGAAGTTCATGGTGCACTTAAGAAATGTTAACAGAAATAATGACTGTACTATAAGTACTATAAAACATGAAAAGTACGTGTTTGGATAAAGTTGTTGGTTTTGATAAAGTTTGGCATTAGCACTAATCTTATTAATGTATTCAGAATTTCAGTTTATGATTTATTATCTGAAAGATTCATTATTTGAGGATACTAACCTGGTATCTTCTGTGAGTCTGGGTGAAGATATGCCCCAAATATTAAACATATAGTGGTATGAAATTTAAAAACATCAGAAAGTCAATCTAACAGTATTCTTGAATACCAAATTTAAAACCAGCAAATAATTTTGTTTATTAAAAAGGCAACACTCAATTTAAAAATTAGCTGGGCATGTGTCACATGCCTGTAATGCCAGCTATTCTGGAGGCTGAGGCAGGAGAATCATTTGAACCCAGGAGACACAGGTTGCAGTGAGCTGAGATCATGCCACCGCACTCCAGCCTGGTTGGCAAGGTGAAACTCTTTCTCAAAAAACAAAACAAAACAAAACAAAAAACACTGTAGAAATATGGAACGTCTTTCTAAAGTATAACAGGCAAACTTGGGCTACATAAGTACATCTCACCACTCGTGGCCACCAGAGACACCAATTCTATGGTCCTAGCTGCTATCAATCTACCAACTTTATGTAAACTTTGTCCTAACTGTTGCAACATTACCTAAGGCCAAATTTTGTAACCCTTGGTCTTCCCATCACTACCTATCCAGAGGAAGTTCCACCGTTGGAAGGATTTGACTTCACTTACCAAAGATAAAATGGTCAGGTGAGACACCTGGAAGTAAAAGAAAGTTGATCTTTCACGGGGAAAATTTTGAAGTAGGAGATCAGTGGTAATCAGAATAAATTATCACTCAATATATCCTCCTGATTTATCCTATTTGAAATGCCATAGTTCCGTATATTCTATGAAAATATACTGTGAGACATAGCAAAAACTCATCTTTGCTACAAAGTTGTGGCCACTCTATTAATGAACTCCTGTAAATCTGTTCTTCCTCACCCCCTTTAAGAAAAGAAAAAAGAAGGAAGGAAATCAGAACCTGAAGCATAAGCTTATTTGCTTGTGTTTTCTGGTGATTGTCGTCCCTCAGACCTGTTCCCATGGTTGCAATCGTCAATAGGGACATAACCTTCTACCTCATATTCTCTTTTCTGTGTAATTCCACCTACCACAATGTGGCTGATTGGGTAATGTTTAATGAAATAAATTAAGTCCTAATGCAAGTTTCAATGGGTGCAGCAGTTTGTTCAGCTCCCACTGGAGGGAGCATGGAAAGCTCTACGAAAATGTGCTTCACCAGAGAAACTGCAGTCAGAGAACTCAGAAACTGATATAATAGGGAGAGTTGTATGCTGGACGCTGTTTACTCAAGGGTGCCTGAGTATTGTTAGAGTGAGATTGGAATTGTGATGGACAGATACCACAATTCAGGACTAGAAAGACTCTCAAAGGGCAATTAATATAAATAATGAAGTTGAGCCTGCACACCTGCAATCCTAGCACTTTGGGAAGCTGAGGTTGGAGGACTGTTTGAGCCCAGGCACTGAGGCTGCAGTGAGCCATGATTGTGACACTGTACCCCAGCTTGGGCAACAGAATGAGGCCCTGTCTCAAAATAATAAGAAGAAAATGATATTAAAAATAAAGTTGAGGCCAGGTGCGATAGCTCGTGCCTGTAATCTCAGCATTTAGGGAGGCCAAGGCAGGCAGATCACGAGGTCAGGAGTTCGAGACCAGCCTGGCCAATATGGTGAAACCCCATCTCTATCAAAAAATAAAAAAATTAGCCAGACGTGGTGGTGCGTGCCTGTAGTCCCAGCTACTTGGCAGGCTGAGGCAGAAGAATTGCTAGAAACCAGGAGGTGGAAGTTGCAGTGAGCAGTGATCTCACCACTGCACTCCAGTCTGGGCAACAGAGTGACAATCCATCTCAAAAATAATATTAATAATAATAAAATAAACAAAGTTGAGAAAATCAAGAAGCAAAAGATATGTTTAGAAAAATTCACTTGTGAAATCATCTGGACCTGGTATTTTGTGGAGGATAATGGTTTAATGTTTTATTTAATTTTTAAAATAGAAATGGAACTATTTATATTTTGTATTTGTTCTCATTTTTAATTTTGAAAATTACATTTTAAATAATTTTGTCCATTTTAGTATAAAGTTGTCCATTATACCCTCTACTTAGCATCTTATACATATAGAATATGTAGTAATGACCCTTGTTTAAATTATTGATTTGGTAATTTACCTTCTTGTTTCTTTTTTAGTCTTCTTTTTCTTTCAATTTTCTTTAAGAACTAAAATGGTTTTATTGAATCTGTTGTTCATTATTTTTCTATTTCATTGTGCACTTATATTATCTTTGTTATTTATTTTATTCTCTTTCATTTGGAATGAATTTGCTGATATTTTCTATCTTCTTGTGATGGATTCTTCAATTATTAATGTTCAGACTTTCTTCTTTTCCACAGTATACATTTATGTCTCTCAACTTTACTTAGCACTGCTTTAGCTACATTTTGCAAGTCTCTGTTTTATTTTCATGTTCATTTAGCTCAAACTATTATCTAATTTCCTTGAGAACTTGTTTATCCAATCAGCTAGTCAGAAGTACTTTATATAATTGCTAAACAGTTGAAGATTATTTTATTCTTTGTTGTTATTTACTGCTAGCTTAACTCCATTGTGGTCAAAGAGATATTCAGTGTGCTTTTCAAACCTTGGGTTATGGCCCAAGACATGGTCTATTTTGTTAAATGTTTCATAGCCCTTGGGCAAAGATGTATTCTATTATTGGGTAGAATGATCTTATCAGTGAGGTCATTTTTGTTAATGGTGCTGTTCAAATATTTTGTATGATTCCTGATTGTTTGCCACTTTTTTATTAGTTACTGAAAGAGGTATGGTAACATATCTTAGTATGATTTGTGTACTTTTCACTTAATTCAGTCAATATTGGGCCTTCTATTTGAAGCTACATTTAGGGTACACAAAAATATAATATTGTGTCATTTTATCACTGTGTTTAACCTTTTATCATTACAAAATGTCATCTGTGTTTCCAGTGATGCTTCTTGCTCTAAGTCTTTCTGTATGATTTTAGTAAGGCTGTTCATTCTTTGGTTAATATTGCATGGCATATCATTATATATCCTTTTATTTTCATCCTTTCTTATATTTAAGGTATGGCTAACATCCTCTTAATCAGCAATTAAGATTGTAATCAACAAACAGGCTTGGTTGTCATTCAGACTGGAAAATCCTCATCTGTTAATATTATCATTGGCATATTTGGGTCTAGCACTATCTGCTTACCCTTTTAGCCATCTTTCCTTTTTCTTTCTGTTTTCTTTCTTGTTTTTCTTGGCTTATTATAAATTAAAAACACATTTTAAAATATTTCTATGTTTCTTTTATATTAATTTGTTGACTATAGATTGTGTTATTACTGGGGAGGAAATAATGAGTTTTCTAGAGAATACAGAATGAACCCATAATTTTTTAAATTTATTTTTATTAGAATTTTACTTCTTCTAAGAAGTACAAATCTCCCATAACACTTTAACTCAGTTTACTGTATTCCCAATTTCTGAGCTACCTTTATCCTGTATTTTAAATGTACATATTGTTATTATTGTTTTAAATAATAAAATTATTGTTTTAAAACAATTATTATTGTTAATAATTTTTACAACAATAAATTGTTTTAAATAATGTTCATTTACATTTGCTAACATATTTATATAATGTTTTTAGATTAACCAATACGACTACACCTTCCAAAAATTATAGCAATTCAGTACATACGTGAGAACCAGAAGAAAATTATAACTTTAATATTATTTGTTTGTTAGAAGGAAATTAAACTCAAGAATGTAACAGAAGATTACAACAACCTCAATCATGCAGTATAAAGGGATTAATACTAGTAAAAGTATAAAGTAGTAATAATATTTAAAAGAAAAATTAAAAGGCACTATAGATTTGATGAATAAAATGAAAATGAAAATCAAAATAAAATAAACTACTAGCCTATAAAAGAAAAAAGAAGGAACAATAAAACTAGAGTAAAGATGAGCTATAATTTCAGTTGCAGAGAATGCTAAAAACTATGAAGTAACTAGTGTCAAGTCTAGAACATTACCTTTGAAACTGTAGATGAATTAAACTAACAAAAGAGAAAAAATCTGAAGAGAGCAATAATCAGAGAATAATTTTAAAAGATATAAAGATTTACCATTAATAATGATGCCAGCCCAGGAAATTTTATTGGAGATCCCAAATATATTTTTAGAGAACAAGTAATTCTTATGTTATGTACATTAAAAAAAAAGTAGACAAATCTAACATTTCACCTAGGGGAACAAGAAAACAAGAAAAAGAACTGACTTCAAAGCTAGCAGAAGAAAAAACATAACTAAAATCGGAGAATAAATGAAATAGAGTTCAAACAAAAGATCAAGAAATCAAAAGTTGGCTGTACAAAATAATAAACCAGATTGATAGACTGCTCGATAGATTAACAAAAAAAATAAGAGAGAAGATTCAAATAAGCACAATCAGAAGTAACAAAGTAACATTATGGCTTATCCTACAAAAATACAAAAGATCCTCAGAGACTATTATGAATACCCCTAGGCGCACAAATTAGAAAGTCTAGAAGAAATGGATAAATTCCTAGAAACACAAAATCTTCCAAAATTTAACTAGGAAGAAAGTGAAAACCTGAACAGACCAATAACAAGTTCCAAAATTGAATCAATAATAAAAAAATACCAACCAAAAGAAGTCCTGTGCCAGATGAATTCTCAGCTGAATTCTACCAGACACACAGAGAAGAACTGGTACCAACCCTGCTAAAATTATTCCAAAAAATTGAGGAGAAATGACTCCCACTTAACTCTTATATGAAGCCAGCACCACCCTGACACCAAACTCTGGCAAAGACAAAAAGAAAAAAGAAAACTTCAGACCAATAAACCCAATGAACATAGATGCAAAGATCATTAACAAAAGACTAGCTACCACCATTTGGCCCAACAATCTCCTTACTGAGTATATACACAAAGAAAATAGATCATTCTACAAAAGGACACACGCACCCACACGTTCATCACAGTGCTATTCACAGCAGCAAAAACAGAATCAACCCTAGTGCCCATCAACAGTAGATTAGCTAAAGAAAATGTGGTACATATACAGCATGAAATATTATGTAGCCACAGAAAATAAAAAGAATAAAATCACATCCTTTGCAGCAACATGAATGCAACTGGAGACCATTATCCTAAGGAAACTAATGCAGAAACAGAAAACCAAATGCTGTATGTTCTTATTTATAAGTGGGAGCTAAACATGGAGTACACATGGACATAAAGATGGAAATAGTAAACACTCAGAATTCCTAGAAGGGGAGAGTGGGAGGAGGGAAGGACTGAAAAACTGCTTATTTGGGACTATACTCACTACCTGAGTGACAGGTTTAATTATACCAAGCCACGGCATCATGCAACATACCTTTGTAAACAACCTGCGGATGTATACCCTGATTGTAAAATAACAGTTGAAACATAAAAAATAATAAATTCAATGACAAAACAAGAATTGATAAAGGGGGTTATATTCTCAATTCATTCTATAATGAATCATATTAAAAGAATAATGTAAGATGTATATATAATGTTCATACCACGAATGCAGCATGAGATAACATTAAACAATATGAATAAAACCCTCTATTATAATTCTAGGAGAAAAAAATGTGATTGTTATATGTCATTTAATGTAATTCATAATTCATTTCTGTTTAAAACTTTAAATGTTACAAGATGCTCACTTTATTTTATTTAGTAAGTGAACATTGTAATGTTCCTATGCTGGGAATATGTTTTCAACTTAATACAAGTCAAAGATACATCATCTTACCACTATCATTCAATAGTGTTTTAAAATTTACTAGCCAAGGCCAGGCACAGTGCTCATGCCTGTAATCTAGCACTTTGGGAGGCTGAGGCGGGCAGATCACAATGTCTGGAGTTTGAGACAAGCCTGACAGACAGGGTGAAACCCCATCTCTACCAACAATACAAAAATTAGCCAGGCATGATGGCATGCACCTGTAATCTCAACTACTCAGGAAGCTGAGGCTGGAGAACCTGGGAGGCGGAAGTTGCAGTGAGCCAAGAATTGCGCCATGCTCTCCAGCCTGAGCAACAGAGCAAGATTCTATCTCAAAAAAATCGTTGCAAAGAATAAGATGGTGAAGTGCTTGGGTTGAGTATTAATTTACAAAAATTAGTAGCTTTTCCATACTTAAGAAACAATCAATTAGAAAAATGAAAGGAACAACCCACTGTAATAGCAACAAAAAGTAAGAAACACTCCAACAAAAATATGGAAGGTTAAATAAAAATAACATAATGATATCAATAATACATTAGTAGATTTTATTAATTATTTTTCATATAGAGACCCAATATCATAAAAATATTATGAATAGGCCCATACTTTCAAAAGTAAATTTATAAATGCAATATTATTCCTGTAAGATTTTTAACATGATTTTTAAAAATGACTTTCTTTCCCCATTAAATGGTCTTGGCACTATTGTCTGAAATCACTTGACCATATGTGTGAGGGTATGTTTCTGGGCTCTCTATTCTATTCCATTCATTAGTACGTATGTCCATCTTTATATAAGTACCACACTGTTCTGATAGCTGTAGCTTTGCAGCAAGTTTGGAAAACTGGATGTGTAAATCTTCCAACTTTGTTGTTCTTTTTAGTGGTTTGGCTATTTTGGCCCTTGAAAAACTATAGAAATTTTAGAATAGGTTTCTCTAATTCTGTAGAAAGCATCATTGTAATTTTCACAGGAATTACATTGAATCTGAATTGATATCTTAACAATATTTTCTTCTAATTCCTTAACATGGGATGTGTTTGGGCTTCTTCTATTTCCTTCAGCATTATTTTGTCGTTTTCATCATACAAGTTCTTCACCTCCTTGATTAAATTAATTTCATTAATAGAATCTTAAATATTTTATTCTTTTCGATAGTACTATAAATGGGATTATTTTATTAATTTCCTTTTCAGATGGTTCATTTTAGCATATGGAAATGCAACTGATTCTCACGTGTTGACTTTATATCCTGCTATCTTGCTGAATTAGTTTATTCCAACAGTTTTTTGTGTGGAATCTTTAGGGTTTTCTACATATAAGATGACATTATCTGCAAATGGAGATAGTTTTATTTATTATATTCTATTTGTATGCTTTTCGTTTCTTTTTCTTACCCCAGTGCTCTGACTAGAGCTCCAGTACTATTTTGAATAGAAGGGCAGAAGCAGGCACGCTTGCATTGTTCCTAATCCTAGAGGAAAAGATATTAATCTTTCACCAATAGTATTATTTTCACTGTGGGTTTTTCATATATGGATTTTATTATATCAAGGTGGTTTTCTTCTATTTGTAGTGTTTAAATCCTGAAAGAGTGTTTAATTTTGTGAAATCCTTTTGCCACATTGAGATGATCACATAGTTATTTTCCTTCATTTTCTTAATGTGGTGTATTTCAGTGAGCAATTTTTTTTTTTTTTTTTTTTTTTTTTTGAGATTGAGTCTCACTCTTTCACCCAGGCTGGAGTGCAGTGGCGCAATCTCAGCTCACTGCAACCTCCCACTCCCTGGCTCAAGCAATTCTCCTGCCACAGTCTACCGAGTAGCTGGGATTACAGACACGCACCACCACACCCAGGTAATTTTTGTATTTTTAGTAGAGACAGGGTTTCACCATGTTGGCCAGGATGGTCTCGATCTCCTGACCTCAGGATCCTGCTGCCTTGGACTCCCAAAGTGCTGGGATTAGAGACGTGAGCCACCGCACACCGCCTCAAGTTTTATATGTTGAATCATTCTTACATTCCAGGAATAAATCCCACCTGGTCATGGTGTATAATCCTTTTTAATATGCTACTGAATTTGGTTTGCTAGTATTGTTGAGGATTTTGTATCAATATTCATAAGGGACATTAGTTTCTAGTTTTCTTTTCTGGTAGTGTCTTCGTCTGGGTTTGGTATCAGGATAATACCAGCCTCACACAATGATTTAGTAAGTGTTCTCTCCTCTTCAAATTTTTGGAAAAGTTTGAGAATTGGTATTAGTTCTTTAGATGGTCTGTGGAATTCACCAGAGAAGCCATCAAGCCCAGTGATTTTTACTGTTTGGAGATTTTGAATTACTGATTCAATCTCTACTAGTTATACGTCTATTCATGCTTTCTCTTTCTGTGTCATTTAGTCTTGCTAGCTTTTGCATTTCTAGGAATTTGTCTACTTCATCTAGGTTATCCAATTCGTTGGTGTACAATTTTTCATAGAACTATCTTTTTTATTGCTGTAGAATTATTAGCAGTGCCCCAATTTTTATTTCTGATTTTAGTAATTTGAGTCTTCCCTCTGTTTTTCTTAGTCTATCTTGCTGAAGGTTTGACAAGTTTTTCAATTTTTTTTCAGAGAACCAACTTTTGATTTCACGGATTTTCTCTTCTCTATTTTATTTACCTGTGCTCTAATCTTCACCATTTCCTTCCTTCTGACAGCTTTGTTTAGTTTGTTTTCCTTTTATTGTTTCTTAAGTTATAAAATCACATTGTTGATTTGAGATCTATTTTTTATTGTAAGTGTAAAGCCTCTGCATATTAAATGTATCATTTTTCTCCAAACTGATCTATATAGGCAATGCAATTTCAGCTGAAATCTCTACAAGTCTTTGTTTAAATTGAAAAACCAATTTTGAAGTCTGTGTGGCACTATAAATAGTCAAAATTAGTGTACATAATAGTCTAGACAAGAAAGAATATGGTTAGAGGATTTATGCCAGCAGAAATGAAGACTTATTATAAAACTATAATAATTAAGGCAGTGTAGTATTGACATAAGGATAGACAAATAAAACAATATATTAGAATGGGAAGACCCAATATGTATAGACTCATGTTGATTCATAATAATTTATAATGAAGTTGATACAAAAATGCTTTGGATAAAAATTATATATTATACAAATAGTGCTGGGTTAACTGAATATTCATATAGAAATTTATAGATTATCCTTATATAGATTTTCTTAAAATATATAGAGAATATATGAATCTTGACTCTATACTATCTATAAAAATCAATTCTATGACTATGATAGACCTAAATGTAAAAGTAATGTCATAAAATGTCTAGAGGACATTGTAAGAAGCTATTTTTCATGATCTTGGTGTAGAAAAGGATTTCTTAAAGAGGACAGAACAGTACTAATCATAAACAGGCAGATCTTCCCATTGAATTCCATTAAAATTTAAAACACTCTTAATCAAAAGACGTCACTAAGAGAGTAAAACTGCAAGCCACACACAGAGAGCAACACATATGCCCCAAAAAGGACTAACGTCTGGAATATATAAAAGATCGTGTAAATCACTAGCAGAAAGGCAGACTTTTTAAAAGGACAAATAATTACAACAAGAATATCACAAAAGAGGCTGTCTAAATTGTCAGTAAACATATGAAATGTTACTCAGTTTCATTTGTCATTGGGGATATTCAAATCAAAACCACAGTAAATACTAGAACAAACCTACCAGAATGGGAAAAATTTACAAGTCTGACGATACCTAGTTATGACAGTACCACACTTCATATTGTGTTATTGGGGATGAAATTTGTAAATCCACTTTGAAAAACTGTTTGGCAGTCTCCATTAGAGGTTAAAACTCATGTATCTATCACTAAGCAATTCAACTCCTTGATATGTACCTAATAGATATATAAATACTCTGTAAGATGTACACAAGAATGTTATAGAGATAATGTTTCTAGCAGCCAAAAATAGAAATTATTTAAATGTTCACTAAGGGAGGAATTGATACATAAATTATGGTATATTCAAATTACCACTACATACAACATTTGGATGGCTAAAGAAAGTAAATACAGAAGGATCATACCTCTATAATGCATAGCAACAGCCAAAACTCATCTATGGAGATATAAGTCAGACTAAAGATTTCTACTGGGGATGGTGTTAAAGACAGGGCACAAGGAAGTTTGTTTAAGTGCTGGCTGGTTTCTATATTTTGATGTGCAGATTGGTTGTAGGATTTTACCATATTCTTGCTGTTAAAATTCACTGAAGTGTATACTTTTCTCTTCTTTATATGCTTCTATATATTAATATGTCTTATTAATATATATTAATCTTTAATAAAAATTAAATTAAAACCCAGTTTTAATAACATCTTATCCAGGCTTACTCCTATAGTCTTCCAGGCAGAGTAAATCAATCCTTCTGTGTTCAGAATGTATGGCTTATGTGTATTTTTGAGCACTCATAAAGGTAAATTAAATATGTATCAGTTTACTCAAGGGATTCATAATTAACTTGTTTATTCTTCAAGGAGAGTTCTGTGAAATGCAAGGGCAGAAATCCCTAAGGAATCATAGTAACCATTTTGCAATCCATGTGCATTTTGGGAAATCATATATGGGTAATGTTCTTTTCAGCTCTGCCCTGGGCTTGCTGTGTGATCTTCGAGATGACAGGAATTGACAAAACAGCCTACCAGAGACCCAGGGGCCTATGTCCAAGAAGACAACACTTTCCAACATGGTATCTAGTTCCCCAGATCTGCTTCTTTTTTCTTAATCCAGAATGCTGCCAAAATTCCCATCCATTTTCTTTCTTCATTTCTCACTAATTTTACCAAGTGATTAAGGTGTGTGCTAGGTGTGTGATAGTATTATTTTCACTGTGGGTTTTTCATATATGGATTTTATTATATTGAGGTGGTTTTCTTCTATTTGTAGTGTTTAAATCCTGAAACAGTGTTTCTTTATGAAGAGATTTCTTTATGAAGATATGTTCTTCCATATTTTAATTTAGCTTATATTGATCTTCTAAAATACCGGCTTCTTGAGTTGTGACTCAGAGTAGAAGTTTCTTCTCTTTGAACTCATAAGGTAGACTGTGTCCAGTCTTATTATTTAAAGAGTCATAAGTTTTGCATATGAATCTAAGTTACTGCACTACATTTAGGGTATTCAGGGAATCCTCTGATGAAATACTGTTTACCAATGTCTGACCCTGCATACCTTCACACAACTGGCCACATTTTTGTGCTTTTTAAATGCTTTCCATCTCTCTTCTATAACAAGAGCTTGTTGTTCTGTTCACCCAAATTCTGTTTCTCCTTCTCTTTGCATAGAATTAACTACAGATTTCTTTAGTCTCTAGTACAAAACAGCCCTTACTATATTCAATCCCACACCAGCAGCTACATCTCCAGAGATCCAGCCTTAAACTGCAAAGCAGCAAGATGGTTTTAAAGTCATGCAGGCATGTTTAATATTGACCTTCTTATCCCAGCCAAGAAAAGCTCTAATTGCTTTAGAAATTGGGTTCCCAAGCAGGTGGAACATATTGTTTAGTTTGCAAATTTACAGAAAAGTTTCTCTTTATCTAGGTAATAAGAACAAAGAACAAAGGAGAAAGGAAAATTGTACAGAATACTTTATGTCTTTTACCTTGATTTTTCCCTGAATCACAACTCAAATCTGGCCAACTTGCATGTCTGTCAACAGTAAATTTCAGTATCATATATTCATAGTTAATCAGTACTCTTCTCTTCTCTTTAGGTTGATATCTTAACCCTAGATAAACTCTGCTTTCATTTTGAAGACAATTTGTCATAGAGGCAAAAATAAATCCCAAACCAATTTTTAGTTCCCTCCAGTCTTCCCAGTAATACAACTGCTATCTAACCAACTAGTTCATTAAGCCAGAAACTTTGGAGTCATTACAGTTCTTTCCTTAATTCTCACATCTATTTCATGATCACTAATGTAATCTATTGATTTCATGTTCAAATAGCTCTCAGGTCTGTATACTCACCTACATTTGCAGTATCACTACCCTACTCCATGCTACTAGCAGTGCTCACTTGGAGTGAAGTACTGGCCTCTTAATGCAAAGGTCCCTAGCAGCTGGAAAGAGGAAGGAAACAGATTCTCCAGCATCTCCAAAAGGGAGGAGCTCTGTGCACACCTTGGTCCATCCACATATTCTCTTCTATTTCAGTCAGTCTCTGTTTGAGAAAAAATGTTTTCACAGTACCTAAAAAACAGATTACATCAACCCATTTCTCCCAAAAATAAATATCAAAATCCTTAATGCAACTTGCATGGCTCTCATAGTCTGATATCTTTCTACTCCTCTAGTCTCTGTTCACTCTAGAATCTGCCTCCCTGAATGCATCCCGGCCACATGCATCTTCCTGCTCCTAGAACAAGCTGCCTCTCTCATTTATTCTTCAGAGGCCAGAAAAAATTTTGTTGACCACGCTGAGTAAATCAAACTCGCCTACTTTTTTCATTATAGCAGTCGCCACATTAGTAGTTTAATGTGTTTAGTAATTTACTATGATGAATTATTTAAAGAATTTTTGTCACTCTTTCTGAACAGAAACTAAATACTGACAGGAACTTAGTTGTTTTTTCATGTGTGATTATCTCAAGTATGCAGCGCAGAATGCATGGCTTTTTAACTCATTAATAGTTTGGTGAATAAATGAATTAAAAAACAATCATTTAGCAAGTGTAAATAAATAAAAGTAACTTTAATCTTGACTATATTCTCTTAAAAATTCTAAAGGTTTGAAATATTAGTATGACATTTTCTTTAAAATTGTTGCTTTCAATATTTCTTATACCTCTCCATATCGTCTCTCTCTTTTCTTTATTCTCTCTCAAGAAAAATCGGTGCTCTAGCCAAAACAAATCCCACTAGGCTTTCTTCTTCCCCAGCTTTTCCTTCCATTGATTACTTATTAGAATAAGTATGAGGCTTTCTAGTTAGAAGATCATCTTTATACAAACAAGTGAGAGCTGGGAATTAATAATGGTTAACATGTACCGAGGGCTTCTTATGTATCAGGCACTGGTTTTTTTTTTTTTTTTTTTTTTTTTTTTGAGATGGAGTTTCACTCTTGTTATCCAGGCTGGAGTGCAATGGCGCGATCTCAGCTCACCACAACCTCCGCCTCCTGGGTTCAGGCAGTTCTCCTGCCTCAGCCTCCTGAGTAGCTGGGATTACAGGCACGCGCCACCGTGCCCAGCTAATTTTTTGTATTTTTAGTAGAGACGGGGTTTCACCATGTTGACCAGGATGGTCTCGATCTCTTGACCTCGTGATCCACCCGCCTCGGCCTCCCAAAGTGCTGGGATTACAGGCTTGAGCCACCGCGCCCGGCCCAGGCACTGGTTTAAACACTTTATATAGACTGGCTTATTTAAACTTCAAAACAACCCACTAGGTTAGTGCTAAGACAATTCCCATTTTAT
Organism: Aotus nancymaae; assembly: GCF_030222135.1. NCBI lineage: Eukaryota > Metazoa > Chordata > Mammalia > Primates > Aotidae > Aotus > Aotus nancymaae. The sequence goes on along the minus strand of NW_026988442.1, from coordinate 45,962,689 downwards.
TGAGGAAAAATGTAAAGTCCAAAGGAGTTAGTAACCTTTTAGGATCTCAAGGATGATAAATGGTTGAGACCCTGTCTGCACCTGAAAAGTCTGGGTCCAGTGTCAATGATCTTCATCATTAGTTAACACAGATAGCACATTGTTATCCCCTAAAGCAACAAAACGCTTCTCATTGGAAGTGATCATCAAAAAGGCTATGGAAGTGCATGCATTTATAACTTGTGTGTGTGTGTGTGTGTGTGTGTGTATTACACTACCTCCTTCCCTCTGCTCAGTGTTTAGCACAAACCGTTTCCAGGCCAATAAAATATCCATAGAATGAAATAAGTGATTAACCAATGAGTCAGTCAGTTAAGTGGTACAATTTAAGGAATTGAAGCAAAAAAGTGACCTGACAAACAATGTGTGTTAAGAAGAATAACCCGTAAAATAGATTGTAGTGGCAGCCTTGTAAAACACTAGATCTAGACACATGATATGCAGTAAAGGGGTTTAGAATAGAATATAATCATGAAACTGGATAAAGAGATACCCTTTACAGAATGTATTAAATGTGAAGTGTTTATTCTTTCTTTGACTTCCATTTACATAGCTGTAGAAGGACAGATAAGGCAGTTATTTAAAAAGGGGAAGACAATTTACATCTATAAGTTGTTTAAATATCTCATGGTCCAGATTTTAAAATTACTGTCTAGAAAAAGGCTGGCTTCTGCCTTAACTGAATTTATTTCCCACTTAACATCTCATAGGAATTATAATGACCCTTTTCATTGTACTTTCAGTGATAAGAAAGGAATTTAAATTGTTTCCAAAAGGGTCTTTCTCTCTTTACATTCATCTTTCTCTTCTCCAAACCACATTAAATTTGTACTCAAGTTTCTAAATTCTATGTGGCAGTAAGAACAATGCTCCCCCTGAAGATGTCCACCTTGCAATCCTCAGAACCTGTCAATATACTGTTTATCTAGAAAAATGGTCTTTGCAGATGGTGTGATTACGTTAAGGATCTTGAGATGGGGAAAGTGTTCTGAATTAGCTGGGTTGGCCCAATGTAATCACAAGGGTCCTTATAAAAGGGAAACAAGGACATCAGAGCCAGAGAGAGAGTTTTGGAGATGCTACTGTTGTCTTTAAAAAGGTAGTAAGGGGCTATGAGCCAATGAACACAGAGGGCCCCTAGTAACTGGATAGCACAAGAAAGCAGACGATTCTCTATAGTCTCCAAAAGGTTGCAACTCCATGGACACCTTGATTTGTAGGACCTCCAACCTCCAGAATTGTGAGATAATAAATTCGTGTTGCTTTAAGTGACTACATTTCTGGAGATTTGCTACAACAGCAATAGGAATCTGATACCCCTATTGTATATCTATAACATTTTTTTTGTTTTTGTTTTCAGATTGGCAAGGATGAAAAGAACTAGTGTTCACTCACCCCAAAGAGTCAATTGTTTTGCTTTTGCTAAGACAAATGACAACCAAAGCATAATTCAATTTTTTTTCTTTCAGATACACTTTAAGTGGCTTCAATATATTTTAGTTTTTCTAACTGGATTAGTCCTGGAGGAGTAAGAATTGATAATGGGAGCAGGAGAAGGAGGCAAATGTAGATATGAATACGTACAGACTTGTTGATATAGATATATACTTAATTTATAAAGTACCAGCTTGTAAAATACCAATTTTCCTATTCCATTGTCTAAGATTGTCAGAAGAAATGACAATAGCCCCAGAGAGTTAATAACACATAAAAGTAAGCTGGGTTTGGTGGTGCATGCCTTTAATCCTTGCACTTTGGGAGGCCAAGGTGAGCAGATCTTTTGAGCTCAGGAGTTTGAGACTGGCCTGGGCAACATATGAAACCCTGTCTCTACAAAAAAATACAAATTAGTTGGACATGGTGGTACATGCCTATAGTTACAGCTATTTAAGAGGCTAAGGTGGGAGGATCACTTGACTAGGGAGGTGAAGACTGCAATGAGCCGTGTGTGACAGTCTGGGTAAACAGAGAGAAATCCTATCTCACACATACACACAGAAGTATGTCTGTTTGATAATAAATCTTACTACATAAAAGACTTTCTGGAATCATAGCATTCAAACTTTACTAGTAAATTAGAACCAATGTTTACGTTTTTCTCTGTGTAAACATTTCTCTGTGTAAACATATCCATTTCATGCATATGCTAAACTAAGATTTTTACTTCAAATCGTTTTCCATCAATATCCCTACTTATAACCTAAATATTTAATTTCTTCGTTGTGTTGAATTGATAGATGTTTATCTTTTTCTGTTTTTTGTACAGTTAACCTCTTTCTCTCTACTACCCAAAACCTTTCCAAGGTTGGTTGAATATATATTTACATAATAGTCAAAAGGGTTCCTGTCTTGGTATAATTTAATATCAAAATACAACAGACAGGAAAAATTTCCTATATTCTTTATATAATATTACTAATGCTATGCATATAAACTGGGAATAATCTTAAAGTATCTTCTGACTGTACTTATTAAATGATGTGTGATTAGCAAGTTTTAATCCTCAAAGTAAATTAAGAAAAAAATACCTACCTGCCAGACATTCCTTTCACCTCCATTACACTTACTCAGGGAGAATTCTCACAATCCAAATAAAGTTTTGCTTTCCTAGAAGCTGCAAAGTACAAACTGATGGGCTGTGATCTCATTAGATGATGCCAAGAGAATCTGTTATTCCCTCCTGATAATATAAAAGCTTAGGCATTATGAGTATCTCAAGTCATAGATTTAAGCAAGACCTCTAGAATCTAGAATCTAAAAGAAGGAGCAGGTATCCATTTAAAATCTCCCAGACAAATGAGACTTTTTTCCTTATCTCAATTGCCTCCTCCCACCAATTTTTCAGTTAAGAATGTGTCTTTGTGCTTGTGTTACATTATTCTGATGTAAGGTTGAACATTGGCACTGGATAAAAACAGAAGAATTGGTAGCTATTCTTCCTTTTGTGTGCTTGTTCTTACATCAATCAAAACTTGATAGTTAGACTTCATTATGTCAAACCATTCCTTTAAGACATGACTACCATTGACCCACTTGTAATTCATTCCACAGTCTTTTGAAATTTCACATTGTCTCATTAGGTTCAGTTCCAGTCCATTTCATGGTCAGACTGTAATTTGTTAGTCTCCCATGAACTTCATTATAAGTCATCATTTAAAAAGCTCTCTTAAAGAGTTGTCAAATAGAGTGGAAAACAGCATGTTTTAGAGTTCTCAGCTTTTGAGTATACCCTAAGCAGATGCTATCATTCCAGAAACAGTCTGGACTTGGGTTCAAGTAGCCTTGGGCACTTATCATGGTTTCTATGGTTCCTATAATCAGGAGGTTTGAGTGAATTTAATTAATCACTCTTTCTGCTTTTGGGAATTTAACCAATTGGAGCCTGACAATGAACCAGGAAGTATTAAAATAGGCTCAGAATTCTTCTTCTTCTTTTTTTTTGAGATGGAATCTTGCTCTGTTACTCAGGCTGGAGTGCTCTGACAGGATTTCAGCTCACTACAACCTCTGCCACTTAGGTTCAAGAAATTCTCCTGCCTCAGCCTCCCGAATAGCTGGGATTACAGGTGCCTACCACCACACCTGGCTACTTTTTGTATTTTTAGTGGAGATGGGGTTTCACCATGTTGGCCAGGCTGGTCTTGAACTCCTGACCTCAGGTGATCTGCTTGCCTTGGCTCCCAAAGTGCTGAGATTACAGGTACGAACCACTGCGCCCAGCCCAGACTCAGAATTCTTACTAGTAAACCTGGATTGAAGATTATGAGAGGGTCTTGCTACCTTTATTTTGAGCCTAGAACTTGACATCCTCTCCTCTCTGACCTGTCCGTCATATAGCAGGTAGATATGCAGAACCTAAAAGAGACCCTGCTTTTTTAGCCTCCATTGTGGAAATTACAAGAGTCAGTATTTGCTGTGCCTGGACACAGTTCTCTTCAAAGCATGAGAGAGAACTGGCTCCATGCTACCTGGATTATAATGTTTGGGTCCTATACTCATGGCAATGTGATTCATGGAATGGCAGATACCCAACTGGATTCTCACTTCTTCTACCATGGGACAAGGCAGGAAAGTATCAGAAGTATACTTTACTAGGAGGTGTAGTGGAGATGCCTCCACAGAAAAATGGGCAATAGAAATAATCTCCTACACCCAGAAAAATTACCCTTATGTGCCAGGTATATGACACTCTGGAATTCTAAGTATTTCTATATTATTAGGCATTGTGGGATGCCATACTGCCACCTTTCAACTAGAACTTTGGTTAAATATATTTTATTAGGGTTCTCCAGAGGGGCAGAATAGGAAATATGTATATATAAAAAGGAATTTTTTAAGGAGAGTTGACTCACATGATCACACAGTGAAGTCCCACAGTAGGCTATCTGCAACCTGAGGAGGTAGGAAGCCGGTAGTGGCTCAGCCTGAGTCCAAAAGCTTCAAAAGCAGAGAAGCTGACAGTACAGCCTTCAGTCTGAGGCCAAAGGCCCAAGGGCCCTTGGCAAACCCCTAGTGTAAGTCCAAGAATCCAAAGGCCATAAAACCTGGAGTCTTCTGTCCAAGGTCAGGGAAGTATCCAGCATGGGAGAATGATGAAAACCAGAAGACTCAGCAAGCGACCTTATCCCATCTTCTGCTGCCTGCTTTGTTTAGTCATACTAACAGCCAACTGGATGGTGTCCACCCACATTGCGGGTGGGTCTTTCCAGTCCACTGATTCTAATGTTAATCTCCTGTGGCAACGCCCTCTCAAACACACCAAGAAACAATACTTTACCAGCTATCTAGGCATCCTTCAATCCAATCAAGTTGACACCTGATATTAACCATCACATATCTGAAGTATCTAAATCCCAGTTTCTTCATCTGGAAAAGGGCAATAATACCGGTAGGGTTGATGTGGATATTATTATTTTATTAATTTAAATAGGTTTTTTTGGGAACAGGTGGTGTTTGCTTACATGGATAAGTTCTTTAGTGGTGATTTCTGAGATTTTGGTGCACCTTTCACCTGAGCAGCGTGCACTGTACCCAATGTGTAGTCTTTTATTTCTCACCCCCTCCCACCCTTTTCGCCAAGTCCCAAAAGTCCGTTGTATCATTCTTATACTTTTGCATCCTCATAGATGAGCTCCCACTTATGTGTGAGGACATACAATGTTTGCTTTTTCCATTCGTGAGTTACTTCACTTAGAATAATGGTTTCCATTTCCACTCAGGTTGCTGCAAATGTCATATTTCATTCATTTTTATGGGTGAGTAGAATCTTATGCTATATAGCATGGAATAGACAGATAGATAGACCACATTTCTTTATCCACTTGTTGATGGGCATTTGGGCTGGTTCCATATTTTCAAATTGCAAATTGTGCTGCCATAAATATGTGTGTGCAAGTACCTTTTTTGTATAATGACTTTTCCTCTGGGTAGATATCCAGGAGTGGGATTGCTGGATAAAATGGTAGACCTACTTTTAGTTATTTAAGGAATCTCCACATTGTTTTCCATGGTGCTTGTACTAGTTTACATTCCCACTAATAGTATAAAAGTGTTCCCTTTTTACCACATCCACATCGGCATCTATTATTGTTTGATTTTTTTGATTATGGCCATTCTTGCAGGAATAAGGTGGTACTGTGTGGTTGTTTTGATTTGCATTTCCTTGATCATTAGTGATGTTGAACATTTTTCATATGTTTGTTGACCATTTGTATATTTTCTTTTGAGAATTGTCTATTCATCTCCTTAGCCCACTTATTGATGGGGTTGTCTGTTTTTTTTCTAGTTTATTTGATTTGTTCCTTGTAGATTCTGGATATTAGTCCTTTGTCACAAGTATAGATTGTAAAGATTTTCTTCCATTCTGTGAGTTGTCTGTTTACTCTGTTGATTGTTTCTTTTGCTGTACAGAAGCTTTTCAGTTTAATTAAGTACCATCTATTTCTCTTTGTTTTTGTTGTATTTGCTTTTGGGTTCTTGGTAATGAAATTTTTGTCTAAGTCAATGCCTAGAAGAGTTTTTCCAATGTTATCTTCTAGAATTTTGATGGTTTCAGGTCTTAGATTTGATCTACTTTGAGTTGATTTTTGTACCATGTGAGAGATGAGGATCCTGTTTCATTCTTCCACATGTGGCTTTGCCAATGATCCCAGCACTCTTTGTTGGATAGAGTGCCCTTTCCCCACTTTATGTTTTTGTTTGCTTCGTTGATGATCAGTTGGCTGTAAGTATTGAACTTTATTTCTGGGTACTTTATTCTGTTCCTTTGGTCTATGTGCCTATTTTTATACAAGTACCATGCTGTTTTGGTGACTATCACCTTATAATATAGTTTGAAGTTGGGTAATGTGATGCCTCCGGATTTGTTCTTTTTGGTTAGTCTTGCTTTGGCTATGCAGGCCCTTTTTGGTTCCATATGAATTTTAGGATTTTTTTTCTAGTTCTGTGAAGACCAATGGTGGTATTTTGCTGGGAATTGCATTGAATTCAAATTGCATTGAATTTGTAGATTGCTTTTGGCAGTATGATAATTTTCACAATATTGATTCCACCCATCTATGAGCATGGAATATGTTTCCATTAGTTTGTGTTGTCAATGATTTCTTTCAGCAGTGTTTTGTAGTTTTCCTTGTAGAGGTCTTTTGCCTCCTTGGTTAGATATATTTCTAAGTTATTATTTTCTTTTTCTTTTTTTCTTTTTTCTTTTTGTAGCTGTTGTAAAAGAGGTTGAGTTCTTGATTTGATTCGCAGCTTGGTCGCTCTTGGTGTATAGCAGAACTACTAATTTGTGTACAATAATTTTGTACCCTGAACTTTGCTGAATTCATTTACCAGTTCTAGGAGCTTTTTGAATGAATCTTTAGGGTTTTCTAGGTATACAACAATATAGGCGGCAAACAGTGACAGTCTGACTTCCGCTTTACTGACTTGGACGTCTTTTACTTATTTCTCTTGTCTGATCGTTCTGGCTATAACTTCCAGTACTATGTTGAATAGAAGTGAAAATGGTCATCCTTGTTTTGTTCCATTTCTCAGGGGAATGCTTTCAATTTTTCCTTGTTTAATATAATGTTGTTTGTGGGTTTGTAATAGATGGCTTTTATTACCTTAAGTTGTGTCCCTTCTGTGCCAATTTTGCTGAGAACTTTAATCATAAAGAGATGTTGAATTTTGTTGAATGCTTTTTCTGCATCTATTGAGATGATCATGTGATTTTTGTTTTCAATTCTGTTTATGTAGTGTGTCACGTTTATTGACTTACAATATTAAACTATCCCTGCATCCTTGGCTTGAAACCCACTTGATCATCGTGAATTAACATTTTGATATGCTGTTCAATTTATTAGCTAGTATTTTGTTGTTGTTTTATTATAAATTATTCTTCTTTTCACTGTTTCTGGTTTGCAATTTCATTTTTTTTTATTTTGGTTTTGATTCAATAATTAAGATTGTGCTTCTAAATTAACAAATAATTATGATACATTTTAATTCTTTTTCCTAGTTTAACTATATTTTGAGAATGTGACACATAAACACTTTACTTTTGGACTTAAAATACTCATTCTATTTAAGTACATGTTTAATTTTTGTAAATAGTCCATTAAAATACAATAAAGTTTATTCTCTATTTGGTGAATTTAAGCCATGGTGTCTATCTCTCAACATATGACCACAATAATCAAATATATTGATTGCATTATTTATAATCTTTGTGTCCTGTCTTGTTTTTGTCTACTACCTCTATGCAAATCCAGAATCGTGTACTTGAGCATTAAAAAGAAGCCTATAATGACTTCATTCATACCTACATAAATTACCCTTAGATGTGTGTGACCTATCTTATTCCAAAGTGTTATTGCCATGGCCCCTTATATCACCATCACATTCTTATTTTCACCAAATCAGGTTTCCATCACAAACCTTCCTTTGTTTAAAAGTGATTCATGAATGAGTACTTCTATTGACTGGCCCTGTACGTATTTAGCTAATTTCTTAGATCTAAGAATGGTTTCTTTGCAACGCTGTTTTTCCAGATGGAAAACAAGAAACACAGCAGCAGTCTCTTGACTGTACTTGCTTTGAGTCAGTGCACAGCCTTATGCCAGCTGCCTAATTTCTGAGTCTTGCCTATGACAGATTAGTTTTCATTTCTAAGACCTTATCCCACGGTAGAACACTGGGTGGCACTAAAATCACACTGAATGCTTCTCATAAGGGCCACCGATAATATGTTGTTTTTTAATCAAATTGACCTCAAATTCTGATTTAGTATTTTTTTTCTGTGCCATTTTCTTGTCTCATATACAGACCACACTTCACAGTCATTTGTAATCCACTGCAAGTTTCATTTTGCAAAAATTTATTTATGCCTGAGAAAGAGAAGAAAGTTGAAACAGCAGATACATCAAGCTTATTTTTGCCCACGCTGCTTAGGTGTAACTGAGGCCAGGAATCTGAGCTCCACAAAGTACAGATTAACTTCAGACAAAGTTTGGAATTTTTTTATTAGTCTCCCAATTTTCATGGCTAGAATGGTTTAGAAATCTTCCAAACTATGATTTATTTTAGTGAAACGTAACTTGCTTCTTTCAGAATTAGTCATTCAAATTTCAGAACAGTAAATTGGTTCTGTTCATATAGCACAATGTAAGCACACAGCATTACTCACATTTTTTGGAGGGAATCTGGCTTTGAAATTATTTTTCCCTATATGAAATAAATATATTCTATCATTTCTTTAACATTTTAAAGTTCATTTTTTCATTGTAGGTCTTTAATCTGCCGTGCATTTTTAAGTCTGGTGAGAAAAATGAATTTGCTGAGGGAAAAAGTCTGTGGAAGGAGCTGGAGACCACAGGGACACAGAATGTATTAAAGTGTCTATCCTGTCTTACAGGAAGATAGATATCAGTAATTTTTTTTTTTTTTTTTTTTTTTTTTGAGGCGGAGTTTCGCTCTTGTTACCCAGGCTGGAGTGCAATGGCGCGATCTCGGCTCACTGCAACCTCCGCCTCCTGGGTTCAGGCAATTCTCCTGCCTCAGCCTCCTGAGTAGCTGGGATTACAGGCACGCTCCACCATGCCCAGCTAATTTTTTGTATTTTTAGTAGAGACGGCGTTTCACCATGTTGACCAGGATGGTTTCGATCTCCTGACCTCGTGATCTACCCGCCTCGGCCTCCCAAAGTGCTGAGATTATAGGCGTGAGCCACCACGCCAGGCTGATACCAGTAAATTTAAAACAAATAGTTGGAGGGAGAGGCAGCAAGCAAAACACATTTGAAAACAATGCATGCATTTGAAACTATCAAATGAAATTTGATCTGTAAAGTGCAAGGCAAGAAACAAAAAAATGAAAAAATAAATTAAAAATATAAAAAGTAACTTGGTAAAATATTTGTTTTAGTCACATTGGATTGCCATAACAAAACATCATAGAGTGGATGGCTTAAACAATGGGAATTTACTTGTCACAGTTCTGGCGGTTGGAAAGTCCAAAATCAAGGTGCCCATGAATTCAGTTCCCCAGTGAGGGCTCTCTTTCTGGCTTGCAGATGCTACCTTCTCTCTGTGTCCTCTCAGGGCAGAGAGAGGAAGCAGGCTCTGGTGACTCTTCTGACAAGGATACTGGCTCCATCATGAGGGCTCCACTCTCCTGACCTAATCTAAATCTCCAAAGGCCTCATCTCCAAACATAATTACGTTAGAGGCTAGGGCTTCAACACATGAATTCTGGGTGGGAGCCACAATTTAGCTCATAGTTACTTCGTATGTACGAATAACTAGTAGTACAAAGTAACTATATATTTTTTTCTATTGTAATGTAGTTTTAAAATGTTCTAAATGGATTCAGCTCACTAATTAAGAGATTGAAATTCTAAAATTATATACATGTTTAAATATTCTAGCATATATATTTATATACATTCATATATAATTAAATATAATATAATATTTATATATGATGCATTATATGTAGTATTTTTGTAATATACATTATATATAAATATATGATATAATTGACATTATATATAGTATGTTTTTTTCTTTTCTTCTAGGTCAACATAATCTAATATTGTATATAATACAGATTTTAAACAAACAATACTAACAAAATTAACTAAAAATGAAGAAATGCTATAAAACAGAAATTGATTTAGCAAACATGCACAGTCTTTATTGAGAAAAAGAATATTGGCCAGGCGTGGTAGCTCACACCTGTAATCCCAGCACTTTGGGAGGCCGAGGCAGGTGGATCACAAGGTCAGAAGTTTGAGACAAGCCTGGCCAATATAGTGAAACCCGTCTCTACTAAAAACACAAAAATTAGCTGAGTGTGGTGGCACACACCTGTAGTCTCAGCTACTCAGGAGGCTGAGGTGGGAGAATCACTTGTACCCAGGAGGCAAAGGTTGTAGTGAGCTGAGATCTTGCCACTGCACGTGAGATTCTGTCTCAAATAAAATAAAAAGAAACAAAAAGAAAAATATTATTATATTAAATTGATTAAAAGTATTTGAATAAATAAAAAGATATATCACATTCATGATAGGAATGACATACATAGTAAATGCTTAAAATATTGAGAATTTTCTCTCAATTAGCATACGAAGCCAACACAATCTCAAAGAAAATATCTTAGCTATGTGGTGTATGTAACTGAGCCAAATTTTTCATTCCAAACTTTATGTTGAATACTCAACTCTAATAGATTGCTAGGTTCACTTTAAAAAGATAAATGTCAACATTGACCAGATATCAGGACATTTTGTAAAGCTATAGTTATAAAGCTAATGTCATCTTTATACATGAAGGAACAAGTAGACCAAAGAAGCAGAATAGAAACTTTAGAAATGGATGCATGCACTTAGGGTAACTTGATATATTATGAAAATGACGCTATAAGTCAATGCTTAGAAGATATTAGGAAAACATACTCTCTAAAGGAGAAGCATAATCCTAGACCTTTCTTATGCCCAAAATAAAAGCAGATTCCACATTATAGAAAAAGTATGTGAAATTAATGCCATAAACAAAGAAAAGAATTATTAATAGAATAGAATAGCTTTGTGGACTATGTGCAAGAAAAGACATCTTACACAAGACCACAGCACAAAGAAGCCCACTGTTACAACATTATCAATTGTAAGGTGTTGTGTTCACTGAAGGATATCATTGATAAATGGGTAACCTGTTGGCTAAATTCAGAACGCATGAGGTATTCTTATCTGGAATATGGAAATAACTCTTGTTAATCAAGAGAAAGACAGAAACTTCGATGGAAAAAAAAAGAACAATGAAAGAGACAAACTACCATAGATGAGACTTCTTCCCATAGCTAAACAGTATACAAAGAAACTTCGTATTCATAATTATGGAAATGCAAATTAAGGTAGTGAGTCATTACTCTTGTCAGAAAGACTATAATTTAAAAGGATAAACAGATCAAGTATTGGAGAACACGTACAGAGTGTTAACTTTCACTCACTTGCATTGGAAAGTAGTCTGGAAATATTTTATAATTACGTACATAATCATAGAGAAATTCTGAGAATCACCTACAGGTAAGTGAGGATAAGGATATCAATTGTGATATTGTTTGCGGTGACAGTAATTTGGTGACAATCTCAGGTCTGTCACTGAGAGATATAATGATGTTTAAATGTAGTGGATGTTTATTGTGGTTCACCATGAAATACTAGAATAAAACAACATGTGTTCAGCCACACTGAAAGAACTCTTATCAGAGGTCTGGATAAGAAAAGTAGAAAACCTGATGATATTTTCACCACACAGGTAAATTGAAAATACATATATCCAGAAAACATATTACATATTTTGAAAAGTCATATTCAAAGTCATGGATCAAGCAAATTGTCTTTGGTATGAAGAGAATAAGAAAAGTGTTCATGAAAGAAAGTCAAAAATAAAAGGATGGCTGGCAGATATCAATGATGGCAATATGTTTTTTAATTTTAAAATATGATTAACTCAGTTCTTTGAAAGTGAGTTCCAATGGAAAAATAACTAAAAGGGAAACAAAGAAAGAAAGGAAGAAAAAAGCGACCTAATATCTGTCTGCTACTTAATGTTCTGAACATTTTATTTAATACTTTATTTTAAAAAGGACTTGTGGAACATTTTAACTAATGGGGACACAGTAAGGAGAAGAAAATCTCCTCTAATGCTTCTAAATGTAAAATTATCTTTCATTACTTATTCATGCAACAATTGTTTACTATTGTAATTGTTTGTTACTCCACCAAGACCACTGCCTCACGCTACAAGGCATGTATATAATGATTAATACCTTTCTCTCCTGCTTATTGTTCTATGTGTGCTTTCCATCAGAAGATTCATTCCATTCATTCATGAATATTCTCAGTCTTATCTCTTTGGGTAATTGTCTACTTCTTGCTCAATTGCATTTCTCATGCATTCCTATTAGAGATGAATTAGATTTAGTCTGGGCAACACGGTGAAACCTTGCCTCTGAAAAAAAAAAAAAAAAAAAAAAAAGGCAGGGTACCGTGGTGCATGCCTGTATTCCCAACTGCTTGGGAGGCTGAGGCGGAAGAATGGCTTGAGCCTAGGCAGTTGAGGTTGCAGTGACCTGTGATCCTGGGTGACAGAACAAGACCCTGTCTCAAAATAAACAAATAAATAAAAGAAAGAGGAAGAAAGAGAGAGAGAGGAGGGAGAGAGATAAGGGAGAAAAGAGAGAGGGGAAGGATGGAAAGAAGGAAGGAAAAAAGAAAGGAAGGAAGGAAGAAAGGAAGGAAAAAGGAAGGAACAAAGGAAGGAAAGAAAGAAAGAAGGAAAAAAGGAAGGAAAAGAAGAAGGAAGGAAAGAAGAAAAGAAGGAAGGAAGAGAGGGAGGGAGGGAGGGAGGGAAATGAAAGAAGGAAAAAAGGTCTCTCTAAATGTGTCATCTGGCTCTGACTGTCTTTTTCTGTGCTTTTGCTCTTAAGTTTACTAACTCTTACATGTTTATTGTGCATTTTTTTTTAATGATGATAAGCACATATTTGAATTCGTTCTTTGGCTATGTCTTTTTTCAATCCAAACAATCTCTTAATTTTTAAGTTTCATTGATTATATTTTAATATTACTTTTTTAATATCTAACATTTGAAACTAGTTCTCTTTAATGCCATCCTGCTCTGGTTTTTCAGTGTTCTTTCTCTTTTGCCTTTGACAAACTGCAACAAAGTCATTTTAGTTCACTTAGATTTATTATTTTGTATTGTATCTGAAGTGACAACTTCTCGAATTTTGATTTTGTTACCTATTGTTCTTAGTAATTGTTTCCTCATTTGTTTTGGAATTTGGGTTTGCAGGCACATCTATAGCGGCATTTGTTCTCTGTGTGTCTCCCTCGTGCTCATGTTTCTCTTGTCTGTAGTTTCACGTGTCTCAATTTGGATATTATAGTATAGTTTCTTACGTGTAACCAGATGTGATAGTGTCAGTGCTTTAATCTTTGGGGAGCATTGGGACTATCTCAGATCACAGCATAGTTTAGGAAGCAGTTTAATACTAGTCTTGAGTGGGAAGATTTTTCTATTTTTTTCCCCACATCTTTAGGTATGCCTCTTTATGGAAGTCATTTCCTTGGGAATAATTACAGTCTTTCTTTGCTTCCCTTTGTGTAGCGAGCCTGGATTCAATGTCCACCCTATGAATCATTTTTAATCTCTGTTACTCCCTAGCTACTCTGCCTGCCAGTGGAGGTAAAGCCTAATAAATCTAAAGTTGTTTTTTTTTTTTTTTTTTTTTTTTCTTGTTTTTGAGGTGGAGTTTCGCTCTTGTTACCCAGGCTGGAGTTTAATGGCGCGATCTCGGCTCACCGCAACCTCCGCCTCCTGGGTTCAGGCAATTCTCCTGCCTCAGCCTCCCAAGTAGCTGGAACTACAGGCATGCGCCACCATGCCCAGCTAATTTTTGTATTTTTTAGTAGAGACGGGGTTTCACCATGTTGACCAGGATGGTCTCGATCTCTTGACCCTGTGATCCACCCACCTCGGCCTCCCAAAGTGCTGGGATTATAGGCGTGAGCCACTGCGCCCGGCCAAATCAAAAGTTTTGATCCTATTTTTCTGTTTTTAACATTTGATTTCAATTCTGGTTCCCTAGATGTTTATCTTGTTTTAGGGTATTTCTACATTTTTTTTAATTTTTTCTTTCCAGATTGTCTGGGTTATTTCTATTTTTCAAATTTTTTCTTTCCAGATCGTCTGTTTAATCAATATTTGTCTGATGTACAGAGCCTATTTCAAAGAGTTAACTGGTTTCCTTATCTTCTTTTTCATTAAAAATAAATAAATAAACATAAGGCATAGGGAGATTCTTGTAAAGTCGTTGGAAATGAATTATTTTCTCAAATGAAGCCTTAGCATGTGTAAGTATATTCAAGTCACCAAATGATGTTTCAAAAATTACTTCCCTAAACTCATGCAAATTATTTTTAATCTGCTAGTTGCTAGTCAAGATTTTTAAAGTTTAAAATGACATAATTATAGCTTTTAGAAGAGTTAAGCCACTTTTTTTCTTTTGATGACACACCAGCAAAGCATAATTGCAAATAATATTGCTTAATAGACAGACTTATTTTAGTAGCTTAGTCAAACTTATTTTAGTGGACCTAATTTGTAAAAATAAAACTTGAGGAATAAATGTGCTTTATCTGAGTCATTAATTCAGATCATTCTCTTTATCGGAAAGTGCAATTTCACACCAACTCTTGGCAACATATAAAATTTTGAAATTGCGTTAAAAATAGCATAGTACTTATAATTTCACAGGAGTATTTTGGTCACTGAGAGATAAATCTATGTTAATATTAATGAGATACACTTACTCAGATGTGCAGTAATTACTTTACTTGCAGTGTGTTTTGCAAAACTACTACAAAAATGGCCATATCTATGAATCATCCTTTTCAGATATTTTTCATGAAGATATTTATACATTAATTTATATCACATGTTTAGAGAACATTAAGTTTGTATTTTTTTGACAGACATTGCCAGTTTTATCTTCATAAAAAGGAATGATGTTGAAATTAAAGGTATTGAAAGATATTTTTCTCTCTACAAGGCACAATTGAAATATTTAAATTGCACTTGAGTGCTTTTTGTCCTGTTTTAGGTTTTAGCTATTAGTTATTTTCAACTTCATATATCTTTTAACTCCAAATCTGTTCAGTCTATTAATTTAGCAAGTGTATAATTAGAAATATTCAAAGTCACCTTCAAGAGTTTTATCTTATTTTAAAATCTACCATTAACTGGAAGAACAGCCTAATCATAAACTATACATATAAACAAGTTTCACCAACTTCACATGAATTAAATATGAAAATAACATGGCTTCTAGAATTGGAAAGACCTAAATTTGTATTCTGATTTCACCACTTAATGCCTCTATGACCTTAAGGAAGTTATTTAAACCTCAGTTGCATCATCTGTGAAATGCTGGAAATAGTACCTAACTCCCAGATTTTTTGGAGGATAAAATGAGATAATATAAAAACATTAGTCCAGCACATCTTCCTCATTAAGGACTCTCTCACTGATGATTCTATCAGATATGAGATCCCAAATGATCTATTTGATTCCTTGGAACCAAAACATCTAAAGCTAAGTATTGTCTTTAATGTATGTATACTTTAATCAATAATCATTATTAAGTCCATACTATGAGGCCTGTATAATTCTTGTAGTTACAAGTGCAGACATGACCTTGAATCTCCTTTGGTGAGGAAGAACTTTTATAAAAATGTTCTAATTTCAAATAAAGAGGCAGATGGAATTTGGCCAGGAAAAGAAGAAATGAAGAAACATAGCATACCAGACATGAAGTGAGTTATTACCCATGTTTCTTGCTCTCTGACTCTCTGGGCTCATATTCTCTCACCCCTGCTTCTTTCTGTGGCTCAGTTTTTTTCATATTTCTTCCTGCACACCAAATGTCTTTAAGTTGTTCATGGCAGTCCAGTGACAGACGCTTAAGACTATTTTGGAATCAGAGCCTGCATCTTCTTATATCTCTGGTCAACAACTCTGTATTCTCTGGAGACAAATTTCAATTGGTTTCTTGCCACTAATAAATATTCTTCATAAGGAAAAATATGTTATTTAGAGAAAAGGAACTTTAAAAATTAGCAAAGGCTGATTGATATAAAATCAACCACATAATATCTAACTTTGTCTACATTTTGTTATTAAAATGCAGTGACAAAAAGTGTAATATTTATGAGAATCAAAGAAACTGTTCTGTGAAGCTGGGAATTTCATGGCAAAAACCTTTGGTATTTTGATAAAATGTTGTAATTGTACAAAACCTTCTTTAGACATCTTGTAAACTACATTTATTTGTTAGTTCATTTGCTTCAGTCACCTGGCTTATATGGAGAAGGACACAAAGTATTTGGCGTCACTCAACTCCAGTGATAAAAATTATTTCCAAAACCCCAGCCGAACAGATTCTATTGGTCTGAAGGATGAACAGAGGAGACTGTGTATATGTATATTTTAATGTATGTTTATATAACAGTGTTTAAGAAAGGATTTTTGGTAGCTAGTTTAATATTGCATACACAACATTACTCTACTAGAAAAGTTTTCAAACAGCAAGCCCTACTGAAAGTGGATAAAGGGTACCACTCTACATTGTACAAAATACCAATAGTATTATCTGAAATTTAGATCTAGGAAAAAAAAGTTGTGATATCCAAGGACAAAGAGTAAGTGAGACAGAAGTAGAAGGATAATTTAGATTCTTGAAACCAACTCATTATGTATAGGGACTATAAAATTCAAAATATGGCAGCCAGTAGGGAGAGGAGAGATTATTTAAATTAAAATGTATTTATCAGGCTGTGTGTTGATATTAATAATTAATAAAAATTATTTTTATGGCTAAAAATTACTCTTTTTCTTGAACTAAATTGCCTCTAGTTAAGTTCAGGTAAACCAATACTTACTGAATTCCCACCATATTTGAGATTCTATGCTAAGTTTTTAGGACAAAGAATGAACAAAATTACAATGCCATTTTTTAGAGATTTTAATTCATAATGCACAGGAAGATATGAATACACAGAATTACTAATTCAGCATTACTTTCAGAAATGATAGAAGCATGTAACAGGACAAAAAAATGTGAAGGAAGTGTTTACACTGCCAGTATGGTAATCACAGTGTATTCAAGGAATTCCACTGATGTTAGAGAATCCAGATTTATGAAGCCTGGAGATTCACCATAAATCTTAGCATCAACTTGCTGAGGTGAATAGAACTGACAACAGATTTCTCCTCAATGGGCGGTCAAAGCATTAAGTCAAATGATTGAGATGTCAAGTATGAAATCAACAATCAGTCAATGGATAAAAGAGTTTTCTTTCTGCTTATACAACAAGACCTTCCAATGCATCTGAAATCAAGCATGGTAGACAATTACCTACTTCATGCCTAGTTCCTGGAAGGGGTCCCCTTTCAACTTGACCCCATTTGGGACATTTCTTTGTGACTTCTTGTCTCTATTCTTTATTCCAGAGCCCCAATTTACTCTTGCCTGCAAATTCACATCTTGGCATCCATTTTGTTCCTGTTATTTTGTCCTGATGACCCAAGCTCTCCCTAAAATTTTTCATTAAACTCACATCTCGGCCAGGCATGGTGGCTCACGCCTGTCATCCCAGGACTTTGGGAGGCCGAGGCAGGTGGATCACCTGAGGTCAGGAGTTCAAGACCAGCCTGGCCAAGATGGTGAACCCACATCTCTAAAAAAATAAAATAAAAATAAATGAATAAATAAAAACTCACATCTCTCTGCATTATTATCTCTGAATTGGGACATGTAGTGACACGTAATTCCTATGCCTTAATTACCTAGCATGGCTTCTCTATTTTGCTTCTTGCAGCATGCTATAAAAATGATAGTTCTCTTGTGTTGCTCAAAATCTGACTTATAATTGGTTGTTTGCATCAAGAATTTGCAATCTTTAATGCCTTTATTTTTATGTCCACAGGATCTGCAGATCCTATCACATCTACTCCCCTGCTTTTCCCAGTGCCAGTATGAAGCACTTTGACTAAATTCGTGATTGGAAGATGAACATGGAATATGTTCAGAAAATACTTCAATAGTATTGTACTTGAATCGTTTGATATGTGATAGAAACCACAGCATGGGTTCTTTATCTCCTCTCACTGCAATGTTATCTTCTGTACTTAGATATTTGACTTTAACAAGCTCCACTAAAAATGCAAGTTTTATTTAGGAGAATAATTTCTTAAGAATATTTTGACATAACCTCAATTACAAGTATACACTTACAATTTTTTGACACAACCTCAATTATAAGTATACGTAGACTACAGGACAGTGACAAGTAGAAGGGGAAGCAATGTCAGAGAGAAGCGAGTGGAAGGATTTCAATGATACCGCATACACTGAGTACAAGACTGACAATTACAAGATTTCTGTACTACTAGTTTTGGATTTTCCTCTGACTGCAATTGGCAAACCATATTTTCAAGAGTCTCTTCTGCAAATAGAGAAACTTGAAAGTGCCTTCACATACCATGTGCAAATTTTGTCATGACAATTGGAACTTCATTCTTTTAGATTATGTTTTACTGAAAATGCAAACATTTTAATTGCTTTAAAACTACATTAAAATAATATCGGCAATTTATAGACTACAATATAGAAAAAGTAAAATGTATACCACTAAAATATTATAAACATGTTTGAGATCTGGGGGTCACTTGTATTTAAATATCCTTTTTAATGTTGGATATTAATAAGTAATGTACAGTGCAACCAGAACTGGCAAGTGTATACATCAGTGGGATTTATTAATACCCTCAGTTCTTGCATTTCTTATTCTTCCAGTTTTTAGGCATATCCTCTCTTGAAATTTTTCATTCACTCAGTACTCTCAAACTCTGAATTTCCTCCCTTCTATCCAAGGAGTTACAAATTATTTATATGAAGGCATCACTACATTTTGGAAGTTGAATTTCTGACTCCTAGTAGGAATATTTGCCTTTAAGCAGGGTCGGAGCTTTGAGCCAAATGACGGAGGTGTTAAATGTGGAATACCAAGAACCAGTCCATAGATAAAAAAGTTTTTCTTAAACAGAAGAACATTTTGATGCATCTGAAATCAAGTATGGTGGACAATTAACTACTTCATGCCAAGATAATGCTATTCTTTTTCTTAATTTTTAATTTTTTGTGGGTAATAGTAGGTGTAATATATTTATGGGGTACATGAGATATTTGGATACAGGCATGCAATGTGTCATAAACACATCATGGAAGATGGGGGTATCCATCCCCTCAAACATTTATTCTTTGTATATAAACAATCCAATTATACTTTTAGTTATATTAAAAGGTATGCACAGTTAAATTATTATTGACTATAGTCACCCAGATGTGCTATCAAATATTAGATCTTATTCATTCTTCTAATTGTATTTTGTAACCATTTATCATCTTTACTACCCCCTTAATCCCCCACTATCCTTCCCTCCCAGCTTCTAGTAACCGTCCTTCTACTCTCTATGTCCATGATTTCAATTGTTTTGATTTTTAGGTCCCACAAATAAGTGAGAACATGTGATGTTTGTCTGTCTGTGCCTGGCTTGTTTCACTTAATAGAATCTACAGTTCCACCAATGTTGTTGCAAATGACAAGATCTTATTTCTTCTTATAGCTGGATAGTGCTCCATTGTATATATGTACCACATTTCTTTATCCATTTGTTTGCTGATGGACACTTAGGTGGCTTCCAAATCCTGGCTATTGTGAACAGTGCTACAATAAACACGGGAGTGTAGATATCTCTCCAATATGCTGATTTCCTTTCTTTTGAATATATACCCATCAGTGGGATTGCCGGACCACATAGTAGCTCTATTTTTAGTTTTTTGAGAAATCTTCAAACTATTCTCCATAGTGGTTGCACTAATTTACATTTCCAGAAAAGGTATAGACAATTATATTCTTAAATTCATTATTTTCTGTCTCATATTTCAGAGAAATTTATGAGTTATATTTACATAGAATTTTCTTACACTTTGCCTTCACATCAGGCTTGCAAAGACATTTTCAAGTAGGATAAAACAAAATGCACAAAAATGAAGTAAACTGAATTTTATTTCATCTATATTATTTGATAACTGAGACAGACAAATCTTTTTTTTTAGTTAAATGAATTTGTTTTATTTACATTGAGCTAAGGGAGAGGGAAGAACCATTACTTTAAATACAGAAAATTAGAGTATATTCCACTGTTGAGCCAGAATGTTGGATTACCTCTTGAGTGATGTCATCTTCATGACTTACAAGGTGGTGCGGGCATTTGGGCCTAAGAAACTGGTCTTGCTCAGATGTTGTAATCACTATTCCAGAGGCAGAGAGTGATGAAGAATAACAGAGCAGTGGTTGTTGATCGTTTTTCATACCTTTCTTGTAGATTTATTGGTCTTGGTGTTTATGGCTTGGAAGAATTAATTTTACTGGTGTGCCCTATTAATGTTACCCTTTCTGTTTCTTGTATATTATTTGTAACTAACACCACAAGATAACAGTTTGCAAATCAGGGTGTTAAAGAGCATAGAGAACTTAATTTGGTTTACCTTTGAGATTTATTACCTTGCAAAAAGAGGCACAGGAGAGAAATTCAAGAACTTCATTATAGTACAAATTGAATGAGACTGAGAGTTGTGCTGTTGGAATACAAATTAATTGATTAATAGGTAATCTTGTAGTAAACAACTATTATATCTGTTTGTCTCCCTTAAAAATAGATAATTTCTACTTAAGAATGGTGCCTACAAATTAAAATATAGTAAAACAGTGTTCCATCTTTATGTAAATATGAATAAATGTTTTTCCTAATATATAAAAATACTTCACTTATAAAGACTGTAAAGAAGCTTTGGCAAGCAGATGAATTAAACCTATCAGATTCAGATTGATCTTTCCATCTATTTATAACTTTAACAACCAATTTTAATTCTCACTCTATATAAGGTATGAACTGATTCAGCTTTCTAGAAGATTGAATAACTATGTTTATTTTTGTTTATATGTGACTTTGTATACTATATTAAAATATGTAAATTTGTCATTATCTTATATTCACAAACTTAGGCACAATTCGCAAAAATTAAAATTTAAAAATGACATATACAAAGAGTAATACAAATGAGTTTTAAGCTGTTTTTCAATTTGATTTAAGCCAAAGTTCTCTGACCGCACCTTCACTGGCGCCATATTGCTATTTCAAAGCTTCATTTAAATCTATCGTTTGAAAAAATGTGAAGATTTTTGCTAAAATTTTAAATAATTGAAAACAGCAAAGACCATCAAGAAAAAGTGGCCTTCTGTTACTTGACTGCTACCTCAATTAAGGGGTATTAATTTGAAGTGGTTGCATAACACTAGCATGAAAGCCATTACTTTTATAAAACATAAAATCTGATTTATTTGTAAAAAGCTTTACCAGTTGCTTCTTTCTGAAATTTTAAATGTTCTTTTTTTTGTATTTTAAAAGTGATCAAGCATTGTAAATACAAAATAGGACTGAAATAACAAAGAAACTTGCGGGGATTTATAATCTCCAGCCAAGACGGAGTGGAGTAACATAGCTTACACATCCATATAACAACAACAGTAGCAGGAACAACAGCATGCAGTAGAGCAGGGAGGAACCCAGTAGTGTTTTGATGAACTTCGTGAGTTGAGGAGATGGAGCTTAGAGGCTGGGGATGCCAAGGTACTGGTATGTCATAAGGCAGAGTTCTGGAGAGATGCGTGCTGTACAGAGAGAGTACTCTGGATATTTGCTGAGGGCCTCATTGAAGTGCTCAGCTGAATAGAGACTACCCAGGTCCAGGAAGAGAATCACTTAAAAATCATAGAGAAAACCATCCAGAGATCTCACACAGGACCCAAAAGGTTGTGTTTTCCACAATCCAGGAAACCTTATATTTCATGGTGCACTGAATACTGCCTCAGTAGGGAAGTACTGCCTCAACTAAAAAGAAAATTAGTGTTATATTACGTTGCTTAAATTCCAGAAAATAGGCCAGGTGTGGTGGCTCACCCCTGTAATAGCAGCACTCTGGGAGGCCAAGGCAGGCGGATCACCTGAGATCAGGTGTTTGAGACCAGCCTGACCAACATGGAGAAACCCCATCTCTACTAAAAATACAAAATTAGTGGGGCATGGTGGTGCATACCTGTAATCCCAGCCACCCAGAAGGCTGAGGCAGGAGAGTCACTTGAATTTGGGGGTTGGCAGTTGCAGTGAGCTGAGATGGTGCCATTGCACTCCAGCCTGGGCAACAAGAGTGAAACTCTGTTTAAAAACAAAAATATCCTAGAAAATAAAGTTTAAAGGCAAGCTTTGAAAATATCAGAGTTTCCCATAGAAAAACTTAAGAATATATAGGCATTTCTATTTCTAGATCCTTGAGGAATCGCCACTCTGTCTTCCACAATGGTCGAACTAATTTACACTCTCAATAGTGTAAAAGCATTCCTATTTCTCCACATCCTCTCCAGCATCTGTTGTCTCCTGATTTTTTAACGATTGCCAATCTAACTGGCATGAGATGGTATCTCAATGTGGTTTTGATTTGCATTTCTCTAATGACCAGTGATAATGAGCTTTTTTTTCATGTTTGTTCACTGCATAAATGTCTTCTTTTGAAAAGTGTCTGTTCACATCCTTTGCCTGCTTTTTGATGTTTTTTTTCTCTTGTAAATTTGTTTTAAGTTCTTTGTACCATTTGACCCAGAAATCCCATTACTGGGTATATACCCAAAGAACTATAAAACATTCTATTATAAAGACACATGCACACTTAGGTTTATTGCAGCACTGTTTACAACAGCAAAGACTTAGAACCAACCCAATGCCCATCAAAGATAGACTGGATAAGGAAAATGTGACACATATAGACCATGGAATACTATGCAGCCATAAAAAGGATGACTTCATGTCCTTTGCAGGGACATAGATGAAGCTGGAAACCATCGTTCTCAGCAAACTGACATAAGAACAGAAAACCAAACACTCCATGTTCTCACTCATAAGTGGGTATTAAACAATGAGAACACATGGACACAGAGAGGGAAACATCACACACAGGGGCCTGTCAGGGGGGCAGGGGAGAGTTAGGGGAGGGATAGCATGGGGTGGGGGGATTGGGGAGGGATAACATTAGAAAAAATACCTAATGTAGATGACGGGGGGATGGATGCAGCAAACGACCAAGTCACATGTATACCTATGTAACAAACCTGCACATTCTGCACATGTACCCCAGAACTTAAACTATAATAAAAAAAAAATAAAGAAAATAAAGAAAAAAAGAGTATAAAGGCAAAATACTTATACATAGACTGCACCAAAGTAAAATATACAGTGTCCAGCATCTAGTCAAAATTACCAGGCATGCCCAAGAGTAGAAAATATGACTCATAATGAAGATAATAAGAAACATGATGAAACAATTCAGACATACCAGAACACAGGAATGGAAATTGTAGATATGATATTAAAATGGTTATTATAACTGTATTTCATATGTTCAATAAATTGGACTAAAATTTAAGTTAGTTTAGTCGAGATAAGGAATCTACTTTTTATTTTTTTGAGATGGAGTCTTGCTTGTTGCTCAGGCTAGAGTGCGGTGGTGCAATCTTGGCTCACTGCAACCTCTGCTGCTCGGTTCAAGCAATTATCCTGTCTCAGCCTCCCGAGTAGCTGCGACTACAGGCACATGACACCTTAACTGGCTAATTTTTGTGTTTTTAATAGGGAAGGGGTTTCACCATATTGTTCAGGCTGGTGTTGAACTCCTGACCTCAAGTGATCCACCCACCTTGGCCTCCCAAAGTGCTGGGATTACAGGCACGAGCCACTGCGTCAGCCAAGGAATCTACTTTTAAGAGTTCCTTAAAGTTCTAGACATAAAATAAAAAAATATTTTAGACAATAATTACACTAGAAAAAATTGACAGCAAATTGAACAAAGCGGATGAAAATATTAATGAACTTAAACACAGCAGTAAAAACTATTCAAAATAAAAATTGAAAAACAAAATGATTTAAACAAATGAAAAAGGTATGTAAGAGCTGTAAGACAAGTTGAAGTTATACAACATATGTGCAATTGTGTCTCAAAAAAGAGGAAAGCAGTCAGAAAACACATTTGTTTCCAAATTTTGCTAATCATTTTAAACCAACAAATCCAAGAAACTCACTAAATCCAAATACGAGAAAGTTTAAAATGACTACACCAGGATGCATTATAATAAAATTGTCACAAACCAATGCTACATAGTATGTACAGAAGAATAGTAATAAAAATAATGGCTGACTTCTCATTAGAAATAATGCAAGCCAGAAGACAGCAACATCCTTAAAATACTGAAAGAATAGAAAGTTATCAACCTAAAATGGTAT
Source organism: Aotus nancymaae (assembly GCF_030222135.1). Classification (NCBI taxonomy): domain Eukaryota; kingdom Metazoa; phylum Chordata; class Mammalia; order Primates; family Aotidae; genus Aotus; species Aotus nancymaae. The sequence goes on along the minus strand of NW_026988442.1, from coordinate 45,938,153 downwards.
ATCCAGTGAAGTTGTCTTTCAAAAATGAAGGATAGACACTTTTTCAGACTTACAAAAGCTGAAGGAATATGTCAATAGCAGGCTCACTATTAAAAATGTTAAAGGAGTGCAATTTTTTCTTTTATTAAATTAAAGTTGGAGTTTTTACTAACACATCAATTTGATCATTATCAGGTAAGCGGTATGAGTATTACAATGTTTGCTAGTAATGATAATATGTCCAATATTGCTCTAGAGTATTAAGAAATCCTATATTAGTATAGTTCATTGACATCTTGGTCAAGGGAAAAACGTTTTAAATAACAATTCCTACTCTAGCCACTCAATTTATTTCAGAGAGTTTTTAAGAAGACTGTTGGAAAATGGGTAGTTCAAGAATAAGGAGACAGTGGGGGTTCTATATTTTAGGGCATGTTAAATGTTGTCTCTTTTACAATTCTTCCTATCTCTTCCTAACTCAAACGTTCTGATCTATAAATTGCTTTCCCATCCTGGTCTCTTCACATTTCTTCAGTTCCAATATTATCCTACATTTTGAAATAGAGAAAACCATTCTACAAGTACCTCATTCATCCGTGAGCTTTCCATGGATGACAAGATTCTTAAGACTATTTAAAGAAAATGAGAGTAAGAAATTTTGGAGAAAACAAACATTAATTAATTGAATATAATTCTTCTCAAGTGATTAATAGGAAATGTCAGGCATAGTTTTCAATGCTAGTTTGGGGGCTCTGAGCTTAGACTAAATTAAATAGCTAAATGGTCCTTTGGCAGATCTTTCATTTATCTCTTTCTGTGTTCTAAATTTATCACTTCTTGGTACTCTCTGAAAGCATCAGAAGAATGCAAAAATTATCTATGTTTTAATAACAATGTTTCGTTCTGGTAGCTGTAATTAGGACACAAACGTAGCAAAAAAAAAATGGATTAGGTAAGTAAAATATTTTCATATAGTTGGCCAGAATTTGCCTACGGAAATTTTGCTTAACATAACTGTAGAAAATTAGAGCTGTTTCATATCATTCACATTTTCATAGGTAGTAATCAAGGATTAAGAAAATATAATGAAGTTTTCATTCCTTTTATTTAAAAAGTATGATTGTAGAAATCAAATAAATACATAAAATAAAAATCAAAGAACACAATTTGATTTTCAGAACCCTGGCTTAGTATTCCAGAATTACTTTCTCCTAGGAAAGAAAAGAGCATGTTTGATAGAAAAACCAGTAATTTGATTTTTAAAAGCCTTTAAGTTAATGAAAAAAGACACAGAAGATCACATGGTCATTTTCAAATGCTAACAAGTCTCAGACAAATACCAGATTTAAAAAGTAAAACATGAGTATTTCAAAACTGAAATATTTAAATTAAGAAAATTATGTATGGTTACATACAGGCCTTTTGATGTGCTCAGGTTTTAAAGGTGCATTTACAAATGATGTAAGAGGTACCACATAACCATCACAGATATTGTACATTTAAAATATCCTGCAAAAATAGAGTGAAAATCTATAGACCATAAATTTTAAAAGATGTTAGGAAATGATGAATGGAGAACAAGAAATAATTACTATTTGGAACAAAGGAAGTAAAATTATCAGATAATACGAAGAAGAAAGAAAGGGAGAGAGAGACAGAGATAGGCAGAGATAGAGACAGAATACTATCACTTCTTGGCTTTTGCTTCCATAGATGGAAATTTGTATGAATTTCTAGTATCAATATAATTGCATTAAAAAACATTGTAAAATTTTAGACATTGAAAGTTTGTAATCATCACTGGTGGTAATCTTTTAGATATAACGGACATTGGGCAGTGTAATAGAAGACGGAATATTGATGAATATAGACATTGTTTAAACAAAAATAGGGAAAATAGGTTGAAGATCGTGAGTCTGGCAGTACATGTGAGTAAGTTATTTGAAATTAGTTGCTATTATGTTCTACAGAGGAAATTAATCTCTGAATTTATTAAGAAAATTTCTCCGAAAAATGTTGTTCCTTTATAAAAATCTTTTAATTGGTTGATAAGTCACTATAAGGGTACGTAAAAATATGACTCTGGATTTCTGTTACAATGAACTAAATTTATCTCAATAAACGTAGTTAACTACACGTTTAAGATGAGCCAAAGCACTTTAGGAGACTGAGGCAGGTGGATCACTTGAGGTCAGGAGTTTGACATCAGCCTCATCTCTACAAAAATACAAAAAATTACTGGGCATAGTGGTGCATGCCTGTAATCCCAGCTACTCAGGAGGCTGAGGCATGAGAATTGCTTGAACCCAGGAGGTGGAGTTTGCAGTGGATTGAGATCATAAAACTGCACTCCAGACTGGGCAACAGAGGGAGACTCCAACTCAGAAAAAAAAAAAAAAGGCTAAGCCAAGATAATGTGACTTAAAAAGTAACATAAAGAATTTTCAGTAACTTTATTGTATTAGCAGCAGAGATTCAAATAGAAGAACAGAAATAGCAAGAGGAAAACCTCATGGACTACAACTTTACTAGAACTGGTTGAAAGGAAATTTCATTTCTGGTCAGGATGCACAAAGGTATGGACGACCTTCATTCCTGTAGTAACCCAAAGGGAAACTCAGATAAAACACAAACTTGTACTTATCTATAAAGTTATTAAAGACCAGTCAATGCAAGAAAGTCTTCATGAGCTGAATCCCAAAGAGAGAAATGATTCATACATAACCAGCAAGTCTCAGAGCAGTTCTGGGGCAACTTCTGGGTTGTGTCTAGTCAAAGAAGAAAGGCTGTCAAAAAAATAGAAGAAATTGACTTGCTCAGTAAAGGCCAGCTAAGCTACTAGTCAAGGTTGGGGCAGGCAGGAATAATTGTCGTCTTAAAGATACTCAAATAAAAGAATAGTTTGCTTACCCTAACAATAATCTCTACTGCTTCACCACCATTACCTGTTTTGCTGATAATAGTGCCAAAAGGTAGGGCTAAAAAGCAAGACAAGTAAACAACACAAATTAAATAAAACAGTCTAATGTAAGCTGTCTACTATTAGAGTCCCTGAGGAGAGAAGTAACAATAACATGACAGAATATATTTAAATAAATAATGGTTAGACATTTTCCAAATTTCATGAAAGACATACATCCACAAGATTAAGATGTTTAGCAAATCTCAAAAAGAATAAAGCAAAAAAAATCACATATAGGTATGTCACAGTCATACTGCTGAAAATTCACTATAAATTCTAAAAATATACACAGGAAAAACATTACATACAAGGAAACAAAGTAAGTGACTTCTCACTAGGGGCAAGGCATGCCAGAAATTATGACATTTTCAAAGTGGTTAAAAAGCAAAAAACGCTACCTGCTACTACCACCCCCACTACCAACAGCAACAAAGCAACTATAAACTTAGAATTCTATATCCAACAAAAAACATCTTTTAAAAGGGAAGGTAGAATAAAAACATTTTCAGATAGATGGATTCCAAGAGAACTTGTGGTCAAAGCAAAGTGACAGTATTTTAGGAACAGCATAGAGAGGGATCCTGCCTTAGGTAGAAGACCAGTTCGTAAGAAAGAAAAGACCCTTCAAATTCTAAGAAGCTATTATATTACCTGCCTTTTAATTGGAATATTTACACTTTCAGTTCCTTGATTTTTCTCTTTCCCTTCAGTCCAAAAAACGTTGTATCTTTTAGAAGTTGTCTTTATTTATCATACTGATCATATTTCATTGTGTTCATAATTGCTTCAGGAATTTAGATACTTTACAAATATTAAATGAAATCTTCATAGTCTGAAATCTAAAGGGGGTCTTAAGCTTAAATTTCATTAAAAATTTCAAACTCCATTAAACTTAGTTAAGCTTCATTAAATGAGGGTTATCGTCTTTAGTATTCTTAAACAAAGCTGAGAATAACTAAACCTTTAAAGATTCATTTTTATGCTTCTGTGATCAAAAGACTACATAAGACTGGTTAAGCATCGAAAGTTAATTAACCCGGGATCATTTAACATCTTTTCTTCCTGGTTGATAGAACACCTACATTATTAAATTAATATGGATTCCATTAAATAGTTTTAAATATTGTTAAAATGTGTTAAGCATTATTAATCCAATTAATCATCATAATGGCAGTAAACACAGTGCATATTATTTAACTTTCAGAACTAAAGTTTGTTTAGTTTGGATAAAATATACTAAGCTTATGAGTAACTAACATTAATATTTATCTCCCTTTTATATTATTAACTTATCCCTATAAAGAAGTGAAGACATTGAATCAGTGAAATTGTAAGCATTTTGCCTCCTAGCCTATACATTCAATATCATAATCATTTAAAATCTGCACTTTGCATGATTCACATTTTATATCTATACCTATATCTATCAATTCATCAATAAATGGATAATGAGTGAATAGATAAAACTGTCAAATAAGGTAGTTCTGTATATGCAATTACTGAAGAGAAGAAAATACACAGCAAAGGACACTTGAATTAAACCACAATTATTTTTCTGGAACATTATCTGGTATTTGGTGGGGCAATTAGGCTATTTATTCATCTTTATACCACATGAATTAATATTTAAGAATATCTGTACACTCTTCAGAAAGTTGAATTTTCTTGATGGTTTTCTTTTACCTTATTTTCTTTCAGTTAAAGAAATGTATGAATCAGTACAAGGTGTCATAAAAGGGAAATGAAAATGTTTAAAAAATGATAAAAGTAATATGTATTTGCTCTTTTAACAAATATTTTCGTTTAAGCAAGGCTGCTGCTCAGTGCAACTTGAGCATTCGTGATTAGGTAATGCCCAGGTCATGAAGGACAAATGACTTGAATTAGTCACTTGGGGCCCATAGCCAGTCTCTACCAAGGTGCTACAGCAATTAAGAGCTGTGAAGAAAAGAGCATGTCTGTAGTTCAAATCCCTACACTTTGATACCATGATAACTTACCAGATGCTCCATATAACATCTCTGCCTCAGCCACTTTCATTGCTGTTAGGTGTAAGTAATAAAGCCTGAATGGCACCGCAACTTATATCGTAGCCTTTGTCTGCTGTAAAGTCCTTTGTTTACCTATAGTACTTGCTAAACTGTCTCAAGTACTGTAAATGGATCAAGCCCAAATACAGTGTGTGTTTTCTCCAATTATCCTAAAAACCCAAACATTAAGCTTCATTCCACATAGAGTAAGGTATCAATTGCTTCTCACATTAGAAGAGATATTCCGACATTCCACTTTTACCTAGAAACTGCACAGATGTGGCAGTCTACTTAACTCCTATAAGATTCACCTCCTGTTTTCTTGCATGCTTTTGTCTTACTAAGGCAGCTAGAGAGTTTACTACATCATGATGCTGGTCAAATTAGCCTAAGGTCATCAATACAATGAATCAGCCTAATATTTAAAGGAATACAGGATGATTAGGTCCCTCTGAATTACATGATGACCAGGAGCAGAAAAGCTGACATATCCTCCAGTAGGACAGCCAAGGCATTCTGCTGTTTCTGACTGTGAAGATATCTATTGATAAGAATTCTAAAGAAAGCAACATAGGTGTCTTGGAATATATTTTTCCCACTAAAAACTCTATTTCTCCACCTCAGTTGTGATTGGTAAAGTCTCCTGATCAGGTTTGTGATAATATACAGTTGTTCATTTTGGAAGGCCTACTGGGATGTTATATCAACTAAAAATGTAAATGAATGGAAGGTCCAGAAAGAATTATCACCCTTGAATTTTCCAAGTGTTTGGTAATGGCGTTGATCTCTACCAATTCCCTGGAACAGAGTATTATCTTTTTTTTATTATCATATTTACAAATGTGTCATAATGGCTTCCACTTAACACAATGATGCCATAATAACCTTCACTTCACTGAAATTAACCTACAGATTCTTCCAGTTACTAAGTATATATCCTAGGACCAAGGAAACAACCACAGTATCTGGTTATGATTCCAATGGATGACCTGTGAGATGAATCAGATCACATATCCATCTTTTTACTGACCTCCAATCCCACTCATCCTGACTAGTGGATTTTAGTGGGCTTTGGGGTCTCTAAGAATTAACTTCGATTCAGAGGCAAACTATAATAATCCCTGGAAGGTCTGAGTATTTCCCTGTCCCCAGGCATGCTCACCTTACCTTACCAAGGTCACCTTACCTTACCAATATTACGTTTCAAGATAAGGTGAACATTACATTTACATTACTAAGTTCCTGCATCTCTCTTTGTGCAATGGTTATCTTTTCCCACACTGGATCTTTTTAGTTCTCTATTTGCTATTTTGGGATTAAAAAAAATCACTTGTTATTGGCCACAAGAAGTCGTAATGTTGGATTTTTATGAGAATCAGGCATCCATTGGAGCAACTGCCAAAGTCAAAGGTTTTTAGGAGGATTAGGCTTGTTCTCTCAGTTAAGGAGGAGATGCTTCTGTAAATACAGAAGTTTTGGATGATTTGGAGATCTGAAGTTCTTGGTCTTTTCTGCTTTAACTCAAATGGCCCTGTTTCTCAGGCTCCAACTTCTTCAAATCATATATTAGTGTAAGTGAGAAGAGATGTGATGGAATTCTGCCTTTAGTTGATGCTATAACTTGATAGCTTTTAAAACCACACTCATCTTCATCTATCTTGAGACTATAGAAGATAAGAAGCCCTTTAGAGCTCCACAGAGGTTTTCTAGTTCTTTTACTTTCCCCCATGCTCTGAGGTGGTCACTGAAAAACTTTCGCTTCTCATTTTCTGTGGGTACCCTCTGAGGTTTTCAGAAGCAGCCATCCCATACAGCAATCTTTGTAATCCTTACATAATATCACCATTGATATGCAAATATCGAGGTAAAAATACCGAAATATATAACACTTTTCTCAATTTATGTAATATTTCAATCTTTTAGGAAAACTGTTTTTATAAATTGGAAGGCTCACTTGGAGCCACAGAAATCTATGCAAAATCAAGTATAGTCATATAGCAATGATCTTTCTCTTCTTAGAGCTAACCCTGTGCTAAAATTGTCCTCACTAATTAAACTTAAGTCTAAATGAGAACTTAACTCAATCAGGAGGGCTGATTCTTAATCAGAGGGCTGTTCTTCTCTCTGAGATACCTGAAGGGTGCACTCAGTTTTTGTTGCCGCATTTTGGTGTATGAATTCTCTCCATTACTCTCAATAACAACCACTAGGGATTTGACTCATTGAGGATTCATATTACAAAGTTAAAATGTCTTAGAATTTTTCCTCTGAACTTCAGCAATAGATTCAGACAGATTACCCCAATCTCCTAAATCTTGTAGTACAATATGACATGTACATCTTCAGTATCTGCATTGTACCAAAAGAATCCAATCTGGTGAAGTTATCTGATTATTTCCACAATAACAAATGAAACTGTACTCAGCACCACACTGTATGAGAAAAACTCTTTGTTTTTCTAGGTGCCATCTTTCACTCAGTTACAGAAACAATCAATCTTAATATCAACCCACTCAAATTTTCTACCTCAGAATGTGAACAGATTAATGATCAGGAACAATATCTAATAAAAGAAACATTACGTTCTAAGTTACTTTATCTAAAAAAAGGACACATCTATTTGGGTAAGTAAAATTATAGATTAAAAAGCTTTTTCTTAAATAGAAACGTCTTTTTATAGCATCCTCTACCATGCTATTTCAGCCTTAAACTGGAGAGAGAAGTGGAACTAACAACTTGATTTAACTCACAGCTAAGAATGATTTATAATTACTATATCAATTAATAATATAAAAATATTTTTAGGCTACATGGAATATGTGTACAATTTGTCGCATAAGCAATTCAATTTCTTCATAAGATAAATATGCTTAGCAAATTATGTTCTCATAAAGCAAAAGTAAAATTAAGCTGAACCCTTGCTGAATTATGAAAAATGTGAATTAGGAGGGCCCAAATTAGTTTTTCCTGTAGCTTTATAAACAGTATTTAATAGTTTTATAATCATGTGATATTTAATACCCATATATTTGCATATATATTACTCTCTAAGATACAGTTAATATTTATATGCAAAGGCTGCTGAAAATGTAGGAAATGTTAAAAGCAGCAATAAAATACACTTATTGTTTGAAAAAGTGTTTCTCCTAAGACTGCATCTATGAGTTCTATATTAAGTTTCCTTAGTTTATGCTTCCCAATGATGTTTTTCTCCTGCTCTAATGTCGTAAGTGTAATGGGCCAACTGCAAATCAAATCATGTTTATTTTACTTCTAGTCACTAACTGTAAAGCAAAATTTTGGAGTCAGAGTTTACCTGACAACTTTCAAATGATGCATGAAGCAGTCTAGTATACTTCCTTTAATTTCCCTTCACTATTCAGGCTGTAGTATTGAGAGCAAAGGCCAAGTATGTGTACATTCAAACAGAAAATATGTAAAAGGATAATCACCTCACAGCATGAAAATTCTAATTGATGGGCAATGTAAGCTGCATGCTTTCCAATATTTAGGACTAGAGCCTTTTTTTTTTTTTTTTTGTGAGACGTAGTTTAGCTCTTGTTACCCAGGCTGGAGTGTAATTGCACGATCTCAGCTCACCGCAACCTCTGCCTCCTGGGCCTCAGCCTCCTGAGTAGCTGGGATTACAGGCATGCGCCACCATGCCCAGATAATTTTTTTGTATTTTTAGTAGAGACGGAGTTTCACCATGTTGACCAGGATGGTCTCAATCTCTTGACCTCGTGATCCACCCACCTCGGCCTCCCAAAGTGCTGGGATTACAGGCGTGAGCCACCGCGCCCGGCCGGGCCTTTCTAACTATCTGGAAGGAATTGAAAGATTGTGGCATAACACCTGGTACTGTGGGTTGAATTGTGTCCTCCCAAAATTGTGTCCTAACTCCTGGTAGCTGTTGAATGTAACCTAATTTGGAAATAGGGTCTTTGCAGGTGTAATCAAGTTAAGGTAGGGTCACACTGAATTAGTTTGGATCCTAATCCTACATGGCTGGTATCCTTATAAGAAAAGAGAGACAGAAGATACACAGAGTGAACGCCAGGTAATGATTCAAGGAGAGAATGAAGTGATTCATCTACAAGCTACAAAGTACCAAGAATGCTGACAACATCAGAAGCTAAAGAAGGCATGGAAAAGATTTTTCTCTAGAGACCTCAAAGAGAGCATGGGCCTGCTGATACTTTCCAGCTTCTAGAACTGTGAGAGAATACATTTCTTTTATTTTAAGCCACCCAGTTTGTGGTAATTTGTTACCACAGTCCTAGGAAATAATACACTAAGATTTCTATAACAGACATACCTTTCCTTTAAGACAAAGGAGACTTTATTAACAATATGTGAGCCAGGCATGGTGACTCACACCTGTAACCTCAGCTACTTGAGAGGTTGAGGCAGGAAGATTACTTGATCCTAGGAGTTCAAGGTTGCAGTAACTGCACCACGACATTCCAGCCCTGGCAACAGAGGGAGACATATGTGTGTGTGTGTGTTTATATATTTAACTGGGTAATAGGTTAATATGTTAGCATCCACTAACACATCTTCTTGAAAACAGATTATCTGAAGAAGTAAAACAAAATCAGATACACTTTTGAAGAGGATAAGTATTATTGCAAAGTATGGAAAATCTGTACTAAAAGAAGTGATACAGCTGTAGTCTGACCATTGTATTCCCTATTTATTCACAGGGTAGAGTGAGGGCCTATTAACTGGAAAACAATTATAGGTTAGCTAGCAATCAGAATGTTGGAAACACGTATGTAATTTAACACTGTATTGAAGAGTAGAGCAAAAACATAAAAATATTAATGTGATATTTCCATTAAGACCAAGGATAAGAGGAAATTTGGATAAAGAAAGAAATTCATTGCATTGACTAGAGACATCATTAAACATCATAATATTTAATATTTGCTGATGTTAGAATTAAATGTAGATTAGAGAACATTAATAGAAGTAGCGTTCAATAAATTGAACTAAATTATTACTTAACATGTCATATAATGATAATACCAATACAAATGATATAGTGATAAAGAGTAAATATTCATATGCTAAGAATAGACCATTTGAAAGCTATAATCATCTAGAATAATTTATTTTATCTAATCCTTGCATAAAATTTCATTGGTATTTTATATCAGCTATAGTTATTTAAGTGAAAGCCCTGAAGGTAAATTACTATGGGAGAAAGCTACTCTGGAAATAAAACTATTGCAATTTTAATAAAACAGAACTGATTACTACAATTTTAATATGTCCTGTGAAACAATTTTTTATCAAATTCATTTGTTTTATTATATCCAAATGACAAAAAAAAAAAAAGACCAGGTGGTAATCCAGACAAACTATTAAGGCATTCCTAAACACAAGCTTAATTGACTTTAGGAACAAATGTATAGATGGTTTAACGAAGTACCTATATTATCAAATATGTTACTCTATCACACTACCGTAGAGTTTCAAATATACTTTAACACTCCTGTATTTCTTTTTCTTTTCATGTAAGGTTTTGTCATTCATAGCGCTAATTTAGCATCTAAAGCTATGTGAATGAGAAGCCAGTGGTAAATATACAGACAATTAAGGCCAATGTAAGTAAATAGAAGCCCATTGAAATTCCAAAATTTATTATATCATTTACTCAACTGTCAAAATAATGTTCCAACCCTAAAACAGCCAAAAAGATTATTGGTATTCTTTCAGTATACTGCTAGTCTTGGTCGTCTTTTTGACTATGTGATGTTCAACTCTGTAGGGGCAAGAAGTTTATAGATTTTTGTTTGAAAGAGAAGAAAAAATGTTTTATCCAGTTAAACAGATACCACTAAAAATTATGCAGACCTGTTGTACACAACCAGCATGTTAGTCCATTCTCACACTGCTCTGAAGAAATACCCAAGACTGGGTAATTTATAAAGGAAAAAAGGTTTCATTGATTCCCAGTTCTACATTGCTGGGGGGGCATCAAGAAACTTAGAATCATGGTGGAAGGCAAAGGAGAAGCAGCAGGGATCTTGTTCACAGGGCAGCAGGACGGAGTGAATGTAAGCAGGGTAAATGCCAGATGCTTATAAAACTGTCAGCTCTTTTGAGACTCACTCACAAATAGAAGAGCAGCATGTGGGGACTGCCTCCATGATCCAGTTATCTCCACCATGTCTGGACATGTAGGGATTATGGGGATTAATTCAGTAAAAGATTTTGGGTTAGGACACAGACAAACCAGATCAAACAGTTTCATATCCAATCCAGAAATATTATTCTAACATTTTTAAATGCCTGATTTAAAAAGGATCTTTCAACTAGTCATAATGCTGGTTTTCTTATTAATTAATGAGTTAAACAAAAACCTTGATATGTGTTCATTTTACATTGGATGGGAATCGTGTTTTTCAACTTTTGAAAATTGTTTGTTTTGGAGATCATTCACTGTGATGCCTAAGTGGGCTCACAACAGAGCCGAGTAAACTATGTCATAGGAGACATGCATATCATGACTGTTTACATTCAGACATGCTTTCTTGCCTCTGGAGTGAATCTCAAGCGGCAATCAACTTTATTTTTTCTGACACTCTAGGATTTTTGGTTTTCCCTCACTGCTGTTTCTGTTGTTTCTGGTTCACATATTGTTGATTTATTCCCCGTCGGTAGTAGCATTGGATAGAAATTTGATTTTGTTGTCTGATATTTAGTAGTCTCTGTTTTATGAATAATAATCGGCCCTGTGTTAAGTGAAATATGCCAGATAATTCGGATTATTAGTCTGTCTTATCTGTCTTTGTTATTCTATTTGTGAGCTCAAAACAACTAACATTTTGTGCCCATTTGGAAAGAGAACAACTCCGTTTCCGAACTGGCGAGTTTTGTGGTCCTCTTCTTACCTTTGATCTGTGGTTGAAGCTGTGGAACTGAAGTTGAGTTCGTTCTATTTATATCTGTGTTTTCTTTGTGTTTCTGTAATTTACTAAAGTATTGACATCTCTTGGACAAGTTTGAAGTATTTTTCTACCTCTGGCGTGTGTTACTAGTTTAAGTAAAATGTCTCTTAAATTAACATAGTTCTGCTTTGATTGGTTATAGAGAACAAATAAGTAAATATACATAAATTTACTAAAATAAACTTGTCTTTTTATACTTTAAAAGTTCTAATCCTCTGTACAAAAATAATAATTTTTCTTACAGATATTATTAGTTCAAATACATTGTAAAAATCTAAGTGAAAAATATGAATCTTTATTAAATCCCATTAATCATTTAATTTGAGAAAATAATTATATGTATTTTTCTCTAATTTATCAATGTTAATCACAATGCAAGGTACATATTGCTTTTTTTAAAGATTTATGTTTGTTTCCTCCTGAAGTGATGAGTGAATCTGCATTGCTTTTACTGGCTTTCTGATCAAATGAAATGACATATCTACAAAAGGTTTAAACTTATGAAAGATGTAAATTTGTATTCATCTAAATTGAATCAAAACTGACAGATTTTTTAAAATATAATAGTGATTATATTTTGTTTTGTATTTCTTAGCTTGAATAGAATTATCAAGTTACTTGGCAATTTAAAATCTTTGTCTAATATTAAGATAATTAATGGATAATCTTTCCATACTTAATGATTACCTAATGTAGAATACTGAATCATAGATGATTAAGCATAAATTTAATATTATATACTTTTGCTTCTTAGTTTTATGTGCTATAGAGTGGCAATACTGTTGAGCGATTCTCATGAATGTGTTTCTTATTTTTGCCACTTTAAGGGTAAGAAGATGTGGCTGTAGAACATGGCTGTATTTATAAGCTTTATTAGCCTGCGAACATGCTTGTATGTGACGTTTTACTTCTCTGCCTCTTAGTTTACTCTATAAATAGAAAGTTTAAGAAAATTTACTTATGTTAACTATTAGTTTCTAGGAGCAGTAAAATTATACTAGGAGCATTAATGACAGAGAACTATAACTGTATCTATTTTTTAAGAAGAGTTTGAAACTTTTACTGTCAATTATAATAATATTAACATTATATTAATGCTTTATCTTTGTTAAATTGGTCTTAGAGCCTTAACAAAGGATAGTAAAAGATTATTCTTTACCTTCTACATAATGTGTTCATTAGCAGTTTCCAGATTTTTCCAGTATAATTGTTTCTTCTTTATGTTAACTATATAACATGTCCTCAAGTATTAAAATAATTTTTTCTTTGCTCATGAATATCCTAAGTTTCTTTAAAGTCACATTGCCCTCTTCCATGTTTATCTTAAGATATTTTATTGTCCCTTTGTTTAAACAATCTTTTTTTCTCTCTGTCTCTGAGCAAGAACACTGTTTTGGGTTTCTCTCCTCCCTTCCCACATCCCACCTGTGGTATATTCCAATCTGCCCAAATATAACAGATAAGAGTAACACAGATCAGAGCATAATACTGGGAAAAGTAAAGGAAGATAGAAGGGAAGGATGTCACCACTACAGAAAATAAAAATTTAAAAGGTACAAAATTGATGGCCTCAGTAGATCTTATTTGTTTAGCCCTGAGATCCTGGGTTAAAGATGTGTGTGCAGACAAACTAGTGTCCCCCTCTTATTACAAAACCCACATGTGAGCCTCAGGTGGTTCTCTGTCCAGCAGGTGCTAGGTGCTACCTCTTGGGAAATAGGCAGAGCCAAGTCAAGACCATAGTCTCCAGGACAGCAAGGTATGTGGTTCACCATGATCCAATCTTAATCACATTACAAATCTCTGATAACTTGATTTTTGACTCTCAAATTTCAATCCTAAATTAAGAAAAACTAAAACAAAATTTTCACAATAGCTTTCAAAACTAAAATTAACTTTGAGGTTTCTCAGGAATCTCCTGGAAAACAATAGAATTTGTTGTTCCATCTTATAAATAGAAATGTTAGAAATAATTAGTTTTGAATGAGATGGTCTGTATTCCTTAATTAGCTCAAAACTATTGTGACATCCAATTAAATTTTCTTCCTATGAAGGTATAAATCTATTCCGACCACGATAACCTAAAAGGTTATTATATGTAGATCTCATTGAATATTTAATTTGTATTTCACCCAAAAATCTTATTCTAACATTTATTAATTGCTTATATTGTGTGTGTGTGTATATATATATATATATATAGTCTCAAATGAATCAGTTGAAACGTTTTTTACAATCTCCCTCATTAATTAATAAGCAAAATAATATGCTTGATATATGCTTGTTTTATATTTGTATGAGTCATGTTTTTCAAAAACACATAATTTGTATATTTTGGTACACATAAGGTAAAATTTACCTTTTTATTAACAATCACTAGTATCTAGTTCCAGAACTTTTTCATCATTCCAGATGGAAATTTTGAAAAATAATACCTTAACACAACAAATACTAAAATTTTAATTAAAATTTGAACATTTACTAAATTTGTGTTGGGTGTTTTCTGTTTATTTGTTTGATTGTGTTTTGCCTGGCACTCTATTGGGTACTACAGAAACAGAAGTAAATAAAATAAACAGAAATACTCATTCTCATGTGGTTTACATTTTAACTGAGGAGAGATAAATTAAACTAAGCTATCAAGTAAAATAGGTAGTATTTTTGATAGTAATAATATTAATGTGAGGAATAATACCTGGAAAATAAATAAAAAGTGTCAGGGTGAAATAAATTGCAACTTCAGATAAATTACTTCAAAAAAGTTTCACTGAGGAAATGCTTCTTAAAAAGTAAGGTGATAAACTACATGAAACTGGGAGTGCAAGAAGCCTAGGCAAAGGAAAGATGAAGCGTGAATGTCAGTGATGGAATGTTCCTTGGCTCATTTGAGGAACAGAAATAGATTGGTGTGAGAAGAATTAGCAAGAAGAATTTTCCCCTAGTAATAGGAGAAATTTCAGAATAGAAATGGAATGCTAGATTATAATAATAAAAATGTTATGGTTTAGGTTAAGATAGAGTTGGCACAAGGCATTCAGATTCTTTTTGTTTGCTTGTTTTTGTTTTTCATTTTTTTTAGAGCTAGTGTCTCACTGTGTTGCTCAGGCTGATCTCAAACTCTTAGGCTCAAATGGTCCTCCTGCTTCAGCCTCCCAAACATAGGTATTACAGGTGAGTCATTGTACTTGCCCTTCATTTGTTTATACTCTGGTGAGTTTGGAAGCCACCAAAAGGCTTTAAGCAGAAAAATGATATGATTTGGCTTATGTTTTAGACTTATTATTCTGAAAGCAGTGTTGGGAATAAACTCAAGGACAGGAGAAGGAAGGCCAACTACAAGACCTTTTCAGTAAGCTGGGTGAGAGATGATGTTATTACGTTTCTACCAACAGTGTATAAGGATTCTCTTTTCTCTAAACTCTCACAAAACAGTTGTTATTTTGCCTCTATTTGAGAATAACCATTCTAACAGGCGTGAGGTGACACCTTATTTTGGTTTTAATTGCATTTCCTTGATGATTAGTG
The DNA here is from genome assembly GCF_030222135.1 of Aotus nancymaae. Lineage (NCBI taxonomy): Eukaryota > Metazoa > Chordata > Mammalia > Primates > Aotidae > Aotus > Aotus nancymaae. The sequence continues at coordinate 45,922,698 of NW_026988442.1, read as the reverse complement.
AGGTTGAGCATCTTCCTATGTATTTGTTGGCTATTTGTATGTCTTTTTTGAAAAACTGTCTATTCACAACATTTGCACATTTTTAAGTGTTTCTTTTTGTTTTTTTTTGTTTTTTTTTTTTTTGCTATTGAGTTGTTTGAATTCCTTACACTTTTTAGATATTAACCCCTTGTTAGAAACATGGTTTATAAACATTGTCCATTTTGTAAGTTGTCTCTTCACTCTGTTGATTGTTGCCTTGGCAGTGAAAAATGTTTTTAGTTTGACGAAAATTCATTTTTGTATTTTCAATTTTGTTGCCTGGGCTTTTATAGTCATAGCTAAAAAATAATTGCTTAGACCAATGTCATGGAACTTTTCCCATGTGCTTTCTTCCAGTTATTTTACAGTTTCAGACCTTATATTTGAGTCCTTAATTCATTTTGCATTGATTTTTTACTATGACATGAGATAAGGGTCTAATTTTCTTTTTCTTCATATCCAGTTTTTCTGAAACCACTTTAAAAAATTTTATCTTTTCTTCAATACGTATTTTTAATATTTTTATGAAAAGAGAATTGAGTGTAATTGCATAAATTTATTTCTGGAGTCTCTATTCTGTTTCATTGGTCTATATGTCTAGTTTTGTGCCAGTAGCTTGTTGTTTTCATTATTACAGCTTGCAACCGATTTTGATACTAGGTAGTGTGATGCCTCCAGCTTGTTCTTTGGCTCAGGATTGCTTCAGTTATTCACAATCTTTTATGGTTTTGTATACATTTTAGGAATTTTTTTTCATTCTGCAAAAATGTCATTGGAATTTTGCTTTGGATCTATAGACTTCTTTGTGTAGTATGGACCTTCTTTCAATCCATGGAAACTGAGTATCTTTCCATTTATTTGTACCTAAATGTATTATCAAATGTACTAATTCTTTCTTCAACTATGTTAAATTTACTACTTATTTATTGATTTTTAAATGTAAGGGATTTATTGATTTTTAAATGTAAGAGATTCTAATTTTCTAACATATTCTTAGCTCTTTTTTCATGTTAATCTGTTAGTTTACAATCTATTGGCCATTTTATAGATGCCCTTTGAAAAGTTTTTTTTTTTTTTCTTATTTCAAATGTATTTTATTTCTTTTTTTAAATTATACTTTAAGTTCTGGGGTACATGTGCAGGTCAGACAGGATTGTTACATAGGTATACACATGCCATGGTGGTTTGCTGCATCCATTCCCGCCATCACCTATATTAGGTATTTCTCCTAATGTTATTCCTCCCCAATCCCCCACCCCCAGCTATCCCTCCCTAGCCCCCCCCCACCCTCCAGCAGGCCTCAGTGTGTGTGATGTTGCCATATTTTCTCATTGTTCAACACCCACTTATGAGTGAGAACATGTGATGTTTGGTTTTCTGTTCTTGTGTAAGTTTGCTGAGAATGATGGTTTCCAGCTTCATCCATGTTCTTGCAAAGGACATGAACTCATCTTTTTTTATGGCTGCATAGTACTCCCTAGTGTATATGTGCCACATTTTCTTTATCCAGTCTCTCATTGATTTGCATTTGGGTTGGTTCCAAGTGTTTGCTATTGTAAACAGTGCCATAATGAACATACACGTGCATGTGTCTTTATAATAGGATGATTTATAATCCTTTGGGTATATACTCAGTAATGGGATTGCTGGGTCAAACGGTATTTCTGTTTCTAGATCTGGTGCCAGTTTTCAAATGGAATGCTTCCAGTTTTTTCCCATTCAGTATGATATTGGCTGTGGGTTTGTCATAAATAGCTTCTATTATTTTGAGATACATTCCATCAATACCTAGTTTATTGAGAGTTTTTAGCATAAAGAACTGTTGAATTTTGTTGAAGGCCTTCTCTGCATCTATTGAGATAATCATGTATTTTTTGTCTTTGATTCTGTTTAGGTGATGTATTATGTTTATAGATATGCGGATGTTGAACCAGCCTTGCATCTCTGGGATGAAGCTGACTTGATCTTGATGGATAAGCTTTTAGATGTGCTGTTGGATTCAGCTTGCTAGTATTTTATTGAAGATTTTTGCATCAATGTTCATCCTGGATATTGACCTGAAATTTTCTTTTTTAGCTGTGTCTCTGCCAGTTTTTGGTATCAGGATGATGTTGGTCTCATAAAATGTGTTAGGGAGGATTTTCTCTTTTTGTATTGTTTGGAATAGTTTCAGAAGGAATGGTACCAGCTCCTCTTTGTATGTCTTGCAGAATTCGGCTGTGAACCCATCAGGTGCTAAGCAACATTAATAAAAAGGAATCTACAATCAGCATATAAAAATAATGAAAAATATTGAAAATATTTAAAAGTGAAAATACAGATTTCCTATGGAGAAATAACAAGCATATTAAAAGTAGAGTTTATCTCAGCAACAATTTGTCTTAGAAGACAATGGAATAATATCTTCAAAGTGCTGAGAGGAAAATGTTGCGCTGTATGTCCAAACTCTTTATTAAGGCATTTCACACACATACAATAATCAAAACAGCTCACCACTATCAAGACAGAATAAAATAAGACCTTTCTTTAGAAATAAAACAAAAGTGACAGCAAAGTTAGTCTTCTTTAAACAAAGAATCTCTTTTAAATAAAATGAAAGCTATAGTGTAAATCATTAAGATCTACAGCATTTCTATTGATCTGGAAGCCATGCTGTGAATTATTTCTTTTCAGTACTAACAGAAGGCAGGCATTTGGAATATTTACAACGTAGCATGTTAAACACAACTCTGTCTTCCCACAAATTAAGTTAAAACAGGTCTTAAGACATGGAAAGTGTTCTGTGTGATTGAAACTAACAAGGTTCCTGGGCTATGTTTTCTTGACATTAATGTTCATGATAAGAACTCCCTACATTTTGTTTTTTATTACTTAGATAAATGTGAAATTTATGTTTGTTAACAACATAAAACATTTAGAAAAGTATAAATCAGAATATGTGGTTTGTTTTTAATGTAACATTGGTTCATTAATTAGATTTATTGTAAATATTTCAGATTTCACTGAAATTCAAATTTAAACCACATTGCTGGAGTTTAAGACATGTGTATTACATTTCTTTTACAAGAGCTATCATTTTCTTTTCCTTTATATTACAAAGATTCCAGTATGATTTCTGTTATTTGTGACAATAGCTGAGAATATTTTGTTCTCTTAAAGAAGTCTAAAAGCAAGCTTAAATGATATGAACATATGTCTTAAGTGTTTGTTCTTCAATCTACCCACGGACTGTCATTGACAAGATATTATATCGAAAATAAAAACAACTCCAGGCAGAAGAAGTGGGATTCTGGAAACAAAGGTGAGGAAAAGATCATAAAGTACAGTGATAAACTTAATTAAAAGACTCTAAAATAAAATTAAAAATATGTGCATACATATTTGGGACACATATGTATTTGTTTGGGACAAAAGGTGAAAGTTAAAAAAAGATTAAAGTTTGTTAAGATCCCTTTCTTCAGAAAGGAAATTTATATGCAGATTTACTTTAGAATGTATTACTAATGCTGTATATTAATTAAATGTGGCTGTTTATTATTGGTGACCATTAAAAGTACAGAAAAAAATCAAACCTATATCTTTGTATATGTTTGAAATACATTTTTTTTAATTCTCATATAAAATATATATTATTCATGTATATGTTTACATTAAAATATAAAATATTATCCAGAAACATGCACACCACACTCACCATAGGTTGTCTCTGAAGTGTGTGCTATCAAAAGGGGTTGGGGATGGGGCTTGAAGAGAATGCTTCCTCTAATACAATAGAGCCTTCAGTCAACCCATTATTTTAGAATAAGGTAATGTACCATGAATGCTTCTTTCCAGCCTGTAGGTGATGTGGGAAAAGGAAGGAGATAGAGAGAGGATAGCTAAAAGTCATTAGACTCGCATCTCCTGGGTTTTTATCTCCAGGTTTCCACTGTTTGTTGCAGGTTAGGGGAAATAGGGATATGTCAAGGAAAAGAAAGTTGAGGGAAGGGGCTAGCCTATTACTCCAGGTCGATCTATCAGGTCCCAGGTGAGACTCTCCCAAGAGTTGCCTAGTACCAACTTGGAGCATGGTAATAGCAAAAGGAATTTGGTGGGCCTTCTCAGCTGAGCTGAAGCTGATCTTGATGTTTTTACTATCCTGTGTGGCTCTCCATTCCTATGTGATGTGAACTCTGACTTATATGCAGTGGGGCTGCTATGACAAATCAACGTGACCCCAAAGCTGAGGCTGGGGCAGAGGATATGGCTGCTGTTGGGGATGTAAAATGAGGCAATAAATTAGAAAAATACTTTGGCAGTTAAAATAAAAATTAAACACATGCCTACCATATCATCCAAATCATTAGGTATCTGCTCCAAATAAATAAAAGCATGCATCAACAGGAAGATCCATACATGAATATTAACAGCAACTTTATTTGTAATAGCAAAGTTTAAAACAACCCAAATGTCTATTAATCAACGAATAGTTAAACAAATTGTGGTATATTAATGCTTAGGAATAGCAAGAAAAAATTATTGGACATTCATCAACATAAATAAGTTTTAAAATAATAGCGAAGAATGTAAGAAACCAGATTTTAAAAAAGAATGCATAATATATTATTAAATTTATGTGTAATTCTAGAAATTGAAGAACAATCTATAGTGAAAGAAAGTAAATACATGTTTTCCTGGGGAATGGGTGGGAGATGTCATGAGGGATGGATTTCAAAGGGCAAAAGAAAACTTTGGAGATAGAAGAATTTCTTATTTAGATTGTGGTAATAGTTACTTGGGTTTGTACAAATGTCACAACTTTATCAAATTTTATAGTTAAATATGTATAGTTCATTATACATCAATTATATCTCCATGAAGCTGCAAAAGTATTCTTTATGAGCCAAACCCTCAGCAAAATATAACTGAAATTTTGTGCACTGTAGATATAAAAAAGTACACTACAGCTGTAGCCTCCAATGAGAAAATATATTCCCTCTGTTCTTTTATAATTCTTTTCTTGGGTGAACATAAGTACCATCATAATGTATATACCACCTATATTTGAAAACAATATAACATAATTACACTAATACAAAAATTAAATCCTATCATACATTAATCTGTGACAATAACTAGTATTGATGAGTATTTGAAGAAGTGGTTACTCTCATCCAGTGCTGATGGTAATAACCTACTATGAAAAGTAATGACAACACTGATCACAATTCTAGAATTCTACATTGTTGTTGATTGACTTTTGAGATTAGATGTATGAAATAATTGTGGATGGTCATTGTAATTAAATACAAGAATGTCCATATCATTTTGTAAACACTAGTAAAATGCTGGGGAAAAATTCCAAAACATAAATGATCATTTATATGGCATTTTAAATAAATTACATACACAGTGAAATAATACACAGATGAAAAAAATAGCATTTTAGAAAAATATATAATTATTGTCCACTTCTGAAAATGTTTCTTAACACTAGTATAAAGTATACATAAAAGTATATTTTTTCAGACTTGTGTGTAATAAAAAATTTAGATACACTCTACATTTATATGAATAGTAAAATAAATAACATTACAGTAAGACCATGGAACACTAAGTCACAACTAAAAGAAAAGCAGTTTATCTTTTATATTTGTACTGACTTGGAAGGATAACCATGATGTGAAACAATACACATACAAAAACACATGAGCACATAATTCCAAAAATATTACTTATGATCCTATGATCCTATTTTATGAATGCATATATGTATGAAAGTAAGGGAGAGAGAAAAGGAGAAGGCTCATATACTCACAGGAGTACATGTTGTAAACTGTTAATATTATCCCTGGGTCTGGCTAGGTTTGGGCAGGGTTAAAGAGGTGTAAAAAATTTCACTTTTAGCTTCATCCATTTATGTTAACTTTGAAAACGTTATAAAATACGTATGTTATTTGTGATTTAAAACACAAGGAAATTAATTCGCAAAGAAGATAGCATTAGTCATGCTACTTTTATATGAGAAATCCACTAAATCAAACACTGGTTTTGTTTTTTTTGTAGGGAGATGCCTATGTTGCCCAGGCTGGTCTCAAACTGCTGGGTTTAAGTAATCTTCTTGCCCCAGCCTCCTGGGGCAGGAAGAAATCAAGAAATCAAGACTACTTTCTTGATTTCTTTTTCAGATTGTTCACTCTTGGAATATAAAAAGTTCCTTATATATTCTGATTATCAATCCCTTGTCTGATGGATAGTTTGTAAATATTTTCTCTCATATTGTGTATTATGTCTTCACTTTGTTGATGGTTCCTTTGCAATGCAGAAGCTTTTTAAATTGGTATCATCTCAGTTGTTCATTTTTGCTTTGGTTGCATGTGCCTTTGGGGTATTACACAAGAAATCTTTGCCCAGACCAATGTACTAGAGAATATCCACCATGTTTACTTTTTACAGTTTCATGTCTTAGATTTTAGTTTTTAATTCATTTTGATTTGATTTTTGATATGGTGAGAGATAGAAGTCGTTTCATTTTCTGCATATGGATATCCATGTTTTCCAGCACCATTTATTGAAGAGACAGCGCTTTCCCTGATGTATGTTCTTGGCACCCTTGATGAAAATGAGTTTACTGTAGATGTATGATTTATTTCTGGGTTCTCTGTTCTGTTACATTGGTCTATGTGTCTGTTTGCATGCCAGTGCTATGCTGTTTTGGTTACTCTAGCTCTGTAGTATAACTTGAAGTCAGATAAGGTGATTCTACCAATTTTGTTATATTCCTCATGGTAACTTTGCCTATTCTGGGTTTTTTTTTGGTTCCATATAAATTTTATGATTATTTTCTCTATTTCAGTGAAGTACATCATTGCTATTTTCATAGGGATTGCATTAAATTTATAGATTTCTTTGGACAGTATAGACATTGAAACAATATTGATTTTTTCAGTATATAGAAAGAGCTCAAACAACTCAGGAAAAATTCTAATAAACCTATTTTAAAATGGGCCAAATATCTGAATAGACATTTTGGAAAAAAAAAAAAACATAATGGAAAACAGGAATATAAAAAGCTTCTCAACACCATTGATCATCAGGGAAATGCAAATTAAAATGACAATGAGACATCATCTCACCCCATGTAAAATGGCTTTTACACAAAACACAGTCAATAATGTATGCTGGCAAGGATGTGAAGAAGCGGAAACCCTCAGACATTGTTGATGGAAAGGTAAATTAGTACAACCACTATGGAGAACAGCATGAAGGTTCCCCAAAAACCTGAAAATAGAACCACCAGGTTATCCAACAATCTCACCCCTAGGTATATATCAAAAAGAAAGAAATGTGTATATTGAAGAGATATCTGCATTCATGTTTATTGTAGCACTGTTTACAATAGCCACAATTTGGAATTAATTTAATTGTTAATCATCTGATGAATGGATACAAAAATGTGGAACATGTACACAATAGAGTCCTAGTCACGCATAAGAAGGAACGTTATCCTGTCATTTGCATCATTTGCAACAACATGGATGGAACTGGAGGACATCACATTAAGTGAAATAAGCCAGCCACGGAAAAACAAACTTCCTATGTTCTCACTCATATTTGGGTGCTAAAAGTTAAGACAATTAAACTCATGGAAGTAGAGAACAGAATGCTGGTAACCAGAAACTGGGATAGGGAGAGTGAGGGAAGTGGGGATGGTTAATGGGTACAAAAATATGTTTATGTAGAATTAATAATATCTAGTATTTTATAGGACAATAGGATGACTACAGTCGACAGTAACTTACAATACACTTTAAAATAACCAAAAGATTATAACTGGAATGTTTGTAATATTAAAAAAAGTACATGCTTGAAGTAATGTATACCCCAATTTACCCTGAAGTGAGTGTCATGCATTGCATGTCTGTATCAAAATATCTCATGTACCCCATAAATATATACACCTACCATGTAACCATAAAAATTAAAAATGTAATAAAAAAGACAGTTACTTCACATTGTGAATAATATACAATCCCAGAAAATCAACAAACATATATTGAATTTAAAAATGAAATTTAAAATAGTATGTGTGTGTATACATATATATATATATATGTTACATATTTTTTCTGTTATGTATCTAGTAGAATAGCAATAGCAATAGTAAATAATGAGGCCAATATTAATTTAACTAGCTGTTGCTAAATGACAAGTTCTGCTCACTTAAAAAGAAATGAGTGACTTGTTAAATAGATGTATTAGTCCAGGTTCTCTGCAGAATCAGAACCCTGAGGGTAAAGATAGATAGACGTGTAGGTAAAAGGAGATTTGTTATGGAATTGGCTCCTGCAATTATGGAAGCTGAAAGGCTCCATGATACACCACCTGTAAGCTGGAGAACCAGGAAAGCAACTGATATAATTCAGTCTCAGTCCAAAAGTCTGAGAATCAGGGGACTGAAGAGTATAACTCCCAGTCTGTGGGTTGGAGTAGGGGTGCTAATTTAAGTCCCAGAGTCCAAACCTGAAAACCAGGAGAACTAATGTTAACGGCAGAAAAAGACAGATATCCCAGCTCGAGGAAAGAAAGAGAGAGAGAGACAGAGAGAGAATTCACCATTTCTCTGCCTTTTTGTTCTTTCTGGGCCCACAGTGAACTGTGTAATGCCTGCCCACATTGCTGAGTGTGTATCTTCTTTACTCAACCTGCTGATTCAAATGCTGATCTCTTACAGACACACCCAGAAATAGTTCTTTGCCAGCTATCAGGGCATCCCTTAACACATTGAAGTTGACACATAAAATTAACCATCATAAATCTAACCCTTGTCAATTTGACACCCTATGCATCTCCTTGAACCTTAATTAATCTCCAAATTAAAAAAATAAAGTAGTGATTACACTTAACATGATACAACTGTCTTGCCTACAACCAGAAATGCACTAATTCTTTTCCCAGAATAGGAGGTAAAGTTGTTGAGTGATGTTTACTTTTTCCATGATATGCCCTAACAAATACAATAATGTAAAATTGACAATAGTTAACACTGATTTGAAGATAATACATCTTATGTTACATGACAAGGGAATGAGAGAAAATATTTGCTTAATATACGTATATGGACACAAACATACTTGCAACAAGGAGGAAATACTCATGACAATTACAATTTTCATTATTGTAACTAGTTTTGTGGTCCTGTATTTATAATTTTCTTCTTCTACTACCCATTCTGTATTCCCTTTGCCTTCAGCAAGAACCTCTGCTGGTTGTGGCATAAAGAAAATCCTCATTCCTGAATCTGGGTGTTTGTAGTCCTGCCAGCTTTGGGTTGTTGCAGTGTTTCACTGACATTAATTCACAGGGCGTAGTAACGTTAAGTGATGTACTAAGCAATCTCCTATATTTCACACATACTCATCCTTACCTCCATTGTGGAGTGGCAGTCCAGTTTTCTCTTACTAGTCTGTATCACTCAATCCAGTCAATAACTCAGAGCGTGAGGACCCCAAGAGGCCATGTGGCAGTCTTAACTTCTAGTTCAAAGGAATCATTTTTTGTGTCTCTTGATAGAAGCACTTCTCCCTATAAAACTAAAACTTCTAGGCCAGTGAAGCATAAAGTGATAGGAACAGGAAGCAAAATTTTTGCTAGTAGATAACTAGAGGTAATGATCATGGTACCACTTCCATTTCCATTTCTTGATTCCAAGACCAATAAATGCTGGATATCAGAGAAACAGATATATTGGATGATGACTAAAAATATATACAGTCTTCTAGAGAACCTCGCTGCAAGTCTGCAGGTATTGTGACCTAGCTGACACTGTAATTGAATATCCAAAAGGCCATTTCATCATTCCATCAGGACAGCTGCTTTAGGATGATAGAAAACATGGTAACCAGGATGATGGAAAACATGAGTCCAGGAATGAGCCTGGACTCATTGCTGCTTTTCTTTGGCTGTGAAGTGAATCCTTGGTCAGAAGCAATGTTATGTAGAATACCATGATGATGGATAAGGTATTCTGTAAGTCCTCCAATGGTAATTTTGGCAGAGGCATTGGGTGGAGGAAAGATAAATCCATATCCAGAGTGTCTATGGCAGTAAAGACAAAATGTCACCTCTTTCATGATGGAAGTGGTCCAATGTAATCAACCTGACATGAGATAGTGAGCTGATCACCCTAGAGAACGGTGCCATATTGGAGGCTCTGTGTTGGTATCTGCTGCTGGCAGATTGGGCACTCTGTGGTTGTGGTAGCGAGGTCAGCTTTGATGGGTGAAGGTCCATGTTGCTGAGTCTATGTCCGATCTCCTTTCCTGTTACCATTTCCACTTTGCTCATGAGCCTATTGGGCATTACTCGGTCTACTTATTCAAAGGCTTGTCTTCTCTGGAAACACCTAGAAATAATATTTTGTAAGCTATCTGAGAATCTCTTAGTCCAGTCAAGATGACACATAAAATTAATCATCACAGTGGATTTTTTTAAGTCTCAGTGTGGGTCTATTAAGTTATAATTAATGAAATTAAATGCTCAAGGGTCCACATTTTTATAAATATCCCAAGTGAGGCACCCAGATTTGCAAACCATTTACTAAAACCACATTGTTATGTTGATCCATTGAGTGAGTAGTGGAATAACACTGAGGTAGTTAATAGTAAACATCATAATGAAGACGTTTTTATTTTTTAGAGAGGAAGTCTCACTCTGTCACCCAGGCTGGAGTGCAGTTGTGTGATCTTGACTTACTGCAACCTCCACCTCCCAGATTCAAGTGATTCTCATTCCTCAGCCTTCCGAGTAGCTAGAATTACAGGTTTGCACCACCACTCCTGATTAATTTTTGTATATTTAGTAAAGACACTGTTTCACTTTGTTGGCCAGGCTGGTCTTGAACTCCTGACCTCAGGCAATGGTGATCTGCCCTCCTTGGCCCCCCAGAGTGATGGGATTACAGGCGTGAGGCACCATACCCAGCCTACATTTTTCTTAAAACAGAGATTGAGACAAGATTTACACACACACACACACACACACACGAAACTAAACACAAATGAAAATTAAAAAACTAAATGAAAACCAAACACAACTTTGTCCCATATTTTGAATATTTTTGGCCCACATTTGCTCTCAGTCTTCACTAATCAATTATCTTTTTTGTTGGCAAGGACTTTGCCTTATTCTCATTTCTTTATACACTTCCTTATGTAACAACTCTCTTATTCACCAGTACAGAGAAGAGTATTTTGTATTTTAGTACTTCAATAAACAGATATTTTACGTTTAAATTCATGGTCAAGTTTCTGTGGTGCATAGATTTGATGTATGATGAAGACAATGAACGGCTGTCTCATAATGAACAATATATCAATAGCCTGTGACATCTAGATCAGCAATTCAAATTAATGCCAAAATAGACCATGACATATTGGTTTTCCAATAGTACTTTATCTTCTTATTAATAGGAATTTCAATGAGCACTGTAGATAATGGTTAGAACCCTTTGGGCTCTCAAATTCAAGTGACTTGTATACATAAAATCCATGGCAACACCTGAGATTGAAAAACAGAATTATATTACCTTTTTTTGTGTGTGGCAAAAGGACTTGTTTGGGAAACATTCACATAAGTAGTAAAAAGCTATTGGAAATTTTCTTTAGTTGAAGTGATAACATTTCTCCTTTTGAGATATAAAAGTGCAAAGTTCAATTTCTAGCAGAAATTAATTTTTCACATGCTGACATCAAGAGTACACATAGTCTTGATATCTATCTGTGATTAGAGGGAAAGCCACAAGACAAAGGCAAGCTCTAGAATAATTTAAAAGACCCATTCTCTGATCTTTCAGATACTTGAGAAAAAAAATAGAAAAAATCTTGTAATGAAAAACTTGTCATATTTAAAAAAATTACTTCCACTCTACCATTTATATGCCTTCAGGAACGATTAATATAAAACTAGCTTAAACAAAAAACTTTATATTTACTGTAGATTAAAATAGCTCGCAGTAAATCCAGTATCTCTCACTCTTTTCCTAGTAACTTTTTTGGCTCTTGCTCTTTCATGTGTTGGTTTCATCTTGAGATTGTTAATTATGTTTGCAGAACCAGTATCAGCTTCACATCAATTCATGATTGTCACCTAGAATGGACTTAGTGTCATTTAAATAATTATTTTTAGGAGATAACACATTAATTGTGGCATGAATTCCCAGAAAACGTCTCCTCATATCTCATTGTTTTAAAGTGGGTCACATGATTCTTAAACCAGTCACTGACAAGGTAGGGTGGGGTTATCATCATTTCAATCAGGTCCAACCTAGCATTTGGAGGTGAGGCCAGCTTTTCGTGACCCACAGGGAATATAGAAAGAGTGGATAGCTATACAAAAAAAAAAAAAAAAAGAAAAAAGGAAGAGGAGGAGGAGAAGGAGAAGGAGAAAGAGGAGGAGAAGCAGAAGCAGAAGCAACTTTGCTAGAAATAAAATGAAAGGCAGGAATGAATACATCAGTAATATACACTATAACCACATGTGTATATATATTCTTAATGCAAATCTCTAAAGAAAATACATATTTTTATTCCTGGCAAAAACAGATCAATAAATAATTAGTTGAGAACTGAACCTTGTTGATAAAGTTTTAACTTATAGCTTATATTGGGTTGCTGTAGACACAAGAATTTCAGTCTTTTTACAGAATTAGATTACTATAAAGGTAAAAAAATTTTCTATTATTACAAAGAAAATGGAAAGATGGCTGAAAAATTAATTAAGCTAGTATATAAAGTAATTAACTGAAATATGATTCCTTGTTTTATACGTTCATGTTCTTCATGTATAATGAAGCTCCACTTAGCTCTCCAAAGATTAACTATATATCCATCCATGTCCGTTCTCAACCCACTTCCCATGTTGCAGTGAAGATTAAAATATTTCATCTTACAGATTCTACTTTTCTATCTCCAATCCATTAATATGTCAAAAGACCATCTATTCTAGCAAGTAAGATTTAGAATATGAGATGAATGCTTTATGTAAGTAATATGTTGTGTTTATACCCAAGTTATAGTGGTTGAAGACATATTTGGTTTTATAAAAAGGCATATTTGGGCTCATAAAGTCCAACTCCCCTCACATCCAACTCAGAACACCACATACTTTTCCATTTGGTCTGAAGAGAGCACAGGTATTTCAGCCATGAATTCCCAGTTAAGCATAAAAGACGGTAATTTGTAATGGAGTACGTGATGTAATCTTGCCCTCTGATGCCTTCTTTGCATAACTGGCAATTTCATGATCACCTATGAAAAAGAAAAAAGAAAATTGTAATTCTATTTTTTAAACTCTTTTAAAAATTATTTTAAAAACTTTCTCTAATATTAATACTGTGAGAGTTTCGACCATAGGCAGTTCTGGACTTTCACCTTGCATACTACTACTTGTTATGTATTTCTTGCCGATTTGTTATAACCACCTAATGTGTGAAGTCAGTAGCAATTTTGAATATTCGAAAATTGGTCACTTATTCTGGGGACTAAATGTGACACAGATTGTGTCTTCCTACATTCTTTGAGAAGAATATATTTCCATGAGAAATGGAAGCTTGAAAAATTTAGCCTCTGGTGAGGAAGTCCCTTCCTAGCAAACAGCCTATTCTATGAAAGGGGATCACAAATTCTTGGTGAATAGACTATCTTGGGCAAAATCAGTGATATTATTAACTAGAGAGATCGGCTTAGTAATCGTTCCAGGAAAAAATAAAGAGCCAACAATTCATCTTGGAAAATGAATGATTCTTAATCCCGCATGCATTTGGAAGCCAAAGGAGAAAAGGATTCTGGTGAAGTCTAGTCTACTGAGAATCTACTTAAAAAACAAAAAAACAAACATAAAAACCCTCAGACTTCTTGTCATGCTGGCCAAAAGTGGACCAGTGAACCCTCCTAAAAATAATGATAATAAAATTTGAAAAAATATTTTAAAGAAATACAACTGTTTGAAATAACAAAACATTTAAAAAGGAGACAGAAACAATAGGACAATAGGAAAGCTTGCCTTTGAAGGATGACTAGGATAAATAAGAATTTTATAAGTATGTGGCCTTTTGTTTTCCTGGCCTGAGGTTACTCCCCACCTTTCAGCTCCAGTAGCAAAATGTCATAGCCTTATCAGCTCAAGGTAACAATGGGCGAAGTTCAAAGTCCACAGCTTCAAAAATTAAATTTAAAAGTTAAATCTGGTGATGTAAATGGAAAATCATGGGAACAATGGAGCCACATAAGGACCAATCTTCTAGATCTTATAAACTACATAAGCACTGGAGATATGACAGTCACTATTTATTGCCTGTCACCTCCAAGTTCATACTCCATTGCCTGCTCTGCAAAAATGCACATAAGCCCTATAAATATATTTTTCAGTTGTTGGCTGACAGTGAGCCTTCTCAGAAGAGGGTGCTGAAGAGAGATTGTAAGAGGTTAGGAGATGTGCTTCTTGGTTCTGGTGTGCTCTCTGGGCAGGATCTTGCAGTACTTACCCTCTGCAGCTCACTCTCCTGAGAGATTGGTTTAGTAATTGTTCCAGAAAAAAATAGTCAACAATTCATTTTGGAAAATGATTCACTCATGGCTTCTCTGGCTCCTATCTCCTGCAGTGTGCAGCACCCAGCAGCCAGCATTCACCTGAACACTTCTCTTGGGCAGTTTTGTAGTAGAGTGCTTGCAGTGAAACAGCTCCCCTTGAACAGCTTTCTCTGGTGTTCTAGAGAATGGATGTCCAGCAAGTTCTACCTACACAGCATCACAGTGACTATACTGCCATTCAGTCAGCCACAGCCATGTCTTCTCCAGCATGGTCTGGGCCTGAGCCCTGGAATCTCTTTCTTATATGTGGGGGCACTTGGAATGTTAAAATACGCCTTCTAGTTGAAGTTTGCCTACTTCTGCCCCAAAAAACTATAATATTTTTTATACACTCTATCTTTAGAAAAGTGAGACAGAGTTTGGAATAATGCATATAAAGCTGGTGCTGAGGAGCTTGCAATGCAAGTTTCCAGGGGATCTTAGAAAAGTTGGAATGGTATTAGATTTTTTAAAAGAAGGCATGTAGGTCAAGTCACAGACTGTTAGTTAAAATGGAAAGATTTTAGAAGCAGCCATCTGGGGAAGGGAGTTAAATTCCTAATTTCCATTGTTCTTTCTTAGCTTTACAGAAGATGCCTAACATAAAATGAAATTTTAGAATTTGATTTCCTGTGAAACGGTTTATAATAAATGGTATATTTAATTAATAAGGCTATGATAATACTTGATTAGTTGTTTAGTCTGATAGATTCAACTGCCTTTAGTAAAATTCATTAAAAGTGCTCACCTCACGTCCAGCACAATGGGGCAGTGTTGCTGGAGTTCAGCTAGTGTTGAGGGTAGGAATGGAAGTAAGAGTAAAGCACAGGTGGGTGTTCTTACCTACCTCTCTCTCTAACGGGTGAGATTCCTACTGAACTCAAATCTGCGGAGATCCAAGGATAATTTGCCTGTCCAACAGAGAAACCCATGAAACAGAAATCTGATTGTGCATCCTAATGGTTGTTAAGTGTCTTGGGAGAGATTTTAGGAGATGGTAATAAAAGCCATTATAGCTAATTTTTTTTAACTTGTTTTTTATGGGGTTTTTTTGTTTGCTTGTTTGTTTTCTATTTTACTTTAAGTTCTGGGGTACAAATGAAGATCTTGCAGGATTATTACATAGGTATACACATGCCATGGTGGTTAGCTGCCTCTATCCCCCTGTCACCTACGTACCTTTCCTCTTTTCATTTTCTCTACAGCCAAGATGTGTGGAAACCTTGGGAGAGGAGATTGGCCAATTTGAATGCAAGTTGCCTTTCTTCTATATAGCTATTCAAATCACTTAATAAAACACTACGTATGTTTCACTTTATTTTATTTTAAGTTCCGGGATACATGTGCAGGTTGTGCAGGTTTTTACATAAGTAAAAGTGTGCCATAGTGGTTTGCTGCACTCATCCTAGATATTAAGCCCAGCATGAGTTAG
Source organism: Aotus nancymaae (assembly GCF_030222135.1). Taxonomy (NCBI): domain Eukaryota; kingdom Metazoa; phylum Chordata; class Mammalia; order Primates; family Aotidae; genus Aotus; species Aotus nancymaae. The sequence continues at coordinate 45,906,639 of NW_026988442.1, read as the reverse complement.
CAATTTATTTTGATGCTCTTCCTTTCCCTACCCCCACTACAGGCCTCAGTTCCCCTCTTTGTGTCCCCTCCCTGTGTCCATGTGTTCTCATTGTTCAGCTCCCACTTATAAGTGAGAACATGGGGTGCTTGGTTTTCTGTTCCTGTGTTAGTTTGCTGAGGATAATGGCTTCCAGCCTTATCCATGTCCCTGCAAAGAATATGATCTCATTCCTTTTTAGGGCTGCACACTATAAATTTTTTTTTTTAAAAAGAATGCTGCTTGAAGATCTGATCTATAGACAGTTTTAGAATCAAATTATAACTATAATTTTATTTTTATTTAACTCTAAAAGTTCTAATATTGATTTATCAAATATGTCAAAGCTTTATAAACAATATGTCTTGGGTTACTAATGGGTTTATCATAATCAGCTAAATTATATTTCAATAGAAAAGACCAGATATAGTGGCATTGAACAAATAAGTAAATGTATGGATGATAACCAGGTTTGGAAATGGAAAGTTCCAGGCTAAAATTAATCATGTGGTATTGGCTTATGATTAGTGACATCAGTGTATTCCACTGCTTAATTTAGTGTAGATGAATATATACAGAAATAATTACACATATGTGTGTTTATATTGCCTATCTCTATTTGCCCAGGGTGTCTTGCAGCAAGTGTAGCACAGTAGAAGTGAGCACACTCAGTACCCAGATCTTGGCTTCTAATATCATTCTCTTAAAAAAAAAAATTAAGTCTTTTTGAAGAAATGATTAATTCAGAAGTGGGATAGGGAAAATACAAGATAAGACTGGAGCATCTTATAGTGCCAGAAAGTAAGGAAGTATTAAAAAAAAAAAAAAAAAAAGACACAGGTGAGGGCATATCGAAAAGACAAAAGGGCTTAGGAGCCAACCTGCAAGAGCTCACAATGGCCAATGCTAGAACAATTGAGCAACAAAACAAATAACAGTATGTTATCTTGTTGTTAAATAAAGTATACTATGCATGTTAATTAGATCCATTTGATTGATGCTGATCTTCAGTTTATAGTTGCTGATTTTCTGCCTGCTGGATATATTACTGATAGAAAGGTGTTGTATATTTCCAACTATAAGAGTGGATTTGTCCATGTCTCCTTTAAATTATGTCAATTATTGTGTTATATATTTTAGTGCTCTGTTGTGTGCTACAAACATGGATTGTTATTCTTGAAATATTGATTCCTTCATCATTATATACTGTATCTTTTATCCCAGGTAATTTTTCTTGCTCTGAAGACTACTTTGTATGAAATAAATATAGCTACTCCAGTTTCGTTGCTGACATTCTCTGGATTTAATTGGGCATTTTATGTGAATTCATCTTCCCTCCTCTTAGCATATAAATATGCTTCTTTGAAAAATTATTTTAGTGGTTGCCCAAGAGTTTGCAACATTCATTTAAAATTCATCTATTTAATACATCTACTTTCAAATAGTTCTTTTCTGTCATTCTTTATACAATTGCTGTCATTCATTTTACTTTTCTTTGAGCTATAATCAGAATAGATTGTTGCCATTTTTATTTGAACAATTATATATCAAAGCAATTAAGAATAAGTAAATATTTTATTTTACCTTAATTTATTTTTTCTCTGACATTTTATCTTTTTTAATGTAGATATGAGTTTCTGAGCTATATCATCTTATTCACTGGATGCAGAATTCTAAGTTGTTTTTTTTTCTTTTCTTTTTTTGTCCTTCCAATAATTTAAATATTTTACTCCACTTTCTTCTTTGCTTCTATAGTTTCTGAAGGCGAGTCTCCTGTAATTCTCATCATTATTCCTTTACAAGTAAGATCATTTTAAAACCTTTAGTCTTTAAGAATTCCTCTTTGTCTTTGTTTTCCTGGAGTTTGAATATGATATTCTCAGTGTATAATTTTGCACTTATTCTGTTTTGCATTTTCTATGATTCTTGAATCTGTGGTTTGATGTCTGCCATTGATTTTGGACAGTTGTCAGCCATGTTGTTTCAAAGATTTCTTCTGTCCCTTTCTATCTTCTTCTTTGATTATTTCCAATAGGCATATATTAGAACTTTTGAAATTGTTTCACAGTTCCTGTGTATTCTATGTCTAGTTTTATTGGTATTCTTTTTCTCTTTGAATATCAGTTTTGAAAGTTTCTTTTGATATATCTTCAAGCTCACTGATTCTTCCTCAGCCTGTCAAAGGTCTTTAACTCTGTTACAGAGTTTATTATTTCTAGAATTTTCTTTTTATTTTCTATTAGAGTTTCCCCCTCTGATTACATTGCCCATTTGTTCTTGCATGTTGTTTGCTTTTTTCCATTAAAGCCCTTAACATATTAATAATCATAGTTATTTTGAATTATTTATTTGATAATTCCAAAGCCTGTATCATAACAGACCCTGATGCTTGTTTTGCCTCTTCAACCTGTGTTTCTTCTTGCCTTTAAAATTTTTCTTGCCTGTTTTCTTGTAATTTCTTCTTAAAAGTCAGATATATTGCTTAATATGGTTTGGCTATATCCCTACCCAAATCTCATCTTGAACTGTAGCTCCTATAACTCCCATAACTCCCATATGTTGTAGGAGGAACCCAGTGGGAGATAGTTAAATCATGGAGGAGGGGGTTAATATTGTTCTCACCACAGTGAGTCACCTTTTGTGACCTGGGGAAGGGCAATTAAATTAGACAACTTCATAATGCCTTAGCCTTCCTGACTCACTTAAAAGAAGGAAGATCAAATGGTTGTAGGTATGCAGCCTTATTACTGGGATCTCTGTTCTGCTCCATTGGTTTATGTGCCTGTTTTTGTACCAGTACCATACTGTATTAATTACTGTAGTTCTGTAGTATAGTTTGAAGTCAGCTCCAGCTGGTTCTTTTTCCTTAGACTTGCCTTGGCTACTCACACTCTTTTTCTGGTTTCACATAAATTTTAAATCTTTTTTTTCTGGTTTTGTAAGAATATAATTGGGTAGTTAGATAGGAATAGCACTGAATCTATAAGTTGCTTTGGGCTGTATGGGCGTTTTACTAATATTACTCTTCCTATCCATTAACACAGAATGTTTTTTCCATTTGTTTGTGTCATCTCTTATTTCTTTTATCAATGTCTTGTAATTCTCAGTGTAAAGGTTTTTCACTTCTTTCTGTGGCAATTGTGAATGGGATTGCTTTCTTGATTTGGCTGTCAACCAGATGTTGTTGGTGTATAGGAATGTCAGTGTTTTTTGTACGTTGATTTTATATTTGGATACTTTGCTGAAGTTGTTTATCAGCTCAAGGATTTCTTGGGCAGAGACTTTGAAGTTTCCTAGACAGGGAATCATGTTGTGTGCCAACATGGATAGTTTGATTTCCTCTCATGGATATCTTTAATTTCTTTCTCTTGCCTGATTGCTCTGTAAGGACTTCCAATACTGTGTTGAATAGGAGTGGTGAGAGAGGGCATAGTTATCTTGTTCTGGTTTCCAAGGGGGAATGTTCCCGGGTTTTACCCATTTATTATGATGTTGAGTGTGGGTTTTTCATAGATGGCTGTTATTATTTTGAAGTATGTTCCTTCAATACCTAGTTTCTTGAGGGATTTTAACAGGAAGGAATGTGAATTTTATCAAACACCTCTTTTGTATCTATTGATATAATCATATGGTTTTTGTATTTAGTTCTATTTATGTAATGGACCACATTTATGGATTTGTGTATGTCAAACCAAACTTGCATCCCAGAAATAAATCCTATTTGATTGTAATAGATAAGATTTTAGATGTGCTGCTGGATTCCATTTGCTAGTATTTTTACATCTATATTCATCAAGGTTATTGGACTAAAGTTTTCTTTTTTTATTGTGTCTCTGCCAGGTTTGGATATCAGAATGATGCTGGCTAGGTAGAGTGAGTTGGAAAGGATTCTCTCCTCTTCCATTTTTTGAAATCATTTCAATAGGAATGGTGCCAGCTCTTCTTTATACATCTGGTAGAATTTGGCTGTGAATCTACCTAGTCCTAGACTTTTTTTTTTTTGGTTGTTTGCTGGGCAGTTTATTGTTTATTTAATATCAGAGCTTGTTATTGTTCTGTTCAGGGATTCAATTTCTTTCTGTTCAGTCTTCAGAGCGGGTATGCATCCAGGAATTTATTCATTTCTTCTAGACTTCCCAGTTTATGTGCATAGAGGTGTTTATAGTAGTCTCTGGTGAATATTTGTATTTCTTTGAGGTCAGTGGTAACTTCCCCTTTGTCATTTTTAACTTTGTTTATTTGGATCTTCTCTCTTTTCTTCATTATTAGTCTAGCTACCAGCCTATCAATCTTATTTATTTTTTCAAAAAAAAAAACAAAAAACCCTACAACTTCTATATTTTCTAGCATTTTTCATGTCTTGATCTCCTTCAGTTCAGCTCTGATTTTGATTATTTCTTGTCATCTGCTACGTTTTGGCTTGGTTTGCTCCTGTTTCTCTAGTTCTTCTATTTGTAATGTTAGTTTGTTAATTAGAGATCTTTCTAACTTTTTGATTTGGGCATTTAGTGCTATGAATTTCCTTCTTAGCTGTGTCCTAGAGATTATTGCATGTTGTATCTTTGTTCTCATTATTTATCTAATACTGTCAGTGTGGTGTTGAAGTCTCCCACTATTATTGTGTGGGAATCTAAGTCTCTTCATAGGTCAATAAGGACTTTCATTATGAATCTGGGTGCTCCTGTGTTGGGTAAATATATATTTAGGATAGACAGGTCTTCTTGTTGAATTGAACCCTTTACCATTATGTAATGACTTTCTTTGTATTTTTTTAATCTTTGTTGGTTTAAAGTCTGTTTTGTTTAGTTTAGGATTTTTCTCTTTTAGTATGTTGAATATAGGTTCCCAGCCTCTTCTGGCTTATAGAATTTCTGCTGAAAGATCTGCTGTTAGCGTGATGGGGGTTCCCATTGTAGGTGAGTTGCCCTTTCTCTCTAGCTTCCTTTAACATTTTTGCTTTCATTTCGACCTTGGAGAATCTGATGATTATGTGTCTAGAGGATGATCTTCTTGCATAGTATCTTGCAGATGTTCTCTGAGTTATCTGAATTTAAATGTTGGCCTTTCTAGTGAACTAGAAAACTCTTGAGAATGTTTCTGTGAACAATATCCTGAGATATGTTTTTCAAGTTACTTGCTTTCTCCCCATCTCTTTCAAGAACACCAATAATTTGTAGATTTGGCCTTTTTACAGAATCTCATATATCTTGGAGGTTTTGTTCATTTCTATTCATACTTTTTTTTCTTTATTTGTGTTTGACTGTATTATTTCAGAGAGCCAGTCATCAAGCTATGAGATACTTTCCTCAACATGGTCTATTCTGCTGTTAATACTTGTGATTGCATTATGAAATTCTTGTAGTGTGTTTTTCAGCTCTATCAGATCAGTTACGTGTTTTTATAGTAGCTATTTTGTCAGCTAGTGTATCATTTTATTGTGATTCATAGATTCTTTGGATTGGTTTTGGATGTATTCTTGAATCTCACTGATCTTCGTTTCTATACGTATTCTGAATTATGTTTCTGAAATTTTAGCTGTATCTGCCTGATTAGCAACCCTTTCTGGAGAACTGATGTAGTTGTTCGGAGGACAGAAGACACTCTGGCCTTTTGAGATTTTTGCATTGTTTTTTTCTCATCTGCATGTTTGGGTGTTCCTTTAACTACAGTGTAAATCACATACAGTGAGTAGGCTTCTTTTCTGGATGTTTTCAGAGGCCTGAGGTTTTGTTTCCCTGAGAGGTGTATTTTTGGTGTTGAAGTTGTGGGGTGTGATCCAGTAGGTGGCGCTCAAGCATAATGATCAGTAGGTAGGCTCTTGGCTCAGTCACGTGGCTCGTCTGTATTTCTTCACAGTTGCACCTGTGCTCGCTCTTAATTCTCTGAATGTGTGGGCTACTCTCCCTACTTGAGTGCTGGCTGCAGATCACTAACTTGGCGCTGCTGGGCTACACAGCACAGCTGTGGGGAGATCTCAGGGTTTATGTTTCCTCCCCAACTTGGAGGCAGCAGAGGAAGGGACCTTAGCAGTGGTTGTGCCCCAGAAAGATGCAGAGCTGTAATCAATCAGTATGTTTGGCCTGGGATGGTGGGGCTGCACTGTGGGTCCCAGCCAGGGAGTGGGTGGGAAGGGGTGTCTGGTGATGAGCAGGAGAGAGGGACCTGAGGAAGACAGGTCTCTTCTCCTTAAGGCAACTGCAGCTTTCTGGAAGTGCGGATAAGGCACTTAGAGTCTTTGCTTCCTGCTTATTTGGAGAGCAGCCAGAGCAGTACCACTGCCTCTGCAGTGGCCAAGGGGCTTTCACTTGCCCTTGGGAGATCCACCTCCAAGAAACACAGAGTCACTGATACTGAAAGTATGCAGTTGGTGGGCAGGGCAACTGCACTGCTAGCTTGAACTGGGAGCTCCGCTTGATGAGGTGGGTAAGGCTTGACGGCTCTGGGAAGAGAGACTCATCTCCCCTCTGTATGGTGACTATGGCATGCTGTATACTTGGTGTAGCCCTCAGGCTCTTTCTTTCTTCCCCAGACTGAGGGCAGCAGGGGCAAAACTGCTGCTGTGGCAGTGGCAGAAGGGCTATTGGTTGCCTCTGGGAGCCTCTCCCCAGAGGAACTCAGAATCACTTCCTTTGGGTATGCTCATCCATGGGTGGGGTGGCTGTTCTGTGGTCCTGAGCCAGGTTCCCACTTGATTAAGAGTGAAGATGGGAGTTCCCAGGTCATAGGGATTGTACCGTGATTGCTGTGTGCTGGAGATGCTAGTGACTAGGTCCTTTGTTTTTTCCACAGTTTGAGGGCAGTTATGGCAGTGCCACTGCAGCTGCAATGGCGGAGGAGTTCTGGGTTGGCTCTAGGATTTCCTCCTTAGAGAAATGTTGAACTTCCTCTGAGTGAAGTGATCGGTTAATAGCAGAGTGGTTGTGCTGGAGTCCCAGGTTAGGTGGCCCCGCCCAGTGAGGAGATGTGAGGACAGGAAACTGTATGGAAGACAATCTGACCACTTTTCCATAGGGTGACAGCACTGTGCTCAAGGTCTGTGCCAGTCCCTAGTCACCTCTCCAGAGACTGTAGACAATAGTGAATGTTGTGAGTGATTATTCTGCTGAGGAATAGAATGTGTATTCTGCAGCCATTGGATGAAATGTTCTGTAAACATCTATTAGGTCCCTTTGGTCTATAATGCAGATTAAGTCTGATGTTTCTTTCTTTATATTCTGTCTGGATGATCTGTGCAATGCTGAAATTGGGTGTTGAAGTCTCCAGCTATCATAGTATTGAGATCTATTTCTTTCTTTACCTCTAATTATATCTGCTTTATATATCTGGGTGCTCCAGTGTTAGATGAATATATATTTACAATTATTATATCCTCTTGCTGAATTGGGATCCCCATTTTTTTAGCCCTTTTATTTTTCTTAATTCTCTTTGTTATTCTCTAGTCTATCATCATGTAAAATGAAGAGGCTAGGTAGAGGTCCAGGAGGAAGTAAAGTTCAAATATACAAGAGAAATGGAAGAGACCGCTAAATAATTATTGTGGTTCAGTGTTAATGCTTTTGTGTTTTATGGTGCAATTGTTTTTACATTTTTTGGAGTGGGGGGGCCTCATAAATTGAGGCCTCTGACATCTTAATCTGGCTTTGAGTAAATGATTTTGAGAAAAGACAAAGAAAAAAATATCAAACACTTTGGGAGTAGATAAGACACATCTGCCAGGTAATGGAACATGAACATGAAAAGGGCAAAAATGAAAGCTAAAACACCAAAAGAAATTTTAGGTAAGATAATTTATCACTAGTCTAGTAAATATGAATCAGAATGAAATTTAGGCATTTATGCCTGCCGCCTAATCTCACAGCACCTTCTTGACACTGTTTTATAGAACTTTTGTCTGATAAATATCTGTTTTGAATATCTTGTATTCAAAATAAAATGCCTGCCATGAGAAAGTGATAAAATCTGAGATAATTGCAAAAATGCAGTTGGTGTGATTGAAATCACAATTTATTGTTGATACTAAAAGTATAGAATTATATTTTTCCTTTTATAAAACAGAATTATATATAAAAGTAAACATCGAATGAAAAGTTTCAATGTCCTTATAGGATCTGGCTAAACATAAAATATTTAGAGGCATGTGTCTTAAAGAGTATTGCTATAGTAAAACCTAAAATACAACTATGCATATCTTATACCACTTATTATTCTATTGCCCCAAATTGCCATTAAAATAAATTAATATTTGTTTACCTCTTCTGTATACATTCTAAGTGAATAAAATGATTGAAAGCATTTTGTACAATGTGCAGTGTCTTATCGAAGTGTGGCCTTTTCAAAACATCACAGCTTGAGTGATTGGCATATTCTAATGTACCCATAATTAGCACGTTAGTGTAACAAAAACAATAGAATAAAACTTATAACAGAATATGGAGTTTCATCAAGATTTTGTACCTACATCGAGTGTCTTAACTTCTGGAATGCATAGCTTGTCTTATAGATTTATAGTGCAGTCTCCTATTTTTAGTTCTTGAACAATGTAAAAAGCCATCAAGTTACTTTTAAAAGAGTTTCACCTTTTCTTTTTACAGCAGGTGCTGTAATCATTGTAATGCATGTACAAGAATATAGCTGAAAAGACTAATTCATGATCAAGCAAGAATAACTGTGAATCAAAAAGGTGTTATTAGAGAAATTAAATAAGAAAATGAAAAAAATTATTTTTCAAAGTCAATGAAATCTCTCTTTTCAACATTTATTCTGTAATGTATATTCTATACTATGTATTGAAATATTGATTTTTATCCTGGCATTTTCTCTTTTCTCAGCTATTATGATTTTGCTAAAAATAAATATGAGAACAATGAAAAGTCTGTAGTTGATGAGATGAAATTGTAAGGCATTGAGAAAACAACCACCACATTTCTTCTTGAAGTAGGTAGCGTAGCAGTGAGCAAACATTCCCTTATTAGCTGGATTCCTGATAATAGTACACCACAGACCCATTGTGCTGAAAACAGATGTTGGCAGATATTTAACCTTTTGTGAAATGAAACAGGTTGCTTAAATGTTATGTGTCTGAATTAAAATTGTGGAAGGACTTGGCCCATTTCCCAAGGTTTCTCAATGAACAGATGAGTTTTAGTTAACTTGAGTCATCATGAAAGAAAGAGGCAAAAAGATAGTGTGGTTTCTAGATACAGAATGGTGATCAAACATTAAGCAAATGAGTAAACGATCTCTTGTTCGTGTTTTTGATTTTTGTTTTTTTACAATTGTAACCACAATTTTGGTGGAATGCACTCTTAAAATGTGGCATAGAATTTGTCTCATCTGTTAGAAGCATAGTCATCCATCTAGTTTTTACCTTGTACAAGATCATTCTCGTAACATTCACTTTCCACAAAATGTTTTAGGGGAGAATTTTACCATTGATACTATCCATTGCATCTAAAATAACAATCATAAGAAAATTAAGAGGTACTTTGTGAAGAAATAACTTCGATGTGCTTTAAAACAGAAAATCCTTGGATTGGTAAAAAGCGTTAACATGGTACATTAAATATATCTACGTCACCAACAGCATCAAAATAGGAAAAAAAAAAGATGACATCTCTGTGGGTAAATTTGCCACAATATACGGCACACGGTTTGTCTTTACTCCAGTCAAATCTCCCTAAAGTGAAAAGTGGCCAAAACCTTGAGCGACGTTTTATGCAGTTAGTTGTGTTTATGTGTTTTGAGATGAAAGAAGGCATTTTAGATCTCATTTAATAAAATTCTATGTACATATTAAGATACATTTAACGGCATTTGATGTAATACTTTCTCTTATTTATTTTGGAAAAATGGAGAAATAGGATAATTAATATAGAATTTCTGTTTCCTATTTGCAATCATATGTTATAAAGTTAGTGATCAGAGTCACAAATATTGAGCATTGCATATATCCTCAGAGTTTATATCATCTCCTAATTTTATATATGAGATTGTAAAACTGTGTTTTAATCCTGGGTACATAAACTCATTCATGATAATAAGAGTTATAATAGGTCACCTTTTATTGAGTATTAATTATGTTTTGACTGCTTTATATTAAATTTTCTGACTTTTTTACAGATTAGGAATTTGAAAGGAACAAGGAAATTTAGTAAGTTACACAAGTTTATACAACCATTTAATGTCTGAGCAAGACTACTTGACCCTGGACCCATGTGACACACATCAGTTCATTGTATCACACCTTGGCTCTTGTCATGGTGATATCTTTATACAGAAAACAGAAAGGTAATCAGCCATTTTCTATGTTTACATAGATGTGCTGTCTAAAGAAGTATTTGAAAGTAAGGAACACTGTGAGACAGGCCAATTTTTACATTATAGTTCTGATCTCTACCTTCTATGGCCATTTCAAGTCACATTTTCTGCATTTTTCTCCTACTGTAGTCATCTTGGTTCCACATAGAGGCTCTGGTGACCCAGGCTCCTTGACTTCATGGTGTCATCATGATGAAATCTCTTGGCAACATTTAAGGCTTCCCTTTTATCTCTCCAAAAGACTGACATCCTTGTTAAATTTTACCTTTTTATGACAAGAGACTGTGGGTTGCACTCCAATTTCTCCAAAGGTATCGTTGACAAATTAATCTTCACACAAGGGCTCATATCTGTTACAGCTTTCCACAGGCATATTTATTCAATAGAGAATTGCAGTTATTTTTTAAATGGGGTAATCTTTTAATGACAGGCTCCATGAGACCACAGCAAGCATTTAACGGAAAGATTTGCAGAAAGGAGACATATTTATCAGACACCTCAGATCTCACTACATTTGCAAGGGAAGCTGATTTTGTTGTAGGTGTTTACTTGTTTGTTTGCTGTTTTGTTCCTAAACAGGTTTGAGATCATTTTCATAAGAGTGGTTATAAATTTAAATTTCAGCTCTACACTGAATGAAAAACTCCAAAGGATGTGGTTGTGGATGTTTATAATACTTTTCACTGGCTTACACTTAATGCCTAAATGTCTGACCTATAACCAGGTGTCCCTCTCACAGGAAACTTGTTTATACCGGAAGACACCCTTGTGATTCTTATCTGATCAGTGTCCAGTTTATTCCTACCAAAACAGCTTCTCTCTAACACACTGGGAAAGAAGTGAGGTGTCAGTCTGGTAAGACACAGAGGAGACAACTCAACAAAACACATGAAATAAAAGAAACAGTTTATTACTTAACAGATTCCATAGAGAAGAGGGCAGCACCCTTCACGGAGCCAATAGGAAGGGGGAGCTCTTCAGTACATGCACACTTAACTAGTGGATGTAGGGCAAGAGAGAGGTTGGTAGCAGGGGGTACTCTGTGAGCCCGGGTCTTTACTGGGGTCTAGAGGGTTGCCTATTATGTGATTTTCTTGTGGCGAGTTCTAATTGGTGAGTTTAGAACAAGTTCTTATGAGTTCTGTGGAGTCACACTGTGACTGAGAAATGGTTACTGTAGCACATCAGGGCAGTCCATGTAGGATGGGGGGATAAGTGTGACAAACTCAAGTAGCTTATATCTCATTGCCCCATGGAGGTGGTCACCAGGAGGTGCTTGTATAAGGCAAATGTCTGTACTGACCACACTGAAAATCTGGGAGGAGGTGAAAAACTGTAGACCCTGTCAAGAACAACTAATCACTGCTTCTGGGATAGAAAAGGTAAACCTATATTGAAAATGGGTGTGAAGACAACGTACAATTATGAGAATTCACTATAAAAGGTATTGTTTTTGTTTTATTTTTAATGTTAAGACAATTAATGGCAAATCGATCTTATATACAATATTGTTTCCAAAGCAAATGATGATCAAAAGTAAAGTGTCTTAAGATAACAAGCAGCAGGTTAAAGTTGTTTAAATACGTATTTGAAATTGCAGTATATCAAAATATGTAATCAATAAAATCGTTTACTTGTAGCTGTATCTGATAAATGGGTTAAAAGTAGAACAGCAAAAGAACGCCGTTTCCATTAGCATCAAAAAAGAAAGGTAAGAAGTGATTGAAAGGAAATAGGACTGTATTTTAAGGAAGTAGCTTTATGGAATGATAAGGATGAAAATTCATTCTCTTTTGCTTTTATAATTGGTGTTTTTACTTGCATGAAGTAGTCTCATATATTGGTTTAACAACCTACAATTAATATATTACACATAATTAATAATCTGGAGATTAAAATACTGTCATTATAAACCGGGTGACTGAAATTAGGCTGTCATTGTTAATATCTACACTGAAGAAAAGAAGCATAAAATCTAGAGTATTTTTCAAGAAAGTGGTTCTCAGTTGCAGGTGTTCTATCAAAGAAAATTTAAAGCAGACTCTCTGATCATGAGCCTCAACATTGATTGTTTTTTAAGGTTTCCAAGTTGATTGTAATGGGATGCCACGGTTGTCAAATTGGTCTAGAATTTTTTAGATGATAGGATATGTAGAAGGACTGACTGAGAACTAGAACTTACTGCTTAGTAACTATTTTCAGATATCTTCCTAGTCCTTGACATATAGGAGGATTGTATGTTGAGTTGAATAAAGGCTAATTGACACTTCAGTCAACAAAATAGAAATAGAGACATTGAAGATCATGATTTCACCTTATTCCTTTTCCCTGCTTGAGTGAATCCTGAAGCATTGTGTGAAAAAAGAGATGCTATAAGAATGCCTAGAATTCCAAAGGACATGTTACCTATCTATTCACTTTTGCATGCGTGAAAAGTAAACTTTCATAATGTTAAACCTCTGAGATTTAGGTGTTCTTTGCTAATGTGACATTAACAGTCTATCCTGACTGATACATGGCTCCAGGAGTCCTTAAGTCTCTTCCTCCAAACTTTTTTTTTTTTCTTTTCTACAATTATAACAGAGAGTAGTCCTACCTCAGTTCTAAATAGAGTATGAAACCAAATTATACTTTCTTTCTCCCTTTAGTTTTAAGTTTATCTTCATGTATTTGGGAGCTCTGTTGTTAGGTGCATATGTATTTAAAATTGTTATATTTTCCTAATGGATTTTCCTTTTAAAAATTATAAAATATTTCTTTATCTTCAGTAAAATTTTCTTGTTTTAAAGTCTATTTTTGCCAGACTCTTTAGTAATTAGCATAGCCACTCCAGATTTCTTATGGTTGCTATGGCATATCACTTTCCAACCACTTACATTCAATCTCTTTATATCTCTTTGAATCTGTCACCTATAAAAAACAGTAGTTCAATAATGTTTTATGCCATCTTACTATCTCTGCCTTTTGATTATAGTGTCCATTCTCTTTACATGTACCATGAATGCTGTTAAAGTTGGATTTAAATCTGTCATTTTACTGTGATTTTAGGTAAGTCTCATGTCATTTTCATATCTCTATTCTTCCTTTACTGTTTTCTAAATTAATTGAATATTTTCTAGTGTAACAGCTTCTAGTAACTTTTTACTCTTTTCTGAATTTTTTAGTAGCTGCACTAGAGCTTGTCATATATCTTAATTTATAAGAATGTACATCACATTTATACTAACAATTTAGTGAAAGATAGAAATGTTCCTTCTACACAGCTCTATTTTATCTTCCTCCTTGTTTTTCTACTAACATATACATCTAAGTATGTTGCTAATGTAATAATACATTGCTATAATTATTACTTTGTATAATTTTATGTCTATTAAGAATACTAGGTATGATTTGCTGATTTCATCCTACTTGGAGTTTGTTGAATTTCTTGGATATTTAGATTAATGTTTTTCATCAAATTTGAGACGTTTTCAGTCATTATTTTCCTAGTATTTCTGCTTTCGACCTTGACTTTCCTTCCGGTACTGTCATTGTGCATATGCTGGTGTTCTTTTTATTTTTTACTTTTTGAGACAGAGTTTTGCTCTGTTGCCAGACGCCAGGCTGGAGTGCAATGGCGCGATCTTGGCTCACTGCAACCTCCACCTCCCGGGTTCAAGCAATTCTCCTGCCTCAGCCTCCTGAGTAGCTGGGACTACAGACACGCACCACCACGCCAAGCTTATTTTTGTATTTTTTTTGTAGAGACGGGGTTTCACCATGTTGACCAGGATGGTCTGAATCTCTTGGTCTCGTGATCCGCCCGCCTCTGCCTCCCAAAGTGCTGGGATTACAGGCGTGAGTCACGATGCCCGGCCTGTTGGTGTTCTTAATAGTATCCCACATGTATCTGCCGAAGCTTTGTCCATTTTTCGTCATTGTTTTTCTCTCTGTCCTTAAGATTGCACACTATCTATTGATTTAACTTCCCTGATTCTGTCATCTGAAAGTTCAAATATATTGCCGATTTTCTCTAGTGAACTTACCCTTTGGGTTGCTGAGCTTTTCCATTTTAGCTTTTATATTTTTCCTATGATGTAGATCTCTGTACAGATACTCTCTATTTGGTGTAACATTGTCTTCATATCTAACTTTACCTTTTAAAGTCAGATTTTACTTTTTTTTTTTTTTTCTTTTGAGACGGAGTTTCGCTCTTGTTGCCCAGGCTGGAGTGCAATGGCGCGATCTCGGCTCACCGCAACCTCCACCTCCTGGATTCAGGCAATTCTCCTGCCTCAGCCTCCCGAGTAGCTGGGATTACAGGCACGCGCCACCATGCCCAGCTAATTTTTTGTATTTTTTTAGTAGAGACGGGGTTTCACCATGTTGACCAGGATGGTCTCGATCTCTTGACCTCGTGATCCCCCCGCCTCGGCCTCCCAAAGTGCTGGGATTACAGGCGTGAGCCACTGTGCCCGGCCCCAGATTTTACTTCTTTGAACATATTTATAATGATCACTTTGGAGTTATTGTCAGTCAGCTATGACATCTCAGCCCTCTCCCAGTTTCTATTGCCTGCTCTTTTCCCTGTGTATGAGAACTTACCTTCCTGTTTCTTTACATGTGCCCTAGTTTTTTTCTTGAAAACTGGATATTTTATTAATATGTTTTAACACCTCTAGCTAGTGAGTCCCTTTTTTATCTCTGGGATTCGTTATGTTGGCATTATGTCACCCAAGGTGGGTTGCATTTTTTCTGGAGGATTCAAGACTCAATTTTCTTGACATTTTCAGATTCTATATTTGGCTTTTATTATTTTTTTCTTTTTCCCTTATGGTCCCCTTCCATTTTCAAAGCCATCAATAGATAATCAAAGACCGGGTGTGGTGGCTCATGCCTGTAATCCCAGCACTTTGGGAGGCCGAGGCAGGTGGATCACGAGGTCAAGAGATCAAGACCATCCTGGTCAACATGGTGAAACCCTGTCTCTACTAAAAATATAAGAAATTAGCAGGGCATGGTGGCGCGTACCTGTAATCCCAGCTACTCAGGAGGCTGAGGCAGGAGAATTGCCTGAACCCAGGAGGCGGAGGTTGTGGTGAGCCGAGATCGCACCATTGCACTCCAGCCTGGGTAACAAGAGCGAAACTCCATCTCAAAAAAAAATATATAAAATAAATAGATAATCAGGTCTTTCCTGTGCTGCATCACACTGATGCTGACTTTACTTCTCCCTCTTTTGATCTCATAAGTACTGTTGTAATTACACTGGGCCTATCTAATTATCCAGGAGATTTCCCATTTCAAAGTCAACTAATCAGCAACCTTAACTCTATATATTAAAATACTCTACTCTACTTTTGAAATTTAACATAACATATTAAATTTCCGGCAATTAGAATGTGGACATCTACAGAGGGATCCTTATTCTGCCTATCATGCTTAACTATGGTTTTTGGTGAAGTATATTCTCACACAATGTGAAGTCTCTGATATCACTCCCAAGAGGGAGCAGCTTTAGGCATGTACACAATTACTCTGGATGATTATGATTTTATTTTACATACTGAAAAACAGTAGTACATATATATAACAGTAGACAAGAAACCTGTCAAATGTCATATACCATTTATCAGGAGAGTATAGACTAAAAAGTAGTTAGTTTATGCCTCTGTTAAGTACAAATTTTTCTTCATCAATATGCGTTCAAAATACTTCCAAATAAAGACTATAATGATGGTGGATATAGATTCATCTTTCTACATAAGTAGTGTTTTTAATGTTAATCTACATATGTGGGCACATGTACTCATTAGGCAAAGGTCCGTGACAGCTAATTATGATTCACATTCCAAATCTAAAATTTATCTTTCTAAAGGAAACTTTTTCACTGTGTTGGGCACTATTAGCAGACAAGTTAATTTAGAAGCAATTTACAAAAAGACAAAAAGTTAAATTTATAGCTGTTTGCTTTGAACACGATGTGTTCTGAATATATTCCAAGAACTGTGATGTCATCACAAATTTACAGAGGTACTGAATGTAGATATTACAAGGACTATCAGAAAATGACTAGTTCCCTTGAAAATAAGAAAAAAGAGATCAAATTATAAGACAGTAATTACATTGACAGTGCTGATTTGTCATGACCAGAAACCCTAATTTTTAACAATTATTGAATAGTTGTTTTTTAAAATTTATTGGATATATAGGCATCTTTATAAATTCTCATACCCTTTTTATGTGAAATCCATCTGAATTTTTGTGCTATTGAACTGTCAAAATTGGAATTTTGTCTGAGATATTAAATACCAAGCTGTATTGTCTGGGTTAGCCTTAAAAGCAATATATTCTAAATATTTGCTAATTTTACAAAAATAAACTTTTGAATAGTTTTTGTTCAATACTAACTGAGGAATAGATAACTTCAAGTACTGCACTACTTATTATGGACTAGCGTTACAGCAACTGAATGTGCTTGTGAATTAAAAAAAAACACACATACCTAGATCAAGTGGTATAAAAAGATTAAGTGAATAAATCAAGAGCATCAATAACAAGATCTGGTATGTGAAGTGAAAGAAAATATGAGATAATACCAAAGGAGTATAAATCTATTTAGAAATGGAATTACAAATGAGATGAAGAGACAAAAAGGAAAGGTGAAAGGGTCAAGTTGTTCAAGATGAAAGATGATACAAAGAATAACAACACAATAGTCACATAAATTTACAAGAGTGCAGAGAGAAGACCACTGTTGTAGAAGCCTTAGCTTGATTGAAATCTCATGAATACATTAACCACAAAAACTGTTCATTAGCAACATTAGTGCCTAGTTCTTGCAGTTGACGTTTTCATAAATAAAAGATCTACTGAAATAGTAAAGAGTTATCATCATTTTGATTTTCATTGCAAGGGTCAAAACTTTTCAAGTGGAGCCCGAGGATGTACTGAAATGCTGATGGTTTTGCTAGATGTCTAGAGCTTTTATAAGATGATGTGTAGGATGTCACTTTTCTTCAGATTTGCTGCCTCTTAACTAGAAAGTAATATCTGCCTATATATAATAATTTCAATGAAGAATATTGGGGAAAAAGACAAAATGTGCTTAGTCATTACAACTCCAAAGCTTGCTTTCTTCGGGGGATATTGAATGTAAGAAAAGAAATTTAGTATATTTGGTTTGAATGATTTGTGGGGAATGAGGAAAGTTACATAACATCTGTCTTGCCTTATGCATGATTCTATCATTTACATTAAAAGTCAGAGGTAGTCAAAATGGGTAAGCATGGCTATTTGGCATAAAGATAAAGGTCAGTAAAATACCCCCATGGTTTAAATTCCATGCAGAAACCCAAGGAGGCTTCCACTTAATTTGGCACATTTCTCTCAATTTGCACTTAGCTGCAGATGTCTCAAAGATGAGCAGCCTTTTTGTATCAACTGAATGATTGATAGGAAAGTTGCCTCATTCAGTACAGACTTTAAAAAAGAGCTATTTTCTACTGAATGCTTTCTTTATAGATTATTTGTTTTGTTGTTAAAGCCTTAATTTATAACTGCTAACAGCTGTTTTACCATCAACACTTTGACAGGAAGCACCATTAAAAAGTAGTTTTGTATAATTTACCAATCTATAGAAAACACACCAATGGGAAAAACTATTAAAGGAATCCTACTAAAATCATTGTTATGGTCTGAATATGTGTGTCCCCCAACACCAAATTCATATGTTGGAAACTAATACCCAGTATGATATTATTAAGAGGTTTGGCCTTAAGGAGGTAACTAAATTGTAAAAGCTCCAGTCTCATGAATGGATTATTGTATGCTGTGGTTTGAATGCGTCCCCTCCAAAATTCATGTTGAAATTTAATTCCTATTGTAATGATATTAAGAAATGGGGCCTTCAGGAGGTAGTTAGGCCATGGGGGCTTTGCCCTCAAGAATGGATTAGTGACTTATAAAAGGGATCGAGTGGGAAAATTTGCTGCTTCTTCTCTTTTGTCATGTGAGGACACAATGTCTGTCTGTCTGTCCTCTTTTGCCCTTTCTGTGTCTTCTGCCATGTGAGGACACCCAGTCAGTGCCATCTATGAGAAATGGGCTTTCACCAGAAAATGAACCTGTTGGTGACTTGATCTTGGACTTCCCAGTCTCCAGAACTCTGAGAAATATATTTCTGTTGTTTATAAACTACCCAGTCTCAAGTATTTTGTTAAAACAGCACACTATGGACTAAGACAGTATCCTTATAAAAGAGGCTCAATGGAGCACCCTAGCCCTTTCTTCTCTTCTTCCGTATGAGCATGCCACAGAAGAGTACCATCTTGGAAGCAGAGTCCTTACCAGACACCAGATTTGTTTGTGCCTTGATCTAGACTTCCCAGCCTCAAATGTATTGCTAATTCTGTGTGCAATACATTTCCATAATTTATAAACTGCCCAGTTTAAGGTTTTGCTGTTGTTGTTGTTGTGGTTATGGTTATAGCAGCTTAAACAAATGAACGTAGTTAGGGGTCACTTAGCTATGGGGTATATTATCATTCATCCAGGATCTAAGTAAATAAAGATTTAGTTTAGGACAACACAATTCTCACTTCATGGACTAGTTATGCTGATAAGGGTAACTGTTTCAACAGTTTAAGACAAAATAATCATCAGAGACAGCTATTTTGTATCATCTTATGACTAACATTGATACATTTTATAGAAGCTTTAATAGTAGACATAGAAGAGACCTTAGAGATCATCTAGTCAAATTGGTGTACAATTTGTAATAGACACTGGTTTCTAGAAATTAATCAGTTACCTGATTTGTCAATAAATTAGTTTTATTAAAGTAAAGCTAATTTAGGATAAATTTGGTAACAGAATTCTCACTCATGACATAGACTTGTTTGAATGATAGAGGATAGAAACTTATATTTAACACGGCAGAAACTGGCTGGTAGTTCACAAGAAAGTAAATACCACTGAAGGCAGTGGGAAAACATTTAAGACCTGCTTACTTAAAACATGTCCAGGGAATTTCCTCAATAAGAAAATAACTTAAATAACACTAGAATTTCAAGGCTCTATTGTCTCTCACACCACTCTCCATTCTGTCTTTACATCTTTGAAATTCAGAAAATGAATGAGTGGAAATGTGCATGAAGCATTTCAGATCCCTCTGTTGGTCATCTAAAGAAATGCTATGGCAGCCACAAAATGAAGATGTGGCAGAACGATGAGCTGATGTGGAGCTATTGCAAAACAAGCAAGTAAAATAGCCTGTGAATTCTAGCCTCTAGCTGTGGAATTCTGACCTAAATAAAACTAAGGAAGAAGATAGCCAAGCATGGTGTACTATGCAGTGCTTGGAACCTGGAGGAAGGGCTCCTTGTGAGCAGGTGGATTCAGTTTACTTATAATCAGAGAGGATGGGTCACATCCAGGAAATAACCCATAATCCAAAAACAACAGGATTGCCAGATAGACAATCCATTTGGAATGCTATAAATGAAATACTGCCTCACACTACATGAAAAAAATATGAAATAAAGAAATAAATGGCTTAAAGAAGTAAATAAAAAATAGAACTACAAAAGAATTATAAGAAGAGGCTAATACTTTTTACTTATACAGACTTCTGTATTACTGGATTACCTTCTAATAATAAGCATATATCAGATTTAATTAAAAATTCAAATAACTTAAAAATAAAATTGTGTGAAAAATCATTGCTGGTGTCTCCATAAACAGCAGCATCTTACTTCTCAAGTGGGAATAGTAAATATCTGTGACAAGTTGACAGTATTTGCATTATGCATTTGTTAGTCTTATTGTAAATGTAGACTTTAAACCTTACCAAGAATCATAATTCCAAGTAATCTATATTTAAATTTCCATTTTATGAACCTACTTCAAACAAACTCAGTCTATAATAAAAATGTCAACGATATAACCATTCAGAACAGAATATTCCCAGGATACCAGTTAGAAGCATTTTCAAATAATGCAAGAGCAAAAGCTCTTGTTAATAGGGTGCTCTAATTACAAGATGACTTGCAATGCAAAAGAACAGTAGATTCTTTTAGGAGAGCAAGCCTGTGGCTCAGCATATGAATGACACTTCCATTTCCCTTAGATAACCTTTCAAATATAAATATCAAGCAGCATTGTTAATATGAATGCTGCTCTTCTTTAAACACCGTTTGTTTATAGTCATGGTTATAAATGTGGAATCTTGAGGTGTACCTAAGATTAAACTTTGCAACACTGGACATATCAGAATCTAATAACTGTAGCAAGTTAATCCTTCAGAGTTCAGAAAAGAAAATAAATGCATTACCTCCAGTTTATTGTTAATGGGAAAGATCTAAGAAGTATAAAAATTACAAAGGAGGTTATTGGATGAGATATGACAATTTTGGAGAGTATTAATTTTTATATAGAATAAGTCCACAGAATAATTATCATTTCTATAATTCATAAGGATAACTTTATGTATTTAATGCAGAGTGCAGGTCTGAGGATAATTTGAACCGATATCTTAGGGGAATTTTTAAATTAAAATGAGCCTGTGTAATCAACATAGCATCGTAATATTTATAAAATTAGCATATAGAACGAAAGATAAATTGGTATGGATGCATAGGTTTGTTAATGGTGGCTCTACCTTTAAAATATCTTCAGGTTAGAGAAACCATCTAATATGTATTTCCATCCTTTATTGTCCACCTAGAGTCAGACATGTAGCAAGCATTTAATAAAAATTGACTCAGAGACTAAGATAATACAGACTATACTGGTATTCCCATGTGCTTTTAATAGCCGAAAAAAAGACCCTATTTTTCATATATATAACTAGATTTTTTTAATTGACAAGCAATTATATATATATTATGATATACATGATGCCATGATGTTTGATATGTATGTACATTCTGTAATGAGTATATTGAGCCATTTAGCATATGCATTACATCACATACTTACTTTTTGTGGTAAGAACACTTATAATCTACTCTCTTAGCAATTTTTAAGAATACTACAAGTTGTTATTAACTATAGTAGCCTTGAGGTACACTAGATCTTTTAAACTTATTCTTTTTGTCTCACTGAAATTGTTTGGCCTTTGACCAACGTCTCCACAATCCTCCCCACTCCCCCCAGCACCTGGAGACAACCATATTACTCTCAGTTTATATTAGAGTGACTTTAAATCCATATGAATGAGATTGTGCAATATTTGTCTTTCTGTGCCTGGCTTGTTTCTTCTAACATGATGTCCTCCAGGTTTATCCACATTGTTGGAAATGACAAGATTTTCTTCTTTTTCTGAAGCTGAAGAATATTACATTGTGGATATCTACCACATTTAAAAAAATCTGTTCAGCCATTGAAGAACACTTAAATTGATTCCATATCTTAGCTGTTGTGAATAATGCTGCAGTGAACATGGGAGTACCATATCTCTTCAGCATACTGATTTCTTTTACTTTGGATACATACCCAGTCATGAGATTGCTGAAACCTATAGTAGTTCTACCTTTATTTTTATGAGGAAACTCTGTTCTGTTTTTCACAAAGGCTGTACTAACTTACATTTCCACCAGCAGTGTGCAAGTGTTCTCCATATCCTCACCAACATTTACCTTATGTTTTTTTTTCTTTGATAATAGTTATTGTAACAATTGTGATGTGGTATCTCTCTTTTTTTTCTTTTTTCTTTCTTTTTTTTTTTTTTTTTGAGAGACAGAGTCTCACTCTGTCCCCAGGCTAGATTTCAGTAGCGTGATCTAGGCTCACTGCAACCTCTGCCTCTCAGGATCAAGCAATTTTCCTGCCTCAGCCTCCCAAGTAGCTGGGACTACAGGCGTGCACCATCACGCCCAGCTAATTGTTGTATTTTTAGTAGAGACAGGGTTTCACCATGTCAGCCAGGATGGTCTCAATCTCTTGACCTTGTGATCCACTCGCCTTGGCCTCCCAAAGTGCTGGGATTACAGGCATGAGTCACTGCACCAGGCCTGTGATATGACATCTCATTGTGGTTTCACATTGTGTTTCCTTGATTATTAGTTGTATTGTGCAAATTTCTTATAACTTATCCAGTTATATGTGTGTTTTATAACTGTGAACCAGTTACATGTGTTCTTTTAACTGTCAACCAATATGTTATTTTGAGAAATGTTTATCTAGATCCTTTGCCATTTTTTAATCAGATTATTTGTTTTCCTACTATTGTCTGAGGTCCTTATATATATATATATATATACATATTTTTTTTTTTTTTTTTTTTTTTTGAGACAGAGTTTCGCTCTTGTTACCCAGGCTGGAGTGCAATGGCGCGATCTTGGCTCACCGCAACCTCCGCCTCCTGGGTTCAGGCAATTCTCCTGCCTCAGCCTCCCGAGTAGCTGGGACTACAGGCATGCGCCACCAAGCCCAGCTAATTTTTTGTATTTTTAGTAGAGACGGAGTTTCACCATGTTGACTAGGATGGTCTCGATCTCTTGACCTCGTGATCCACCCGCCTCGGCCTCCCAAAGTGCTGGGATTACAGGCGTGAGCCACCGCACCCGGCCGGTCTTTATATATTTTGGATATCAACCTCTTATAGCATGTATGATCTGCAAATATTTTCTCGCATTCTGTAGATTGTCTCTTCACTCTGTTGATTCTTTAATTGGCTGTGCAAAAACTTTTTAGTTTGATGCAATTCTGTTTTTCTATTTTTGCTTTAATTATCTGTGCTTTTGGGGTCCCATCTGAAAAATCATTGCCGTAGGCAAATATTGTGGAACTTCTCCTGTGTGTTTTGTTTTGGTAGTTATACAGTTTCAGGTCTTACTGTAACTGGGGGACGGGAGCAGAGGTGTCCCAAAGATGCTTTCAGTTGCTCCATCCAATGGTTGCAAGAGCTCGGCTCCCTCCCCGTTCCCATCGCCAAAGATGTAATGCGAGACAGGAGCAGAGCTGCGAGGGCATCCCAAAGATGCTTTCAGTTCCCCGATCTGATGTTTTCCCCATGTGCTCAGGTCCTTGACCTCTCTTACCCCCAGGAATGGGGAAGGGGTCCCAGAGGCACGGTGAGCTTACCATTCGAATAAATATCACGGACCCAAAGAGTTCAGCAGAAAGCGATTTATTAGGCAGTGAGAGAGAGAAAGAGAGAAGGAGAGAGAGCTCTCAGGCTGCCGTGGGAGGAGATCCAAGGGAGGACTCCTCACAGGTAAGGGGCAGGGGGATTTTAACCCCAGAGTTATTCCCGCCCCATTCATGTTCTCGACCAATGAGAGGAGTTCTTTTAAACTTCAGCTGGAGTGATTGATCTTTGACTTCCATACTGGATTGGCTTCTAGGTCCTCCCAGAGCTTTTCTCGGGCTTTTTAAACAAAGGAGTACACCTGGAATTTCTACCCAGCTTGCCCCAGGGAAAGTCAGACGAAGAACTTTAGGTTCCCGGATGCGGACTGTTGGAAAAACGCTCGATTTGAATGCAGAGACCTTCCCAACAGGCTTTGTGTAAGCAACATGTTTGTTTATTCACCTGGGTGCAGGTGGGCTAAGGCCGAAAAGGGCATTAGCAAAGGGCAATGGGATAGGAGTTGGCTTTATAGGTTTGGGTATTGGGGGGGCTGGGTGTTGCAGAGTAAGTTTAGTTACAATGGTGGTGTTTAGTAAGAGGTATTTACATTCTCATAAGAACAGTTAAGATGGCAGGGTTGGATGAAGGGCTTGTCTGGGGAAGCAATCAGGGACAATGGCAAACGCAGGCAGGTGGTGGGAGACATCAGCCTAGGCAAGCAGCACTTCAGACTTTCAGGCTCCAGGCTTGCATATGGAGACCTGACATACCTGTCATTTTATATAGAGAGAGAAAGAATTAGAGAAGAGGGGGTGATAACAGGTTTTAGGGCGTGGGAGCGAAGTTTCTCAAGGCTTCTTCGAGCGAGATTAGGGGCGGGGTGGAAACCTAAAAACAGGAAAAAAAATTTAGACTGCTGGGAGATTTTGGGGAAAGGTAATATTGTGCGGTTGTTAGAAGAAGGATTTGTTGTATTGACTGATTGGTTATTGCTTGTATACCATTTTGTAGGAATTGAGAGATTAATTGGATAAACACGGGATTTAAATAAGAGAAGGAGAAAGATAGTAATAGAGAAGGTTAACTGTGTGGAGGGAGAGCTTTTGTTTTTATGGTGTATGAGGAAGTTGTGGTATATATAAGCAACCACTTACTTTTATTAACAAGATTGGGTTTGAGCAGAGAAAGGGAGCCAGATTAAGAATGAAATATTAGCTGCAATTGCCTGGAGGAAACGTGTCAACTGGCAACTTAAACAAAAGCAGGGCATGTAAAAGTAAATGAGCACAGTGAGTTTGAGCACGGACAGACAGAAAATAATAGAAACAGACTTTTTGCGGTGTGGTTTAACTGCATAAAGGTGGAGAAGGAGAGGGGCTGAAAGTACGTGTGTGAGGTGTAAAGAGAAAACTTTGGAGGTTGTGACAGCTAGAGGGTAAATAGGGAATAGCCTGTGATTTTGAGGGATTTTAAGAGTATTAGGGCGGCAGCTGCTGCTGTGCGTTGTCATGAGGGCCAGCCCAGGACTGTTAGGTTAAGTTGTTTGGATAAAAAGGCTATAGGCCGTGGGCCTGGCTCCTATGTGAGAATTCCGACCACATAGCCCTGGATTTTAGCAGTATATAATGAAAAAGTGTTGAGACAGTTTGAGGAGAGCTAGGGAGGGAGCAGTTTTTAGAGCTGATTTTTAAGGAGCGAAAGGAGGAGTGAGGGAGGATTTAGGATTAATAGGGTTGGATAAGTTTTCTTTCTATTCTAACAATGGCTTAGTTAGAATAGTAAAACCTGGTATCCAGAGGTGAAAGTAGCAACCACACCCAGGAAGGAGAGAAGCTGTTGTTTAGTGGATGGGGTTGGGGTTTGGGAAATTAACTGGATACAGTTCTCAGGGAGAGCGCATGTATGCTGGTGAAAGATTAAAACAGATGGGTAAGAAATTTGGGCTTTGGAAGGGGATACACAATACCCCTTTGAGTATAGATGCTGAAGAAGCAGGATGGTGAATTAAAAGGCCATGTTGCAACAGACGGGTGATAACCGGCTTTACTTTTAAAGCCTGTTGTGGGATGGGGTACTGGGGCTGGGCAGCGTAAGGGTGGTTAGGTTTTAAGGGGATGATGAGGGGTGAGTGACTTGTAGCAACGGATAGGAAGGTAGTGTTTTACACCCTAGGGTTAAGGTTGGGGAACATAAGGGGAGCTATTGAGGGAGGTATGGGTTTGGGGAGGAGGGCGACAATGAGGTGTGGCTGTAGCCCAGGAATAGTTAAGAAGGCAGACAACTTTGCTAGACTATTTTGGCCTAACAGGGGAACTGGACAAGTGAGGATGATTAGGAAAGAATGTGGAAAGGAATGCTGGCCTAATTGACAGCAGGTTTGGGGAGTTTGAGAGGCCGGGAG
The DNA here is from genome assembly GCF_030222135.1 of Aotus nancymaae. Taxonomy (NCBI): domain Eukaryota; kingdom Metazoa; phylum Chordata; class Mammalia; order Primates; family Aotidae; genus Aotus; species Aotus nancymaae. Next base: position 45,880,849 of record NW_026988442.1, on the reverse strand, counting down.
GCCTTGCCATCAATTCCCACAGCAGTTATGGAGGCCAAGGAGGCAGGTCCTTGAAAAGAAGGCAGAATGGAGTGGGTGGCCTCCGTGTTGATTAAGAAGGGGATGGACTTAACCTTCACCATGAAAGTCACCTGAAGTTTGGCATCCATGATGGTCCAGGGGGCTTCCGAGGTGCTCGTGCAGCGTTAGTCTTTAGCTGCCATGCCGAGGATTGGAGCTTCAGAAGCTCTGGGAGCAGCAATGTGAGTCAGACGGTTGACTTTCTGTGGGGGCCCCCCACACAGGTGGTGCAGGGCTTAGGAGAAATCCCGGTCTGTGGGCATTTCTTGGCCCAGTGGCCAGGTTTCCGACACTTGAAGCAAGGTCCAAGAGGGGCGGCTGGATGCGCTGCAGTCTGGGCGCTTTGAAGTCTTTGTGAGCGGGTGGCATGGCTGGGGTTTGTTTTACAGAAGAGGCAAGCATTTGTAGTTCTGAGATGAGCTGCCGCAGGGCACATTTTTCCCTATTATTGAACACCTTGAAGGCGAGGTTGCTTAATTCCTGTTGTGGGGTTTGAGGGCCAGATTTTAATTTTTGTACCTTTTTGTAATGTTGGGGTTGATTGGGTGATAAAATGCATATTAAGCCTTTTTATGGGTGAGAATAGAAGTAAGGATGACATTTAAGTTACTCCAGGTGGGATTGTAGGACTGGGTTAAGTATTGGAGGATTTGATGAAAAGGAGCCTAACTAGTGGTCAATTTGGAAAGGTTGGATAAAGGAAAAGGAACATGCACTCTAACTATGCCTTTGGCTCCAGCCACCTCTGGAAGGGGAAATTGTTGGGGAGGGGCAGAGGAGGTAGCCACGGGACTAAACTGTAACTATGTATGAGGTGGGGAGGTGACAGGAGGGGCATAAGAGGTGGGTTGTGGGCAGAGGAAGAGAAGGCAGGCTCGGGGCTGGGGGGCGGGAGGGGGAGGGGGGTGTTGGGGTTAGGTTCTGGATTAGGGCCTGGTTTGGACAGGTGGGGAGGAGAACGGTTGGAAGGGTGATGGACAAGGAAGATTCTGGCTTACCAGCAGAGGGAGGAGGGGCAGACTGAAGGGAAGAGAAGGAGTAGAGATTAGGGAGGGATTAGTGTGTAAAAAAATGCCTGAATGTAGGGAATTTCAGACCATTTGCCCATGTTGCGACAAAAATTGTCTAAATTTTGTAAAATGGAGAGGTTGAAAGTGCCATTTTTTGGCCAATTTGAGCCGTTGTTTAACTTGTATTGTGGCCATGCAGCGTTACAGAAGAAGCTGAGACGTTCACGTTTTAGGTCAGGAGACAGTTGAAGAGGCTTGAGGTTTTTGAGAACGCAGGCCAGCGGAAAGGAGGGAGGGATAGAGGACGGACGATTGCCCATGGTTCTGGAAAGGCAGCAGAGACAAGGAGAATGGGCACGCAACCCAGCCGCTCTATAGGTGTCCCTAGTTGAGCCTGGGTTGAACCTCATTGGTGGTGGGTGGTCAAAGAGAGAGTCCTTTATGTTGACCTGCCACCAATATCAGCTATGAGCCTAGTGGGCAAGTGACTAGGATGAATGTCTCCACAATAGTCAAACCCCTGGGGAAACTGGGTCCCCGGATCTGTGACCTACATAGGATTTTCTGGTCATGAACCTCACGGAAGAACTTGGTTTACCTGATTTTCCTTGTCTTTGTGGTGGAAAAAGGACAAAACTGAAAGCGGGAGGAAGTGGAAAGGAAAACACAAAAGGATAGGAAAGCAAAAGAGACTGCTTACCAAAACAGCTGGTGGTGTGCGTCTGTGGGCTGGTCTGATGACCCCAGGTCGGTAGGTAGATCTCTTCATGGAAGGAGCACAAGAACAGGGATGGAGGTTTGGTCTCCCGTAGTTCCCCCGTCCCAGGCTTCAGCACCGAATGTTGAAAAAACTCGCATTTTAAATGAAGAGAGCTTCCAAACAGGCTTTGTGTGAGCAACATGGCTGTTGTTCACCTGGGTGCAGGTGGGCTAAGGCCAAAAAGGGCATTGGCAAAGGGCAGTGGGATCGGAGTTGGTTTTATAGGTTTCGGTAGTTTTTTGGGGGGCTGGGGTGTTGCAGAGTAAGTTTAGTTACAGTGGTGGGGTTGGGTGAGAGGTATTTACATTATCATAGGAACAGTTAAGATGGCAGGCTCGGGGGAGGGGCTTGTCGGGGGAGGGGCTTGTCGGGGAGGGGCTTGTCGGGGGAGGGGCTTGTTGGGGGAGGGATCAGGGACAATGGTGAAGGCAGGCAGGGGTGGGAGACATCAGCCGAGGCAAGAAAGACTTTAGACTTTCAGGCTTCAGGCTTGCATGTGGAGACCTGACAGGGACATAGAGGCATAGCGCTGGGAAGCTCTTGCCTTTGGAACAACACCCCTTGTGGACTCACATTTCCTTAACACTGTCAGTCCCTCATTACATTTAAGTCTTCAATTTTTGGTTGATTTTGTGTATGGTGTGAGACAATTGTCTAAATTCCTTTTTTTCTGCATGTGGATATTCAGTTTTCCTAGCACTATTTATTAAAGAGATGGTCATTTCCCTATTTGGTGTTCCTTGCCAAAAATTAATTGGTCACAAATGCATGGACTTATTTCTGGGCCATTTTGTTCCATTGCACTATGGTCCTTTTTTCAGTCTAGTGCCATGCTATGTTAATTACTATAGCTCTAGAGTAGATCAGGTCGTGTGATGCTTCCAGTTTTGTTTCTTTTGCTCAGGACTGCTTTGGCTAAACCAGGTCTTTTGTGGTTCCATATGAATTTTAAGGTTTATTCTACATCTATAAAAAATGTCAGTGGAATTTTGATGTAAATTGTATTGAAGTTATAGATTATTTAGAGTATTATAGACATTTAACAATGTTAATTTCTGTAATCCAGAAACATGAATGTCTTTCCACGTACTTGTGTCTTCAATTTATTACATCAGCGTTTTGTAGTTGTTGGTGTACAGATTTTTCACATTCTTGGTTAAATTTATTCTTTAGTTGGTCTTTTTCAGTAGCTATCATAGTAGGTAGGCACAAAAGTAATTATGTTTCTTGCCATTAAAAGTAATGGCACCAACCTAATAAATGGGATTTATTCTTATTTTTCTATTGTTTGGAAAGTTTGTTGTTAGTCTCTAGAAATGCTACTAATTTTTATGTGCTGATTTTGTCTTTATGTGCAACTTTACTGAATGGATTCATTAGTACTGCCAAAAAAGAGTCAAATTCTGTAAAATATTTGAAGAGATTATTCTAAGCCAAATCTGAGTGACCCGTGGCCCATGACACAGCCCCAGGAGATCCTGAGAACATGTGTCCAGTGTAGTTGGGCTGCAACTTGATTTTATACATTTTAGGGAGACATAGGACATCAAGTAACACATACAATATGTACCTTGGTTTGGTCCAGAAAGATGGGACAACTGAAAGTGGGGGCTTACAGGTTACAGGCAGATTCAAAGATTTACTAATTGGTAAGTGGTTGCAAGAGTTATTTTCTAAAGACTAGAATCAATAGAAAGGAATGTCTGGGTTATGGCTAGGGGTTGGGGAGATCAAGATTTTATCATGCAGATGAAGCCAGCAGGTGGCAGGCTTCAGAGCTCTTATCAGATCTAAAAAGGTGCTAAACTCTAATTCTCTCCGGGATCAGAGGAAAGACTTGGAAAAGAAAGCAAATTCTCTATAGAATGTAAATTTTCCTCATAAAGGATAGGTTTGCAGGACCATTTCAAAATATGCCAAAAGAAATAGGTTTTGAAGAAAAAATACTTTGATTTCTTTCAGGTCCTGCTATCTGTCATGTGATGCTCTACTAGAGTCAGGCTGGAATTTGGTGTCTTCTTGTTGCAAAAGTCTTTTTTGTCAGTTTCAGGATCTCTGTTTTAATGTTGATGCAGGTTCATTGTGCCTGAATCCCAAAGAAAGGAGAACATAATGAGGCATGTCCAAGCACCTATCCTCATCATAGCCTGAACTAGATTTTCAGGTTTCCTTTGGAATGACCTTGGCCAAGGGTGAGGGGAGGGTTCATGAGTCAGCTTGATGGTTTAGAATTTTATTTTTGATTTAAAGTTTTTATATTTTTCTCAGAGAATCTTTAGGGTTTTTACATATAAGATCATGTCATCTGCAAACAGAGACAATTTAACTACTTCTTTCCAATTTGGATGCTTTCATTTATTTCCCTTCTCTAGTTACTCTGGTGAGGATTTCTAGAACCATGTTGAATATAAATAGTGAGAAAAGTATCTTTGTCTTGTTTCTGTTCTTAGAGGTGAGCTTTCAACTTTGTGATATTGCATATGACATCAACTATGGGATTGTTGTGTTCAATTTAAAAAGACATAGAATGTTTATATTGTGTAGGCTTTAATTTTTTACCTTGTCCTTTCAAAAAATAACTCTTGTCCTGGTTTGGATGATCTGATTATTCAAAACTAAATCCTGGGCTGCATAGATCACAGTTATGTCTCAGCTTGGTAATCTGTAGGAAACTGTGTACTAATGTAGAGCAGGTGAAACATGATTACCTGGTATCAAAATGACCTGCATTGTAGTGAGGCACAATCCTATATCTAATTTTTGAGAGATTTAATCATAATAGGATGCTGACGTTTGTCAAATGCTTTTTCTGCATCTATTGATGTAATCATATTGTTTTTGTCTTATTTTCTGCTAATATGTGTATCACCTTTATATATTTATGTATGTTGAACCATCCTTGCATTTCAGAGATAAATCCCACGTGGTCATGGAAAATGATCCTTTTAATGTGCTGTTGAATTCAGGTTATTGATTCAGTAATTCATTGATAATTTTTACATCTATGTTCATCAAGGATATTGACCTATAATTTAGTTTTACTGTGATGTCATTGTCTGGCTTTGGTATCAGGGTAATGCTGGCCTTATTAAATAAATTTGGGTGTATTCTCCTTCTTAAATTTTTTGGAAGAGTTTAAGAATTGGCATTAGTTCACCTTTAAATGTTTGGTAGAATTCAGCAGTGAAACCATCAGATTCTGGGCTTTCTTTGATGAGAGACTTATTACTGATTCAATTTCTTTACTCATTATTGGTATGTTCAGATGTATGTTCTATGTCTTTATGATTCAATCTTTGTAGGCTGTATGTTTCTAGTAATGTACTTGTTTATTCTAGCTTATCCAATTTGTTGCACTATAGTTGTTCATAGTACCATAATCTGTTATGACCCTTTATATTTCTGTGGCATCAGTTGTAAGATCTTCTCTCATTTTTAATATTGTCTTCTCTTTATTTAGTAATTATTACAGCTATAAGTTTGCTTATTTTAGTTTATATTTAAAAAATATAACTGTTAGTTTTCTTGTTCTTTTGTGTAGTTTTTATAGTTTCTATTTTACTCATTTCTGTTCTTACTGTTTTCTTTCTTCCAATTTTGGGCTTAATTTGTCCTTTTTCTAATTTTTTGAGGTATAACATGAGCTTGTTAATTGGTATTTTGTTAATGTAGGCACTTATTGCTATAAACTTTTCTCCTAGAGCTCCTTTTGTAGCATTCCACTTTTAGAGTTAAGTACATTGTGTTTACATTTTTGTCATATTATGATATTTTCAAATTTCCATTTAATTTTCTGCTTTATTGTTTGTTTAGAAGCATGTTGTATAATTTGCACATATTTGCAGATGTTCCAAAATTCCTTCTGTTATTGATTTCTAGTTTTATACCATTGTGGTCAAGAAAGACACTTTACTTGACTTCAGTCTTCTTTTATTTATTAAGACTTGTTTGGTGACCCAACATATGATCTATCTGGTGAATGTTTCGTGTGCACTTAAGAAAAATGTGTATTTTCTGCTATCGGATGGAATTTGCTATACATGTCTTTAAGGTCTATTTGGTCTAACATGTAGTTCAAGTCTGTTGTATTTTTATTGATTTTTGCCTGGATGATCCGTCTGACTTTGAAAGTAGGTTAATGAATTCCCCTGTGATTATTGTTTGGTATTCTTTCTCTGTATTCAGTTTTATTTTTTATTTTTATTTATTTTTTTGAGATGGAGTTTCACTCTGTTGCCCAGGTTAGAGTGCAATGGCACCATCTTAACCTCCACCTCCCATCTTCAAACGATTCTCCTGCCTAAGCCTCCCTAGTAGCTGGGATTACACAAATGCACCACCATGTCCAGCTACTTTTGTATTTTCAGTAGAGACAGGGTTTTTCCATCTTGGTCAGGCTGATCTCAAACTCCCAACCTCAGGTGATCTGCCTGCCTTGGCCTTCCAAAGTGCTGGGATTATAGGCATAAGCCAAAATTATTTTCATAAAATATTTTTCTAATTGTAAAAGTACTGTAAAGCAATTTTCAAAACTTTGAAAAATACAACAAAGGATGTTTGAGGAAAACAGCTTTTAGAAAAGAAGGAAAATACAACAATGTAGAAAAGATAACTTATTGTGCACATTTTGGGTGATTTTACCTGAGTTTATTTATTGTGATGTAGGTATTGCAATGTATATATGAATTTTTATGCAATTCATTTTTACTTAACATAAAACAAAAATGTCTCCTTTGTGAAAAAAACAGAAGCATGCAGTCAAAGAAAAATCAGGGAAAACGTTTTAGAAGTTGTTGATTGATTATTCAAAGTAGAGATGATGATTTGGACTAGATGGTGCATGTGGAAGGTATTGGAAGTGTCAGATTTGGAATATTTTGGAATTAGAGCTGATAATACTTGCTGATGTTTGAAATGTGGTCTGTATATTAATGAGAAGGACCAAAGATGATTTCTGTGTTTTCAGCTTGAGTAACTGGGTGAATTAATATCATTTTTTAAGACGGAGAATCTTAGAGAGGAGTAGAGGGTATATGAAATTAAGAATTCTGATTGAGTGATGTTAAGATTGAGATGTCTAGTAGACACTAAATAGAGTTATCATTTGGAAGTTGTGTGTACAAATATGAAGCTTAATAAAGTGATTAGCATTGAAGTGAAAAACTTCTGTCCATATAGGTATCAGGATGAATATGGTCAGCAATATTATATAAATCTTTATTGAATACAATTATCTGTTATTTTCGAAGGAAAGGTGGGCAAATAGCATAGACTTTTGGACAGTTACTATTTCAAAATTTAAAAAAGTTAACATGCACCCTTACATTACAATGCTTTTCTGTTTGATTTTCCTTATGTGTCAGAAGGAATTAAAAACAAACCCCCAAAACTTTTTTTAATTAAAAAAGACATAGAACGTCTATATTGAGTAGGCTTTAATTTTTTATCTTATCCTTGAAAAAATAACTCTTGTCCTGGTTTGGATGATCCGATTTTTCAAAACTAAATCCTGGGCTGCATAGATCACAGTTACATTTCAGCTTGGCAATCTGTAGGAAACTGTGTACTAACGTAGAACAGATGAAACATGATTACCTGGTATCAAAATGACCTGCATGTAAATTAATCAAACAGGCACTGCTTAGATATTACCTTGGTTGCAAAATATCTGCAGAAGTTAAATTGACATATTAAAATACATTCCCATCTAGCTTTACTTAGGAAAACACAAGCAAAAATTTACCATCAGAAACATATATTAAGGTTTTGATATGATAGTCTACACAATAAAGAAAATTCTTGTGGATGGATCTGGCTCTTGTTCTTTCTTATTGACAGTGTTGGTATTTCCATGCATAAATGAAGAATAGGATATGAGATCCATGAACCAAGCTGACTAAAGTGAATAATGATTCTGTAAAGTTTAAATCTGAATTGCTGTGAAAGCCAGACCCACAGAATGATGAGTAATTTGTAAAATCCTCACTTCAAGGGACATATCATATTACACACCATTATACTTGTAAAAAGAAAAAAAACAAAAACAATTTCATGAAATGAGGAAAGAGTGTGTCTCAGTTTGTTTCTACTCACAAATTTTTCTCTTGACTTGTTTGTATTATAGGTACCTAGAAAACCATACTGAACTCTGCAATTTTAATTATTGTGTGCTGCATGCATGGACTTACTGATATTTTCTCTTATGCTGTATGAAATTATAGAGAAAACATGCAATTTGAAAAGGAATGCTTTATAAAGCAGCAAGGGATAAGGCTATGGACATAGACATTGATTAACTAAAAATGGGTTCTTTGATGAGAATATGATTACTAGCCTCAAGCTTTATGATTTTGCTGGAAATACCACTGATTTTTTACAAGCTATTTAAGGAAAGGATTTAAAAATGGAAGAGCAAATGCTAGCCCACAAGTCATGTATATATATCTTCTACTCTTTGGCTCATTCCCTAATTCAGTAAATCATATAATCTCTTTTAGTTTTAGTTTCCCAATATGCGAAATAGAGATGAAGTGACTGTCATTTCTCATTCAGTATGGTTGTAAGGATAAAATGAGAAAATACATTGATAACATAGATACAAGGAAAAAGAATAGTTATATAAATGCTATTATAGTTTACATTATCTTTAATCACTTGGACCCACATAATCTAAATAAAATATTTTCATTTTAATATTTAATGAAAAGCACAAATGAATACTTTAAAAAGCAGTTGATTTCTAAAGACAGCTTTAAATGTGTATCTTTGAAAGAAACTGGCCTATTTATAGAAATACAAATGAGCATTGGTTTCTCAGTAAATTAAGTTTGCAAAGATGTAAACAGCAAACGCAATTCTCAGTTTAGAGATTTTAAAAAAGAACAACAGATGATCCTCATAGGCATATGGAAATATATTTGTGAATGATTTACATTCTCTCTGAGGTTTGTACATTTTAAAGCTCCTTGAGTACTTATTCAGATTTGCGCAACATCTTAGCAGCTATAGTCAAGCACCACTATTCAAGGTGGTATGGGCAATGTGGTTGCCTTTAAGCAAAGGAAAACAAGACAAGAAAAAAAAAGAAAAGCAAAAATTGTCATGTTGAACCCTTATTCTAGGGCTATGACTGTTCTTTTGCTTAATATCTTTATAAACAGAGATATATTGCCTATTTATTCACTTGTTCAACATCAGATGTTTGCTGAACATCTACTATGTGCTGGGTGGTGGGTATAAAGCAGTAAAAAAAGCAAAGTCTATCTTCACGGAGCCTGCATCTTATTAATAAAGACAGACAGTCCAATAAAGAATGAGCCATGTTAACACGTGGAGGAGTGAGTGTTTGCAGCAGAGAAAAACCATTGCAAAGCCCCTGAGAAAAAGCATGTTAAGAATACTGGAAGAAAAAAAAAGAGGACAATGTGACCAGAGCAGAGTGAGCAAGAACAGTTATGCACATGAAGCTGGAGAAGGAAGCCGGGCCTGTTGATGTGGAGGAGTTAAGCCTAAGGTAGTAAGAAGAATATATTTTACAAACTTAGCACACATAAAACTGTTAGAGTAACTCATTTTGCCACTCATTTAACATGACTTTTTCTCAAATATTATACTTAATAAATGTGACATAAAATGTAACATTTTGATAATACAGTTTCAGAAATGCACACTTACCTACTTGCTACAGGTGTTTCATTTAGAGAATAATGTATAGAACAGACTTGAATTCTGTACCATGTTCAGATAAACCCATAATATTTGGCTTTGTATAATTTTACCAAGCAAGAGATGGGTAGGGATATTCTACAATATTTGACCTGTTGAATGTATGCGGTCTATACATGTGTTTCATTGCATTCTTTGATTCACCTAAATTTTGCCCAAAAGTCATTTTCTGTACTATATCTTATTTTTTTCAGTGAAATTGGAGTAAGGTGAAATCATTGTAAGGAATATGGTTCAGAAAGAAGAACTTATCCATAAGAGATGACTCCCTTGCATTCTTCCCTCTACCACCCATCATTCACTATCAAGACTCTCCCTCCTTGGCTTTTGACTCTAGAAAAAAAATTATATCAAATAGTATCCATTGTATTCACTTACTTTCAATTATTTATTATTTACATTAGTTTGTTTTCATGATTCAATTAATATATTTTTCTAACTTTGAAAATTGTTTTTCTTTTGGTTTAAATACATTACATCATAATAATTTCCATGAAATCAATGTTTTTTAAAAAAGTTAAGCACATTTTTTTACTTATGACAGAGTGTTATTAAATTAACTTCAGTGAGGGAGAGCTGTGTTCTGATATGGGAGGCCCATGAATAGCCCAAATAATTGAATGTAGTTGTCTGTTTCAAGTTGACTTGTTCTCCGCAACTCAAGATACACTGGAAAATTTTAAATAGTTATTTATTTAATAGCTATTTAAAATCATAATAACCTATGAAAACCACAAAAATAATAGCAAAGGTTCTGCCTTTAAGGGCACGTCATCATGCTTACTTAGCAATGCACAACTGCAGTAAACGTTATGTTTATCACAACCCAGGGTAGAGACAAAAAGATTTAGTTTCACTAAAAATTATTTTTAGAAATGGGCTTTTATTCAGAATCAGTGCTCTCTTTTCTTTGTATTTCAATATATTTCATACATTCTTTGTTTTCTCTTTTGAATGCCTTCGAAGTAGTCAGGATAAATATTTCTTAATATTCATGTTACATGAAATGTTCTTATCCCCTCTCACCGTTTTCCTTTGGAATCTAAATTTGGAAAGCCCCATGTGGTTCCCATCAGATATTTATTGGAAGCATATCTGCTGGACAAAGCTGGGGCTTTCCTTGGCCGCTATGGTTCTGTCAATGGAGGTCTGCAATTCTTTCTTAGACAATGTAGCTTATCAGATATCTATCTACTCTTCATGGTGAGTTAAAATGGTTTCACACAACTCAAATTACCCAGTGGTTTTACGGACCCTTTAGCATCAGAAGGTCTCTTTTTTCCTAGTTGAGCACTGTACTAATAATCTGCTTCCTTTCATTTCAAATACCTGTTACCCATTTGTATGTCTTCACTGGAGAAATGTCTATTCAAGTCTTTAGTCCATGTTTGAATCAGAATATTGGTTTGTTTGCTATTGAGTTGTAGGAGTTCCATGTCTGTTTTGTAAATTAAATCATTATCTGATACATTGTTTGCCAATATTATCTCCCATTTCTTAGGCTGACATTTCACTCTGTTAACTGTTCCCTTTGCTGTGCAGAAGTTTAGTTTGATGTTGTCCCATTTGTCTTTCTTTGCTTTTATTGCCTGTATCTTTTGTGTCATTTCCGTGAAATTGTTGCCAAGACCAAAGTCACAAAGCTATTCCCCTACGTTTTCTTCCAGGAGTTAACAGAATTTCATTTCTTACATTTAAGTCTTTAGTCCATTTTCATTTTTATGTATGGTATAAGATGAGTCTAATTTCATTCTTTTGTATATCCAGTTTTCCAACACCATCTGTTGAAAAGACTGTCTTTTCCCTTTTGCGTATTTTTTATATTCTTGCTGAAGATCAGTTGATCATATTTGTGTGGATTTACTTTTGAGCTTTCTGTTCTGTTCCATTTGGACTATATGTCTGCCTTTATGATAGCGTCATTTTGTTTTAATTACTTTAGCATTACTTTATTTTACATTGTAAAATCCTGGAATATGGCTCTGCTAGCTTTGTGTTCATGAGCTATCACTTCTCATCTGCTAGAATAGCTATTATCAAAAAACAAAAGACAAGTTGTATTGGCATGGATGTGGGAAAATTGAAACTCTTGTTGACCATTGGCAGAAATGCATAGTGGTGCAGTCACTATGGAAAACAGTACGAAGATTTCTCAAGAAAGTATAAGTAAAACTGTCATACCATCCAGCAAATTCAGTTCTGGATATTTATCTGGAAGAATTCAAATCAGGACCTTGAAGCTATATTAGCACTCCAATGTTCATTGCAACAGTATTCATAATAGCCAAGGCATGGAAATAACCTATGTGTCCATCAGTGGATAAATGGATAAGGAAAAGGTGGCATATGCATACAATCAAATATTATTCAGACATAAAAAAGGGAATTCTGCAATTTGTGACAACACAGATTAACTTGAGAACATTAGGCTAAGTGAAATAAACCAGTAACAGAAGAATAAATACTGCATGATTTCACTTATAAGAGTTACACAAAAAGTCAAATTTATATAATGAAAGTAAAATTGTGGTTACCAGGTGCTAGGGGAAAGGAGAAATGGGAAATTACTAATCAACTGGCATAAAGTCTCAATTACGCAAGATGGGTAAATTCTAGAGATCTGTTGTACAATGTTATCCCTAGATTAATAATACTGCATTATACACTTAAAATTTGTAAAGAGGATAGATTTCATATTGAATGAGGTCTACTTAATCTATTATAAAAAACTAAAATAAAAACACTCCCTATCACTCATTTGCCTTTTCCTGCCACTAAAAGGTAGCAGTTTACTTTTTACTTTTCTCTTTGTCTCTCTTCTTTTCTCTTTTCTCCAACCCCCATCTTTATCTCTGTTCTTATGTCTCTTTCTTATTTCTGCCATTACCTCTTGCACTTCAAATCCCTAAGAGACAATTATTCTGAGTTCATTGTCAGCAGAGCTTTTATACCAGACTCTCTTGGGACACTGGTGAACCTATAGATAACTGACTTAGTCCATAAACTGTTTCCTGACCTAATCTGTTAGACCAAAGAATCAGGATAAAATGATATGAAGCATTGCAACCCAAGTGTATGAAATGACTTCTGGGCTCTTGGTCAGAAGAAGGCTGTTGACATATCAAGAAGTTAAGGGTTTTATTTCCAGAATAATACCACACACAGATAAACAGTCTATCAGGATGTACTGTTCCCCACAAGAATTCTCATTTTGGTCACTTCTCAAAGAATTGCTAGATTGCCGTGAGAAAACTGTATAACATTGTTCATCTTCCTTTACTTCCTAATTTTTTTGTACAGTAGAGATGTATTCTGTAAGTAGAGATAGAAATTATTATGCTATTAGGATTAGATAAAGAGCATGACTCTGACTCAGAGGATGATTTCCATGTAGTTGAGGTAAGCAAGTATAATTTTAGGTGTAAGTTGCTCTTAAACCCCAAAGATAGAAAATATATTAAAGATGATTTACAATGTTTCTTTTATTCACTGGGGAAAAAAACAATATTCTTCTGGCTATAAGGGTAGACTACATATAGTATAATAATTAATCTAGTCCCAATAATGATAATTTTCTTCAGATAACAATATTGTTATCTTATATTTCTATTACCAGATTTTTTTTATTTTAGAAATTTTTATAGATAGTGCAATGAATATACTGGTTAATTTCAAAAATCCCTCTTAATCTGCTATCAGATATAGCCAGAAATCTAGGCCCAAGTTTATAAACTCAAATGATTTAGGGACCAAACAGGTAACATAAATAAAAGAAGCAAGCAGAGTTTAATACGTGTATAGTAATTTGAAGCATCGCCCAGTAGAAAACATATGCCATGCCTAAAATTATTCCAATTAAAATTTATACTTCTCAAAATATGACTGTGGCAAAATAAATACATTCATGAGCCACATTGGACTTATGGACTTCCAAATTATAATATCTGCCTTTTTGTTTTTTGTTTTGTTTTGTTTTCAATTAACTCACCTGGTAAGAGAAGAAGAAATAGCTAGATATGGTCCAGTGTAGGATAGAATTTCTTAATGTTTATTTAATTTAAAAAGGTTAGGCCATGTTTATGAAAAGAAAAATGTTACAAATTATAGAGGAGAAAATAATGAATTGAAATCAGTGCCAAATTTAGTTAACTTTGGAGATGGACATTTAACCTTATGTAAGTGGATTATATTCTTCTGAGCTTAGAGCCTAACTCTGAGATTCAATGAACATTTCATGTCTCAAGACTGTTAAAAACTAATCTCAATGGGGCCTCCTATGATCAGGTAATTTAATATTGCAAGCATCTAGCATCCCTGATCCCCGTAACCTTGCTGCATTGCTCTACTTTGCTTTTATGTTAATACCGACCCATGACACTAATATCATATATACACATATTATAGCATTGATACATTATTATAGTATTATATAACAATATAATAACAATGTATGTATGTATGTGTGTTTTGTAGCCATTGCTTAATATCCATTATCCTTGCTAGGATGTAAGTTACATGAGGGCAGACATATTCATTAGTTTTAGGTTCTGATATATTCTGAGGTCCTAGAATAGACCTTGAAACATAAAAGGTACTCAGTAAATATGTCTTGAGTGAATGAAGAAAATGTAACTAAACATAGGTATGAATAATTAAGGTTAGCAAATACATTTACTATTGAGTGACTTAATAGTCTTGCAAAATAGGAAGAAAGGTCATCTGCTGAAACATAAGGAACTGGAGTACTACCTGGGTCTTTGAGTAGCATGCTGAAGTTAATAATACCTTAAGAACTAAAACTGTGAAGAGAAAATCATCTGCTTTGCTCCACTGAAACTCTATCTGAAGCTGAACACTAATTTTGCAATGACCAGCTTGACTCTATGATTTTCCTCTAGCAGTACTCTGCCAAAGGAATCGTGCTGAAATTGCACTAAAGTAATGAATTAGTGGATTGGACGTGGTCCAAAACCACAGAATATCAACAATGATTCAAGCTCTTACACATTACAAAGTCTACAATTGGAAGTAATGCGAATGTAAGGCATTAGCCTGGGAGAAAATGAGGGCTTTATTAAGCACAGAGGGATATGAGAGAGGCGGCAAGCAAGTATACCTGGAAAAAGGCATGGGAACACTGTGATTAGAGTAGCCTTTGGTAAAAGTAAGTTTTAAGAAAGCAGGGATTTTTATCTGTTTAGATCATTGCTGTATGATGTAGTACTCAGAAGTACTTGGCACACAGTAGATGCTTAATGCATGCTTGTGAGATGAATGGTGGGGTTCAAAGTGTGATCATGAGAGTAGGTTCCTATAAAGGAGGACAAGTAATATTTTTGTGATAAGAGATAGAAGAATATCTATTATCAGATTGCTAAATAATTGAACACCCAACCTACATGAGTCTGTGATAATATGGGAATAAAGACAGGCAGAACAATGAGGGCACAGTGATGAAGACCTTTGATAGCTAGAACATATGTCCAGAGGTAGGTTATATTTCTTTCAATATAATCTTGAAGGAAAACAGTTTTCTACATGAAATTTCTCCATGAAATGATCTTGAAGTGACAAAAGTCTGTTTGGTGCATATTAATTTTGCCTACAATGCTTGAAATATAGGAGTATGGCTGATAAAGCAAATTCTTCTTCAAAAGTTACAGCAGGGCCGGGCGCAGTGGCTCATGCCTGTAATCCCAGCACTTTGGGAGGCCAAGGCGGGCAGATCATGAGATCAGGAGTTCGAAACCAGCCTGACCAACATGGTGAAACCCAGTCTCTACTAAAAATCCAAAAATTAGCAGGGTGTGGTGGCAAACACCTGTAATCCCAGCTACTTAGGAGGCTGAGGTAGGAGAATTGCTTGAACCTGGGAGGAGGAGGCTACAGTGAACCAAGATCGCGCCACTACACTCCAGCCTGGGCGACAGAGTGAGACTCCATCTGAAAAAAAAAAAAAAAAGTTACAGCAGGAAAAAGTCAAATTTTATTTAAGGCAAAGGGGTAAAAGTAGCATTCTGTGAACAATTTGAAGTATAAGACTGATTTCCAGCGTAACAATTTCTCTATATGGGCAAGGTAAAGAACTGAGAGAAAGGCTGAGGAGGGGTAAAAAGTAATTATGTTTTTGTTGCATTTGCTTTGGGTTCTTAGTCATGAATTCTTCACCGAGGCCAATATCTAGAAGAGTTTTTCCACTGTTGTCCTCTAGAATTTTTATAGTTGCAGGTGTTATACTTAAGTCTTTGATTTATTGTGTGTTGATTTTTGTATAAGGTGAGAGATAAGGATTCAGTTTCATTCTTCTACATGTGGCTTGCAAGTTTTCCCAGCACCATGTGTTAAACAGGGTGTCCATTCCTTTAAGAGAAATGAAATAATGTCTTTTGCAACAACTTGGAGCTGGATGGAGCTGGAGGCCGTTATTCTAAGTGATGCAACACAGGAGTGAAAAACCAAAAGCCGTATTTTCTCACTTATAAGTGGGAGCTAAGCTATGAGTACACAAAGGCATACAGAGTGATATAGTAGACTTTAGGGACTCAGAAGGGGAAGGGGAAGAGATGGGTTAGAGATTTAAAAATAAAACTATATTAGGTACAATGTACACTACTCGGGTGATGGGTGCACTAAAATCTCAGAATTTTAGGCTATATAATTGATCCATGTCACCTATACCCCCAAAGCTATTAAAATAAATAAATAAATGCATGCATACCTGCATATGTAAAAAGATGAAATTGTGAGGGGGGATGAAATTCTTTTGATGATAAACTGTAAAGGAGAATGGACAATAATAACATACCAGTATCCCTGGAAAAGTATTAAGAAGCTTCTCTTATAAGGGCAATGCCCAGTGCTTTCAGATAATTCAAACTGTATTTTAGTGTCATTAGCATTTATTAATCGTAACTAAAACAAAGGAAGAATTATGCTTTGAATGTATCACTATAATTCATATTTATTTATTGAGCATCATTATAAGCACTCCATCACATTAGCAAAATTAATTCTTATTCTATGAGATGGTTATTATCATCCACGGTCTGAAGCTTAGGGAGGAAGTGTAACTTGCCCAAAGTGGCAGATAACAAATGGATGAGTTGGCACTTACAAGGAAGTTTGAATTCAGAGCCCTCATTCTTAACCACAGATATATCTGCCATGCTTAAAATTCCAAGGTTCTTTCAATCTTAACACAAAATAGGTTTTCCTTCTTAATTTAGTTCCAGGTGTTCAGGGTACTAGAATATATGTTCCCAGTGCTGACTGCTAGCCTCACTGAGGAACATAAACAAGAAAGTGGAAGCTAATAATCAACTTTGAAAACTTTCACTGAAGCTACAAAATACTGTTATTTTAAAACAGAAACCCTAAATGATTTGAAGTTTCTCCAGTGCAAATATATTTTTTAAAAAAACTTCACTGAAAACTGGACACATTCTAATTTGTTGTACTTAGTATTGGGAAAGGGAATAAGGAGGAAAACTGATCTTTTATGCCTACTATATATTTAAGACATATGATTCATACAACTAATCTAATTAAATTCTCATAAAAATTTCAGGAGGTATGTATTTAAATGAGGAAATTGAAGTTTAGAAAGGGTAAGGCCATACATTTATCAAGTCATAGAACTGAGATTTTTTTTTTAATCAAGTGCAAAATATTCAAAAATCTCCATTTCTTCTACGACCCTATGCTTCACCATAGGACTATGACACTGTTAGAACTTAGCCCTGTATTCACATTTTATGGTAAATTCTCCATAACTCTTTAAAAAGGAGTCTGATTAAATACAGGGTTGTCATATGGTTTTAATATGCACAGTGATTAAAATAAGATTTGTTTGCCTCTCTCTAAAAAAAAGTAATGTCTGAGTAGTTTATTGATAAAATTCAATGTATTCCAATTTCACTTTATATTATGATTTCATTAAAATATAATTTTTGATCATAAATGAAAACAACAACAATAATTAGCATTTATTGAGCATTTATTGTGTTCCCAATGTTATGTTAAGCATGTTAAATGTACATTAAATTAATCATAACAGGTCTACCAGGTCCTTTGCATATTGGTTGCTTATTGACTTGCCAGCTTCTTTCAACAATTTTTATCTCAGTGGCTAACCCAGTGCTGATCCACAGATTATTGACTGTCTGGCCTCAGTGAACATACACCAGATCTAAGAAATTAAACATTCCAGGAGCAGGGCCTAAAAGTGTTCTTTTTTTTTTTTTTTTGAGATGGAGTTTCACTCTGTCACCTAGGCAGGAGGGCAGTGGCGTGATCTCGACTCACTGCAACCTCCACCTCCGGGGTTCAAATGATTCTCCTGCCTCAGCCTCCTGAATAGCTGTGATTACAGGTACCCCCCACCATGCCTGGCTAATTTTTGTAATTTTAGTAGAGACAGGGTTTCACCATATTTGCCAGGCTGGTCTGGAACTCCTGACCTCAAGTAATCCCCCTGCCTCAGCCTCCCAAAGTGCTGGCATTACAGGCGTGAACCACTGAACCCAGCCAAAAAGTGTTCATTTAAAATAAGGTTCTTTAACAAGTGAAAAGAACATGGCAAAGTACATATCTTACAAATTTATTATTTAGTCTGATGCATTAATCAGCCCATAAATTACTCATGGTTCTAAAAATTACATCCACACTGGTATGTGATGTATGAATTGAACATTGAACATGTTTAGTAAATCTGGAGTAGTAGATTTTAATTTTCCAAAATACTGATCCAATCTCAGAAATGAAAATTACGTTCAGTGCACCCACCACTCAAAGACAGTGTGACTAGAGTTCTTTTTTCATTTTTGGTGATAACACCCAAATCTGTTATATTTGGTCAATGTAAGATTTATCATACCTAGTCAAATTTACAGCACTCAGAATATGGCATAGCAAATTTATAGATGGATCTCACTTCTCCAGATATAAGGATGTTTTAGTGTACATATTTAAGTCTTTTGTACTGTATTTATTGAGTATAGGAAATAAAGTATATGGCAGTCAGGTTGCTGAAGTCCCTGGTGACGTTAATTTGCAATTATATTTATTCTTTTGTATCTTTGGAGTAATTTAAGATATGAGTTCTCCAAATTATAGGTCTAGAAAGTAAATATGTGTTGTCAAATACATACTTATGTGAAGTAAGTATGTGAACTCAAATACAAAGCCACATTATAATATTATTTTAACTTATTTTCTACAAGAATAGCATTTGTTGATGTACTGGAATATTTTTACTCAAAATTGGCTGTTTAAGGTACTCAAGATACACAGCACATAAATTTCATTGATATTTATGTGCAGGATTGGCCTTAATTACTGCAGGCCCACACAATGTAATTTGAAGAATACACAGTGTTATGTTTTTTCTTCAAAATAGCTTTCCTGCTGACCCTACCTCACTGCATACAATTAAATTTCGCTCTTAAGGCCTTGAACGTCACTGATAAAAGACACATGTTATCTGTGAAACATCAAGCATTATCTTAATATTGGAATTCAATTGTGTTTGATTACTTTTGAGTCATATGGTAAGACCCTATTTAACCTAAATTGCAGGGCTCAGAGAATTGCAATAGGTGATATAAATGGAACAAAAAATAAAAATTCACTCTCTCTCCAACTTTAGGATATAACACACACACACACACACACACACACACACACACACACACACATTTTCATTCTCCTAAAATCTGCTCCATCCTCCAGAAAATATCTTTAAATAATTGCTTCATTCTTCCTTCCATATTAGTTTGATTTCAATAAACTACTACGCACAGTATAATAGTGAAGTGAATATTTAGATTAAATGCATTTAAATGATTCTTAGTTTTACTTATAAAGAAAGATCTGAACTGTGTTCTTCACAGTGAGCAAAGCTTCTGAAAAGCCAAGTCCCTGAGATTCCTCATGGTGAATACCTGATCTGAATAGATTAATTTTGTGTTACAGCATATTGTTGTGCTAAATTAAAGAGTTGACTATAATCCTCTTATTATTTTCTGCCCAGGCTTTTAAAGTGACAGTTTAACTGCTTTTGTTTCCTAATAATACATGGTGATATCAACATATAATTGATCCATGCATTTTTTAATAAGACCCAATATTCAATAAACAAACCACAATTAAAGTTTGTATGTGGTTTCAATAAAGAGGGGAAGGAGGAGTTTATTGTGCTGTATTGTTGCAAGATTGTTTTATGGATAAAAAGAAGAAAGGGAAATGCAGTAATTACTTATGTGTCAGACAAGGCTGTGTTTAATTTTTTAGTCCTTTTTGGACTTGTAAAGAGTAGCATATACACCTATCATAAACCCTTGATCTAGCATCAGAATTGTGCAGAGGTATTTTGTGCTCAAGAAAGGACAATCTTTAGGGAGGGAGAAGGTGAGATGTCAATAGACTCTTACTTGCCATTTTCAACACCTTCACATTTAGTTACCATTTTCATTTGAATGCTTCCTTCTTCCTTTCAATGATGCCTTCCTAAAATCTCATCAACCAAGTGAGTTTTATCCTAGGCCGAGTAGCAGAGGAAAAGAAAATGCTTCATTCATTTATTCATTGTTTCATCCAGATCACATTCATTGAATACCTGCCATGTGCCAGGTGCTGAGAACACCATGATTAACAAGGCATGTGTTTGCACTTAGGAGCTCTCAGTCTCTTGCAAAGAAACAGACAAGAAAACTGAAGATAACAATGCAGTATGATAAGAACCATGATAGAGACATACACAATCTTGGCTTCACTAATAGCCTGATGAGGTGGGCGGGTGGAGTGAGGCAGGGGTAAATGTATTTCAGAGAAGGACTCCAGGAGGAAGTGAAGCAAGAGCAATCTTGGAGAAAAAGCACAAGATGATTAGCAAGGTGGAAGGAAAACGTTCCAAATAGGAAGATCAGAAAAGGGAAAGAAATAGAGCCATGAAAAAGCATGGTATATTCAGGGACATGAAGTAGTTTAGGATGGCTGATGTAGGATGCTTTAGAGGAACATCAGTAGATATGAGACTGAAGACAAAGCACAGACTGGGCGACAAAGAGGCTTTTATATCTTGCTAAAGACTTTTAAGTATCATATAAAGGGCTATAGGGAACCATTGAAACATCTTAAGCAGAGAAAGTGGGAGTTGGTTTTTAGAAAACTTATTCTAGAATAAGGGTGGCAAATGGAGAAAAGGCCATATTGGAGAAAGAGTTCTCAGTCTGAAAGTCCTAATAAATGGTGAGATTCTATTCTGGAGCAGTAACACTGGACATGTGAAACAGGACAAAATACCTGAGATACTGAGTTAAAATAAACAGTACCTTGTTACTAACTGATGTGGAAGCAAGCAGGGGGAGGTTTTCTAGGATATGGCCCTATTTTTCTCTTGAACTTTTACTGGCAAGAAAATTATAGCAGGAAAAACAGATTTGTTGAAAAATGCAGATGGAATAGATAGAGTTCAACATTGCACATGCTGACTGAGCTTCAGGATATTCTGGCCAATGGCTATGAATATAAAGAGAAAAGCTCAGTAGGTAAAAACACAGATTGTGAACTTAAATTTCCTGGGTTTGAGATTTAGATATGCTATTTATTAGCTAGTGGGATATTTGGAAAAGTATTTACCCTTTATAAGCTTCATTTTCGCCATTAGAAAGAATTTTTATAAATATTAAATTTAATATTTCATAGAAAATGAAAAATCAAAAGATTTTGCTCTTTTTATTAGCGTAAAATAGGCAGTATTATTTATGTCTTATGCTCAATAGAGTAAGTGGACTAGGGAGTTGGATGTAGCGCTATGGATTTGAGGGTCATCAGCACGTTAGTGGTTCTTTTTTTTTTTTTTTTTTTTTTTTTTTTTTGAGACGGCGTCTCGCTCTTGTTACCCAGGCTGGAGTGCAATGGCGCGATCTCGGCTCACCGCAACCTCCGCCTCCTGGGTTCAGGCAATTCTCCTGCCTCAGCCTCCTGAGTAGCTGGGATTACAGGCACGCGCCACCGTGCCCAGCTAATTTTTTTGTATTAATAGAGACGGGGTTTCACAATGTTGACCAGGATGGTCTCGATCTCTCGACCTCGTGATCCACCCGCCTCGGCCTCCCAAAGTGCTGGGATTACAGGCTTGAGCCACCGCGCCCGGCCACACGTTAGTGGTTCTTATTTACTCTCTCATTTATACCACAGTAATTGCTGTGTAATAGCCCCCAAATTCACCAGCATATAGATTAGCTGGACATCTCTTCTTAACTGGGTTCACTTTTGTTTCTTCAGTCAGTTGTGGGTTGCTGATTTGGGGCTGGGCTCTCTCATACATTGGAAGGTTGGCTGACTGTTGGCTAATTTAGGAAAGCCTCAGCTGTTTTTTCATATGTGTCTCAAATTCCTGCAATTTGTTCCAATGTGTGCGTATTCACGGAAGGGCAGAGGCATAAAAGCAGATAACCCTAATTATGTATAAAAATAAATGCACATGTTTATCGAGACTCTGCTTACACAGTGGTTGTTAACATCCTTTCGCCATAAAAATTCACATGTTTGAGCTCAGTCATACTGGAGTAAACTACAGAATTCGAGGGCAAAGGGATATAGATATGTGGTAGGGGACATAAATGAGACCATTATTGTGCACAATTTACCCCTGTATCTATTGACCCAGAACTACAAAAATCACATTCTGATCATAACATAAAGTTAGATTGTTTTTCTTTCATAAATACGACTCTTTCTATTACATGGTATCTTCTTCCTCATCTCCACTTGATTATTGTGTGTTGTTGCCCTTTTGTGTATTACTGTGGAAGATTCCTAAATCAGATTTCTACATAGAGCTACTTTAAGACACACTTTATGAAAACCAACACTCAAAACAGTGTTTTGATAAAAACTATGCCTAACATGGAATCATTTGTTCCATAAATATTTGCTGAAAATTTGTGATCTTCTGAAAGATCTAAGAATAGTGCTGAACAAGAGAAACATGTTTACCTCAGCACTTTACATTCTAGTAGAGCAGTAGGCAATGAAAAAGTAACAAAAAAGCTCATATTTTTTAAAAAGTATTTATAAAATAAAAACTTTAGCAGAATTAAATTTAAAGAAGTTTAATTGAACAATTAACAATTCCAAATTGGGAAACTCCCAGAATCACAGCAGGTTCACAGAGACTCAAGCACAGCCAAGTGGTAAAAGAAGATTTATAAACAAAAAAGGGAAAATGACCTACAGACATCAGACATGAGGTACAGAACAGCTGGATTGGTTACAGCTCTCCATGTTTGCCTTATTTGAATTGTTTCATGAGTTACACAGACCTTGAACTTTTTGACTTGTCCTAAACATCTCTCTTTTTTAAACAACACTCATTTTACTTTAGGACAAGAATTTACCATATACTTTCTTGTATAAAATCTGTTTTATTTATAACCTCCTTTGCGTAGGTAGGGAACATGGCTAATTTCACATATCCCCAAGTCTTATTTAGAATTTAATGTCTCCAAAATAAATTGAACAATTTTCAAAAGTCAAAGCAGTTTATGGCCTTAACATATTAAGCAAACCTAATCTCTGACCTGCATAATTTAGACTAAATATCTTTATATTATCATTTTTTTACTTTTTATTTTTTTGAGACAGGGTATCACTCTTTTGCCCAGGCTTGAGTGCAGTGGCTCAATCTCGGCTCACTGCAACTTCTAGGTTCAAGCGATTCCCTTGCCTCAGCCTCCAGAGTAGCTGGGATTACAGATGCCTGCCACCACAACCAGCTAATTTTTGTATTTTTTTTAGTAGAGATGGGGTTTTACCATGTTGGCCAGGCTGGTCAAGAACTCCTGACGTCTAATGATTTACCTGCCTTGGCCTTCCAAAGTGCTGAAATTACAGGCATGAGCCACCACACCTGGCCATCAATAATCTTTAAAGATGTTTTATTTCCCAAAGATTATTAAAGTTACCTGAAATAAAAAGCATTACAGTTTTCATTTTTCTTTCAAAATACTTGATTTAAGCACTTATTTTTGTTTAAGCAAATTAGAGCTCTTTTATATAAACATTACACACACGGCACATATATAACTACACAGATAGAATATTACTACAGTAGTGTCAAGATTTTTTTTTTATTTACCAGTTTAAGTTTCTTAATTGGATTATTGGCTTAATTGGATTAAGGTGAAGTATTTTGAAGAAAGGGGCCAGGAAAGGGTCTCTGGAGCTTCCTGTTTTTCCCAAGGAATCCCAGACTATTAGAGCTTGAATATCTGCATTTAATTAAGCTGACTTTTAACCACAGCACTCTTTAATAAAGTTCTTTTAAAATTTCTTATTACCTGGCTTCAGGACAAATGGCCAATATTTCTGGCTTTTAAACTATACCAAAAGTAGCCTCACAGGTGCTCCGAGAAAGGAAAATTCAAGACAGTTCATGGAGGAGAAGAGAATCTACAAATGGCAAAGATCACCCAAGTGTCAGTCAGATCAGATCAGAAAAGCTCATCCCTTAAACTAGGGATTGTACCCACAACCCGGGCCACCATTGTGAAAAGAGAAATCAAGGCCACATAGTTATAAGAGCAAGCTCCCAAGGACATAACTGACCAGTTCAGTGGACCATCTCGAACAGCAGTATTATGGGGTTTTAGGCATGTATTTTATCTTTATGACAGAATAATACTGTCTTTATGACAGAATAGTACTGAAAGACACACAAAGCACACCAGATTTACTACAGCTTAAGACCAGCCTCAGAATTCTTTTTTGTACTAATAACAGTGATTTTTCTCATTCATTTAACCAGTATACACAGAGAAAAAGAGGAAGAAAAGCCAGAAATCTGGTAAGAAATTATTTTGCTGACATGCTAGGCTTCTGAGTTTTCTTTCCCTCAGTTGCCCTAGTGACCAGGCTTGCCACACCACTGCCCTGGGGCCAAGCCACATCGTAAATGAAAATTATCCTTTTTTCTGGCCAGAGCAAAATATGTGTGATAAAACATAGACATTAGCTGCTCTGCTTAGCATCTGATGTCAAACTGGCACAGCTTAAATTTGCCTTCAGATGAGCCCTGTCATCTTTAATCCAACCTCTGACTAGGAGTTTCAACATGTGGTCTCTGGGCAAGATTGTTGCCCTAGTAACAGGAAAGGTAGGAAGGGAAAAGCAGAGAAAGAAAAGTATTGCCTGTGGCAGGGTGGGGAAGGTGAACAGCTTAGGGAGGCCAGAGCGAGACCCATTTATTGCACTAACACTGAAAAGTTCAGGCAGCCTCTTGTACACAGCAAAGTGATTTTTTCTAGCAGTCCCATCAGCTCTCAAGTTTACCATTTTGAAGAGAAAAAAGTTCCCCATGTCCCAGGGTCCTGTACATGCCTAATCCTGTCACCTATAGCCATCAGCAAAAAGTGTAAGACAGATTAATCCAAAGAGAATAGCAGTTAATATCCCATAGTGCTAAACATGTTCTTAGGTGACAGAGACTTTACTGAGAACCCTCATTTTTAAATGTGTTGTTCATTTGCAATGTTCCACTGTAAATTACCTTTTGTAAGATTTTGCCATTTCTTTAAGACTTCACTGCCTTGTAGGCCTGATATATAAGCCAGAAAGAACTCAGTTTTCCAGAAATTAAAGATTCAATTTTTTCCTAAAATATTGGCTTTAATCTCAGGTTTTCTTGATTAACTTAGCCTATGATTTTTTTCCTACCTAAATATGTAAGAAAAATGAAACAAAACCCCTGTTAATTTTCAAAGGCCAAGTTTTATAACCCCTTTAATATTACTCCTTACTACCAGTTTCCTTCTAACCCAGTCAGATATAAGAGGCCTCTAACTGAATCGAAGCCTATTAATTCTAGATCAAATCCATTCCTGGCCCCAGCCCAGTTTCTGAAGCAATTTTCAAACCCAGGTTGGATCAGATATTTGCTCAAAGAAACTTAGAAAGCTGAAAAAAACAAATCTGTGGATTCCAAAATCCAAGAGGGAGCTTACCCATGATGCCAGCTGCTCCTAGAGATCAGTGGACACGAGTGGGTCCTGCAGGTACCTAGCTTGTTCACTCAGCGCTCCTGGGGGTCACTAGAAGCTCTACTTCAGATCCCAATTCTGACCCCATCTGATAAAAGAAAAACTTCAGCTGAGTTAAATTTTAAGAAGTTTAATTGAACAGTGAAGGATTTGTGAATCAAGAAGCCCTGGAATCACAACAGATTCACAGAGACTCCAGCACAGCCATGTGGTGGAAGAAGATATAATAGACAAAAAAAAGAAAAAAGAAAAAAATGACCTACAGAAACTGGAAGTGAGGTACAGAATGACTGGGTTAGTTACAGCTCCACCTTAGTCTTGTTTAAACATAGTTTGAACACTCAGCAGTATACGACTGGTTGAAGTATAGCTGCTGAGATTGGCCAAGACTCAGCTATTTTTACAGATGCATACTCGTAAGTTAGGATTTCAGTCTTGTCTATTAAGTCAGGTTGCAGTTTGTCCCCAAGGACTCAAATATAGAAGTACAGAGTTCTTCTCAGGCCACGTTTAGCTCACTTTGATAGTATGATAGAGTGTATGAGAAAAATAAGACAGAGCAAGTTCAAAGAGACTAACTTGGAATGATAGAAATGTTGGATGGGGTGGTTAGAAAAGGCTTCCCCATCAAGTTATAGTTTGAGCTCCACCATGAAGAAATCTGAAGTGAGAGTACTCTAGGTGGAAAGAGTACAAAGTGCTGAAGGCCTGAGATGGAAACAAGCTAGTTCATTAGCATATCAAAAGGTGTGTCACACTGCTGAAATGTAATAAATGAGTAAAATGAGACGAGAAGGAACCAGAACTTAGGGTCTTGCATGACATGTAGCATTTAGAGTTTATTCCAAACACAAAGTGAAGCCACTGGAGGGTTTTAAGCAGGACAGAGACATGCTGTGGTTATTGAGCAGTGGAGCTCACTGGGACAGTCTAATGACTACACTTCTACCTCCTGCCCCAGATTTCCTCATCTGCTTGGAGCAGAGGATGTTTTTTGTCTTCTACAGATAAACACTGTTAATATCATCATTTTCCAGTCACTGACAGATTATAGTTTAGTTTCTCTAAACAAACTATTCAGACAAATTAAGGTATTATCACTATTTCAGTTACTTTTCATGATTTAACACTTTTCTCCATATATCTTCCCCATGAGAAAGCTCCAAGTTGTTTGTGTTTCATCTGTCACCTACATGGGTCATAGGAAATAGGACGACATGGGATGGCTTTCTAGCTGATGTATAGCTAGTTCACTGCCAGCCCTTTCTGCTGATGTCCTCCCTGCAGCTCTATCTTGAAGTACACTTGAAAAGCACTGTACCCCACAAGAACCCCTTCCACAGTTCCCTGTTGTTGGAAAATCTAAGAGGCATGCCCTTTCCTTAACTATCCCTCATTCAGCAATAGATCTACTCTTTATTCTGGGCTGATAACATCCTGTGGCCCCAGTGAGTCGTTTCTTGATGCAGAGAGGGATGACTGCATTGCAAATTTGCTACTATTTATGGCCTACTCTAGTTTACTGAAACTGAGGATTTCCTGTAAAACAACAGCTGCTTTACAAGAAACTGGAGGCACGTTTTATCCTGAGTAGGTTAACTGTAATGTTCAGTCTTCCTTCTATGCGTGTGTCCCATACTTCAGCAGCTTCCTCTGTGATCAGTGAACTATAATGGCAAACTACCTTTGGTCCTTATGTTTAGAATCATTCTCTAACCCCAATTTCAGAAAAACCTTCTGGTGGTTGGGAGCATATTTTCAAGGGAAGATTTATGTATGAATCAGACATCCCAATGAAAAGAATGCCCGATCAATATAAAAATATAAATGCCAACAATGTGACCTATCTGCTATGGTCAAATATTTGTGCTCATCCACCACTCAGTACCTCTGCTGATACCTAATCCCCATTGTAATAGTATTAAGAGGTGGGGACTTTGGGAGGTGGAGTCATGAGGTCAAAGCCTTTATGAATGAGGTTGCAGTCCTATAGAAACAAGCTCAAGGGAGCTTGTTTGCCTTTCCACCAATTGCAGAGAGGTAGAAGGCACCATCTATGAAGCAGAGAGCTAGCACTCATCAGACATTTAATCTGTTGGTGCCTTGATCTTGGACTTCCCAATAACAAGTCTGAGAAATAAATATTTGTTGTTTATAAATTATCCAGTCCTAGGTATTTTGTTATGGCAATCTGAATGGACTGAGACACCTCCCCCAACAGAAAATGCAAAAATTTCTAATGCTCCATAAATACTAATTTCTCCTAGAGAATGCTTCTCTTTCTTCCAAATTCTTTTAATCATCTTCTCCTGCAGGTGGGTGAGGATCAATGTATTACATTTGTCTTGTTTCAACAACTGTCCCTGTCTTAACCCAGAGAATATGTAAATACAACTTAGCCATTTATATTTCATTTTCAGTTAAAACTGGCTTGGGATTGTCACAATAAAAGGAATGGTGGCATTAAACTGCTGCCACAGATAAATATTTCACATGTCACTCAATTACCTATGATATATAAAGGACGGCTACATAAAGAGGAGCTTAGAGAAGACAGGGGCAGGTTGTGGCTATGTAGAAGCTGAAACAAAGAGAGAAATTAGGAGGCCATTATAGAGAATCAAGTAAGATAATAAATTGGACTAATTAAAACTACCTTGTATTTTTTTCCACAGAGGGACTTCAAAAGAAATAGGTACTTGTAGACACTGAATGTTTCTTCTTTGTTCATTTATCACTTTTGTGGAGACATGGATCTTCTCTAAGCCTTGAGTGTATTAGTCTGTTCTTATGCTGCTATTAAAGACATACCTGAGACTCGGTAATTTATAGAGGAAAGAGGTTTAATTTACTCACAGTTCAGCATGGCTTGTGGAGGCCTCAGGAAACCTACAGTCAGGGCAGAAGAGGCAAACACATCCTCCCTCACATGGCAGAAGCAAGGAGAAGAATGAGAGCAGAGCAAAGGGGGAAGCTCCTTATAAAACCATCAGATCTTGTGAGAACTCACTCACTGTCATGAGAACAACATAGTAACCAGCCCCATGATTAAATTACCTCCCACTGGGTCCCTTCTACCACACATGGGGATCATGGGAATTACAATTCAAGATGAGATTTGGGTGGGGACACAGTCAAACCATATCATTGGGTATACCCTGAGGAAAAGAGCAAAGAACACTGTGCAGTTAAAAGTTATATTAAAAACAGCATTTTAGAGGCATTAACTTTCAAAATCATACAAGCTAGTAAAAATACTAACATGAAACTGTCTTAACTAAAGTATTTCTCCATAGACCTCTGAAACTTCTGACTAGACTTAATGGTTGAATTTTATTATTGGTTTAAATAAGGTATAAACTCTGAAATAAAACTACAGGAAATCTAGAATGTGGGATGTAAATATATAAGCAATAGCTAGTTAGTTGGCAACTTTAAATAGATGGACTTGACACACTGCTAGAGTCTGAATGTGTATGTCCACACACCAAATTCATATGTTGACATCTTAACCTCCAAGACAATAATCTTAGTAGGTGGAGCTTTTGGAGGTGATTAAGTCACCAGCATGGAACACTTCAAAATGGGCTTACTGCCCCCATGAAAGAGACCCCAAAGAGTTCACTCCCTGCATCTGCCTTGTGAGGTTGCATTGAGAAGACAGTGGCCTAAGGAAGCAGGTCCTCACACACTGAATCCACTGGCACTTTGATCTTGAACTTCCCAGCTTCCAGAACTGTGAACAATAAATTACTACTCTTTCTTAGCTACTCAGTCTATGGCATTTTGTTATAGTAGCCTGAATGGACTAAGACACACTTTAATTTTGAAGTTTTAAAAATCTGATGGTGCATCCTGTAGGACAAGCTATGTAGATATTATTATTTAACCATTTCAGTTGATTTTTTATTAAGGAAAATGGAAACATAATTGAATGGTAATATTGTCTCCATTTTAATAACTTCAAAATATACATTATTTAATTTTTGGAGGTAAGGTCAGAAAATAATAAACTAGAACTCCTCTACCTTTATTAAAAATGGGTAGAAAATGTAATTATTATCTTGAATAGTTGCATATGGCAATACCTTAAAAGTTTTGGTGCCAAATTCAGTTTTGGTAAACATGTCCAGTGAGTAATGAATTTAAAGTCAAACTTTATTGCACACATGCTCACACATATACACACATACTCATGTATGTACACACCCTAAAAACCATGTCAGGACCCTTAGGATCAGGCCATTAACCTGTTATACACATTTTTATAATACCAACTTGTCAGTTCGACAGGTGTTTTCCTTTATTAACCCTCACGTCCATTCATATGTTAGTCTTTTCTTATAAAAATACACAACAATTTAGAATGCACAAGTGCAGATTAGAGCTGATGATGTGATTGATCACAGCTGAGCTGAATTAAGAAACTAGAATTACAGAAATTTGCTTTGGTTAAACTGAGGCTAAGGATCTTAGCACTTTACCCACTTGGCCTCTTGCTTTCATTCTTTTAAGAGACTCAGTTCCAAGTATTGCACTTTTCCTGCAGGGTATAAGTGATGGTGGTGGAATTGCAGGGGTGGCAGTCAACAATAACGTAGACTTGATGGGTGGATGGACACGTCTACATGATTGCTGTA
The DNA here is from genome assembly GCF_030222135.1 of Aotus nancymaae. Lineage (NCBI taxonomy): Eukaryota > Metazoa > Chordata > Mammalia > Primates > Aotidae > Aotus > Aotus nancymaae. Next base: position 45,850,614 of record NW_026988442.1, on the reverse strand, counting down.
CCTTCACCATGCTTAAACACCACTATACCTTGCTTCCCATCAGTCTGCCATATATACATATTTCATTAGATATGGCTTGGAAGAATAATATAACTGCTCATTGTTCATATCACTTTCATAGAAACAGTCCTTCTAGAACCTTACAACTCGGAGTGTGGTCCACAGAAGGAAAACATCAACTTGACCTGGGAGCTTTTTAGGAATGCAAAATCTCAGGCCCTGTCTCCAACCTACTGAATCAGAATCTTCATCTTACTAAGATCCTTAGGTGGTTTTATTATATACTAACATTTTAAACTCTGTACTCTAAAACAGTGGTTCTCAACAATGTTTACATACTAGAAACATCTAGGACACTTTAGAAAACATATTAGAACCAGAACCGTTCCTCAGATAAATTAGTACAAATAGGAAGACTGGACTCTGGGAATCAGCCTTTGTGACAAATAGGAAATATATATATATTTGGTCTTTGTCCCTGGTTCCTAGCAAAGAGTTTTAAAAATTCACATAACTTTGAGTGATAGGAGTGAGAGGAACATATTTTGTTATAATATTCAGTCACATTCCCCAGCTAGGAGCATCTTTCTTTGTAATATTTGGTCTTATTCCCTGGTTCCTGACACAAGCTCTTCTAAGACTTTTGGAATCTCCAGAGTGTTAACAGTATGTCTTTTTTGTGTGCTAATGAGATGACTCGTGGCTAGAGGTCCCTGGATAATTTTAGGATAGAGCTGATAACCAGAAAGAGCAAGTCACGAGTAAAATCTCAGAATATTTAGCCCCATTCCCCATCTCTGGGGAGTGGAAAGTGGGTAGAGATGGAGTTAATAACTGATCATGTCTATGTGATAAAGGCTCTATACAAATCCCTAAACTAAGAGATTTGGAGAGCTTCTGGGGTGGTGAACACAAGGAGATGCCAGGAGGGTGACACACAAAGACAGAGAATAGAATTCCATACCCCTTCCCACATACCTCACCCTATGTACCTGTTCATCTGGCTGTTCATCTGTGTCCTTTGTAATACGCTTCATAATAAACCTGAAATAAGTAAATGCTTCTCTGAGTTCTGTGAATCATTATAGCAAGTTACGAAACATGATGTGGAGGTTGTGGGAATACCCAGCTTATAACCAGTTGATTAGAAATACAGGTGATGACCTGGATCTTGCAATTTGTGTTTGAAGTGGAGGCAATCTTGTAAACTGAGCCCCTAATTTGTGTGTCTATACTATGTCTGAGCAGTTAGGATCAAAATTAAATTGTAGGACACCCCACTGGTGTCTGAAGAAAAGTAGATAATTGCTTGGTATGGAAAACCCACACATCTGGTGTCAGACTAGAAGTATAATTAGATAAATCATTGTGTTTTAACATTAGAAAAAAATTGTTCCCTGGTGATTTTAAGTTCTCTAAAATCACTGGAGGGCTTAAAATCCAGGAGAGTCAACGTTGATTCCAGATATGTTATATTCCATCATCTCAACTGATACAATATGACAACAAGAACAAAGGAAGTCTAGTAGGATAACTAGACTGATCCTACTGATCTTACTGGGTCCATCTTCTGCCTGAAGAGTGGCTGGCTCCATCACATGTGCCAACCAAGGCTCTCTGAATTAAGATCCCAAAATTGTAGAATAGAGGTTGGATAGAACTCAGTGGCTCCACAATGATTTGATATGGAACTCTATAGTTACAATATTCCCGTGACATATTTTTTCTGAGGCTGCATTTCGGCAGAAAGAAGATTATGTAGAAAGAATCTATGAGGCACAGGGGTACAGCAACAATTCTAGAAGCTCAAAGTTACTCTTGTAATTACTGCTTTTAGGATGGTAAGCTCCTAAAGAACCTAATTATTTTCTAAACTCTGAATTATGGGATACAGTCTCCCAGATTTGCCTGAACTGTCCATTTTCTTTGCTACACCTGAAACTGAAGAATGTATATTCCTGGTCTAGGTCTAGACAATCTACTTCAGAAAACAGAGAATAAATTTTTTTTCTTGACTGTACATCTTGTTTCCTTGTTCCTTTTAATTTTGATCAACTTGAATACCTGTAGTATCAAACTTGTGCTGACTTCCAGAAGGCAGAGCAATCTCAATTCAAAATGACATTTCTGTCAGACATTTTAAGTAAATTATATTATTCAGTTCTCCAGAGAAACAGACCCAATAGGATATATGCAGACATACAGAAAGATTTATTGTAAGGGGTTGGTTCATGCAATTATGGAGACCGAGGAGTCATCATATGCAGAATCACCCAACTGCTTGCTTCTTATAAGTGGTTAATTAGGAGTATTAAATGCAGATATTTTGCATGTCTAAAACAATTCACATTGTGGACAACTAGTGCTCTCTTTACTACTAGAAATAGTCACTAGCATCTTTAAATCTAATCAGATTAGAAAGCCAATTCCAAAACCCTAGAACCAATTCAGAAAACTTATTCTTAAAATTCTGTTCCTCTAGAACCACTTTTGCTACCAAAATCTACATTACTCTGGGTTCTTTAGATAAACAAAAAACAGTATCTATACCTATATACATACAAATAACCATTTATAGACACAATGCATGACATTGCAGTCAACAATAGACTCCATATATGATTGCGGTTCCGTAAGATTCTAATGAAAATGCTCTATTCAAGTGTACCATTTTCTATCTTACACTATTTTTACTGTACCTTTTCTATGTTTAGATATGTTTAGACACACAAATAATTACCACTGTGTTACAATTGCCTACAGTTTTTAATACAGTAATATGCTTTAGAGGTTTGTAGCCTAGGAGCAATAGGGTTTAAGACATAGCCTAGGTGTGTAATAGGCTATACCATCTAGGTTTGTATAAGTATATATCACATGCTCTGCGATGTTCACACAATGATGAAATTGCCTAACAACACATTTCTCAGAGCATGTCTTCATTGTTAAGTGATGCATCTCTCTCTCTCTCTCTCTCTCTCTCTCTCTGTCTCTCTCTGTGTGTGTGTGTAGTTCTTCCTCAGTATCCATGATGAATTGGTTTCAGGACGCCTTGCAGATACCAAAATCTGTGGATGCTCAAGTCACTTATATAAAATGGCATTATGTTTGCATACAAGTTATGCTTATCCTCCTGTATACTTTAAATCATCTCTAGATTACTCATAGTACCTAATATAATGTAAATGCTGTTGAAAGCAGTTGTACTGTGCTGTTTAGGAAATAATGACCAAAGAAAAATCTGTAAATGTTCAGTACATATGCAACTACCCATTTTTCTTACATATTTTCTATCCAGCCAGTTGAATCTGTGAATATAGAACCCATGGATATGAAGGGATGGCTATACACATACACATGCATAAACACACACATACACGTATGGATAAATAGATACAGATATGTAGAGATATATAGAGAGACTCATTGTGAGGGGTTGGCTTATGCCATTTTGAAGGTTAAGAAGTCCCATGATCTGCCACCTGCAAACTGGAGACACAGGACAGCGAACCTAAAATTTGATAACGAGAGAAGCCAATAGCATAAGTCTAAGTTTTAAGGCTGCACAACTGACAGCACCGATATCAGAGGGCAGAAGATGTATGTCCCAGCTCAAGCACACAGCAAATTCACCCTTCCTCCATTGTTTTGTTCTGTTTAAGGCCTTAACAGATTGCATTATGCCCATCACATTGGTTAGGGCAATTTTTTTGCACTCAGTCTACAGATTCAAATACTAGTTTTTCAGAAACACTCTCATAGATACACCAAGAAATAATGTTTTACGAGCTATTTGGACATCCTTTAGCCTAGTCAAGTTGACGCACACAATTAACTATCACACAAAGTCTTTTCTATCTCTTTGTTGCTCCATTTTGATAATCTTTATTTCAGAACCCTTCAACAAATCTTGTGGCTAGCTTGTAGATGCTGCATTACAACTTCTTTAGAAAACCTGTGTACAGGTCAAGTGAAACCTAGGCTATTGGAAAGCAGCTTCATTTTATTGAAACCTATTAGAAGAATGCACTGATGTTTGTCAAAAATGTTTTCTGGATTTGGAAAAAAGAAACATAAAACTTTGAAGATGAAAAGTTTGAATCAATTGATTAAAAAAATTATGCCATCTTGGGATTACTATTTAGTAATTGGCTTTATTTTTCACTTAAATTCAGTAAATGCCTTATCTCATCATTTCATTGTATGGATACATCAATATACAATGAAATGATGAGATAATAAGATAATTATATAATACTACATCAGATTAATCTCTTATTTTTATGTATGTAGTACTCTTCCTGCTCTTTGTAGCACATAACCAGTAAAACTGACTAAAAGTGATTCCACAATGAAAAGAATAAAAGAAATAGAATTTACAGTGGGAATTTTTATATAGATATATAAAAGTTGTAAAGAGGTGATATTTGAAAACCTTGGATTAAAAGTTTCAATTTTTGAATACCCAATTAACTTGAAATGTTTTATTTCAGGGAAAAAATGTATTAATTAGATTTTTACCAAAGTTTATGCATTAGCTCTTAACAAGGAAGTAATCTAAAAGGTGTGTTTTTAGATTTTTGCAAGGCAAAAATGACTAATTTCAGCTTTCAAATTTTGTTTAAGGTGAGCTCATTTCTTAAGAGAAAACTCTGCCTTACCTAAGGACTAAAATAAATCCTATATTTTGTAGATTGGAAGACTCTTTCTAAACTACGCTAAATAAAAGTGTTATTTTGATCCAGAGCTTTCCATTTCCCTCATCCCATTAAGAGTGGGTTAGAAGAAATTTAAAGGCTCACCAAGTGCTTCATTGCTAGTACTTACCATTACTTTCCATGATTCACAGATTGATTTTCTGGCTTTATATCTACAAGAGACAGTAGGCCTTTTAACACAATAATTTTTCATAAGCTGATGAGTAGGGGGATGATGAATGACCCTTCATTCCACAGTCTCCACCAAGCGGGCTCCTTAATATAATGTTGTTTTTAAGTTATCTTTATTTTAATGCTATTTTATTTTCTCTCCAGTGCTTTACAGAGCTTTCTGGAAATTACATTTCTTTCTTTATCAGTTATTAAGTCCTGCAGATTTCTTTTGTTCCTTCAAATATAGAGGTTATTTCAGTACATGAAGCTGGAGAATGAAAGAGATGAGCACCTTGTGCTAGCCCACATCTGACATGCAGGCGGTATTAATTCCAGATTGTGACTAAAAATTATTGATTAGAAAAAAAGTTCTAAAAATGAGTGGTAAAAGAAAGAAATATCCTCCAAAGAACAACCAGGCTAGAGAAGTTACAAAGTAGTAATACTTCAGATTTCTTCCCTCCAGCCAAACTAAGGTGCAGCTTTCTGTAGGCACTTATGTTAGTTACAAAAAGCATGTTACATGGAAGGGTCACAATGAAGCCATCTGTGTCTGTAGTGTTTCTCCTCTCTGCAGCTTCCTGCATTTATTTGAGGAAGAACCTATCTGACCCCCTGAGGTATCAAAAGTTCTTAAATTCTTTCAGTTCTGTCTATCCATATCTACTCTTGTGAAATACAGGCCTATTCGCACTTTCTAAGACATACCTGGCTTTGACAACCCATTAATATAATTTGGAAAATAGGGATAGGTTGATTGCAGTTGTTAGTGTCCTTTGCATGTACTGACAAACATAGTACACATGAAAAAACTGAACAAGCATAGAAAACTCTCCCTTTTATCCACTTATTTATCCATCTATCTATCTACTCATCTGTATCATCCATTTATTCATTTTTAGCAGGTTTATTGGGGTATAATTTACACACAGTTGTTTTCACCCTTTTTAATATAAAGTTCTCTGAGTTTTGACAAACATATGCTGTTATGTAATCACCACAATCAAGATGGAAAACAGGTCTATCACTCCAAAAATTTTCTCTTGTGCTCTGTTGTATTCAACCATTATTCCCATGTAATATCTGACTACTTTCAATTTTGTAGAGTGTTTCACATTAATACACTTTGAAGTGTGTATTAGTAGTTGCATTCTTTTTATCTTTCATATCTCATGTGTGGATTTACTACTGTTTGCATAAGCATTCATTTATTGAAGGATATTTGAGATGTGTCCAATATCTGGTGATTATGGGCAAATTCACTGTAGACATTCAGAAACAAGTTTTTGTATTAAATCAAATTTTTATATCACTTGGGTAAATATTTAGGAATGAGTTTCTACCTCACTTTAAATATAAATTAATGTTTCGTATATCTGCTTTTATAAAACGTCGGAAGTGTGTTAAGGCAAGAATACAATTATATCTGCATGTACTGATATAATTGAGGTGCTGGACTTCCAGATATGAAGATCCTAGGATAAAACTTACTCAGTAAAGAAATACTATCCTTTCAGATATACTTTCGTATTCCATTTGTCAATATATCTTTTGTAACAGCCTTATTGAAATATAATCTCTATACCGTAAAATTTACCCTTTCAAATATACAACTCCGTGAGTTATTTCATATACTCTTGGAGTTTTACAATATTTCAGCTCTCTAATTTCGAAATGTTTACATTACCCTAAAAAGAAACAGCTCACTGTCTGCTTGCCTATCCATGGCAGTCATTCCCCATTGCCCTCTCCTCCCAAGACCTGGAAACCACTAATTCACAGTTTATCTTTAAAGATGTGCCTATTCTGAACATTTTGTATAGATTCATACAAGGTATGTTTTGTAACTGGCTTCTCTTACTTAACATGTTTTCAAGGTTCATCCTTATGGCATATATCAGTATTTCATTTCTTTTTATTACCAAATAATGTAGATATATTAGACTTATTTTATGCAATAATCAGTTGATAAACAATTGTTTTCTCCCACTTTTGGTCTATTCTGAATACTGTTGTTTCAACATATGGGTACAAGTTTTTGTGCAAACATATGCTTTAGTGTTTCTCTCTCTTTCTTTTTTATAGCCCATGAATGGGTATATACTTGAATCTATTTGGGTATATACTAAGGAGTCTTATTGCTGTGATATATTGTAACTTTAACATTTTGAGAAAATGCTAAGACGTTTTCCAAAGTGGCTATATTGTTTCACACTTCCACCATCAAATAATAAAAATTTCAATATTTTCATATCATCACCAATACATCTTACTGTCCTTTTAATTTTAGACATCTTAGTTGATATGAAGTGATATATTATTATAGTTAAAATTTGAATTTTTCTAAATATTATTTTGAGTTCCTTTTCATGTACCTAATGACCACTTGTGTAACTTCTGGGTAGAAATATCTATTAAAATCCTTTGCCCCCTTTGAAAATTGGATTGTATCACTTTTTATCATAGCCTTGTAAGGTTTCATTGTATATTCAGAATGCAAATCCTCATCAGATTTATTATTTGAACATATTCCCTGTATTTTTTACAGTTTCTATTTCATGTATTTGTACTCTATTTTCTTTTTCTTCTTGCTTTATGTTTAGTCTGCTCTTTCTAGTTGCTTAAGGCAAAAGTTTATTTAGTTGATTTGAGATAATTCTTTTTTTCAATATAGAATTTTACAACTATAAATTTCATCCTAAGCCTTGAATTACCTGCATGCCATCAGTTTTGGTATGTTGTGTTTTTGTTTTCATTCATCTCAGAGCATTTTTTAATTTGCATAAATTTATGAGTTACAAGTATAATTTTGTTTTATGCATAGATTGTGTAGTGGTGAGATTAGGGCTTTTAGGGCATCCATAACCCAAATAACAAACGGTACATCCATTAAGTCAAAGCATATTAAAATCTACCTTGTAAATGTGTTTATTTATCCATTTGTTATTTACAAACATTTTGTTAATTTTTTTAATATTTGTGTATTGTCAAATTTCTTTCTATTCATTTTTAATTTAATTCTGTGGTGTTGGACCAAATAATTTGTATGATTTAAATCGTTTCAGATTTAAGACAAAGAACAACATTTTATAATGATTGTAGGGTCAATCCATCAAGAAGATATAGTAATTATAAACATAAGTGTACCTAGCAACAAAATATCAAACTACATGATGGAAAAACATGACAGATAAAGAAATCATAATTCAAAATTATAACTAGATACTTAATAGCCCACTTTCAGTAATGGAACAATAAGAGCAACAAGGAACTATAATTAATATTAATTATCATCCATGTGTTATTTATAAGTATTTCATTCATTTTTAAATATTTGTATATTGTCAAATATCTTCTATTAATTTATAATTTAATTCTGTGGTATTGGGCCAAATAATTTGTGTGATTTGAATTTTTTCAGATTTATTGAAGCTTCTTATATGGCCCAACATGTGGTTTACATTGGAGAATGTTCCATGAACACATGTGAAGAATGTGCATTTGGCTGTTATTGGGTGTGATGTTCTATACATTAAATAGAGGTCTGCTTAATAGTGCTCTATACATGTTGGGTGGAATGTTCTATACATTAATTAAGGTCTGCTTAATTAATATTGTTCAGCTTTTATATTTCATCATTGATCTTTCTCATTGTTCTATTGCTGAGAGTGGGCTATTAAATATCCAATTATTATTTTGAATTATGATTTTTTATCTGTAATTTTTTCCATCATATATATTGGTATTTTGTTGCTAGGTGCACTTATGTTTATGTTATTATATCTTCTTGATGGATCATCCCTAAAATCATTACAAAATGTTCTTCTTTGTCTTTAAGAAACATTTTTATGTTAAAGTTTGTTTTGCCTAATGTTAGAATAGCAATTATATCTATCTTTGGGTTACTGTTTACATCATATATCTATATCTATTTTTTTTTTTACTTGCAACCTCTTGTTCTTTGCATTTTAGGCTTGTCTTTCGTGTTCAATGCATATTTGGATCATGTTTTTATTCATTTTTAGAATATCTGCTTTTGATTAGAGGCTTACAAAATATTTATTGTTAGTGTAATTACTAATGATACAGGTTTTATGTCTACCAATTTGGTCTTTATTTTCTATATGTTTTTATCTTTTATTACCCATTTTATTCTATTGCTACTTTTCTTTGTGTTATATACACATTTTCCAATGCACCATTTAAATCTCTGATTGATTCATTTACTATACAGATTTTTTCATTCAATTTTTTAGTGGCTTTTCTGGGGATTAAAGTGAACATCTTAAGAGACTCTAATTTAAATTACTATTAACTTAATTCCCAAATTATACAGAAATGTTACCCCAAACTAGATTTATTTTCTCTCTTCTCATTTAGTCTATTTTTATTGTCCTACAAACTATATATATAGTCATACTCGGTTATGCATTCTCTTCTCAGTTAGCGTAATAGTCAGCTAATGACTTCAGGGAGTCTTCCTTAAACGCCTTGAACCAATGAGTCTTCCACCTTTTCTGAGGGGCTCTGTAATGTGTATGGATACATGTCTTCTGTGTTCTTACAACTCTTGCTTAGCTTTACTTTCTACTTATGAAAAGCCTCAAAATCAACCAGAGATCAGACTAGAACTTTCTCAGTTCTTTCTCGAGCATGTGAACAGTCCTGCACCTCCATGTGGTCTTCTAGATTTTCAGGAATATGTCAGAGCTTTGTAAAACCCATATGGAAAACTAACTCCCTCAATTTCCTTTACAGGTCTTTCCCAAGATCTTGTTTGCTCCAATTGCTATTCCACTTAAAGCGGCTACGTTGTTAAACAATTACCACTGACCTTTTCCCTCCCTAAATGCCCTTGAGATAGCGGTTTTCCTACTGAGCAAGTTTTGAGGCAATACAAGTAAGAGCAAGCCCTGCAAATAAGACTTTTCCAGGGAGCTACAAAATAGGCTAAACAGCGACTGTTTTCTTGGGGTGGAGATTTTTGTAGTACCTCAAATTGCCCCAGTCCTTGGCTGTGAGGCTGTTGATTTTTACAATTTCCTGATGAGACGCTGCTGGCTTTTAAGTTTGCTGTGGATTTGTGGAGAGGGCCATAGGCAAGGACAAGTTACAGTGCCACAAATCTTGCCATTCTTACATTGCTGTAAGCCTTTGGTTTATTTCCAGAGTTTGAAAACAATGATTTTCACAAATTTCAGTAGTGTTCTTATTGCTTTTATGAAGAAATGAAATTTTAAAAGTCCTTATCTGCCATTCTGGATGTAAATCTACTCTTGCAGACATGTATTTAAGAGTGTGTGTGTGTGTTTGTGCTTATGCGTGTCGTTTTTTTTTTGAGACAGTGTGTCATTCTGTTGCCTAGGCTGGAGTACAGTGGCATGAACATGGCTCACTGCAGCCTCAACCTCCTGGATTCAAGGAGTCTGGTCCTCCCACCTGTTCCCAAGTAGCTGGGACCACACATGTGTGCCACCACACCTGGCTAATATATATATAATACATATATATATATATTAGCCAGGTGTGGTGGCACATATAGAATATATATAACGTGTGTTATATATATTAACCTGGTGTGGTGGCACACATCTGCTTGAATCCAGGAGGTTGAGGCTGCAGTTTGCCATGTTCATTTTTTGTTATTGTTGTCCTTGTAGAGACAAGGTCTCACCATGTTGCCTAGGCTGGTTTCAAACTCCTGGACTCAAGCAATCATCACTCCTCAGCCTCCCAAACTGCTGGGATTACAGGCATAAGCTACTTCACATGGCCTACTAATATATAATATTTTTAACTTTTGCATTCATTTTCACAAAAGTTTGCACTTTTTTAGTATAATGTCTTTCTCTAGTATTGAGAACAGAGTGACACTGGCTTCTTGATATTTACTGTGAAGTAGTGTTATTCTACTTTCTATCTTTTGTGTAAAATGAGAATTATTTTATCTTCAAAGGCACGATAAAATTTAACAATAAAGCTCTCTGGGACTGTAGTATACATGGAGTTTAAATGATAGATTTAAGTCATTAGTAGGTATAAGACTATTGAGATTTTCTTTCTTTCTATATCAGTTTGGGTAATTTGTGTTTTTTTTTTGGAGACAGAGTTTCGCCCTTGTTACCCAGGCTGGAGTGCAATGGCGTGATCTCGGCTCACCGCAACCTCCGCCTCCTGGGTTCAGGCAATTCTGCCTCAGCCTCCTGAGTAGCTGGGATTACAGGCACGCACCACCATGCCCAGCTAATTTTTTGTATTTTTTAGTAGAGACGGGGTTTCACCATGTTGACCAGGATGGTCTCGATCTCTTGACCTCGTGATCCACCCGCCTCGGCCTCCCAAAGTGCTGGGATTACAGGCATGAGCCACCACGCCCGGCCTGTAATTTGTGTATTTTTAAGAAACTCGTGCATTTCATGTCAGGTGTTACACTTTTGGCATATAGTTTTTATGTAATATTTCTTATCCTTTTGATGTTTGTGCATTCTGTATTGGCACACCGTTTTTCATATCATATTGTTTATTTTGTGCCCTTTTCTCTGATCAGTCTGGCAAGAGGTTTACCAAATTTTCAAGGTTTTAACCAAACCTATTGGTTTCATTGATTTTTCTCTGTATTTTTTACTTTTTCTAACTGACTTCTGCAATTAGAACTTATTTCTGGACTTTGAATTATGTTGCATTGACCTATATGTCTTTCTTCATGCCAATATCACAGAGTCTATAGTAATTTATCTTTATAGTAAGTTTAGAAATTGGGAAATGTAAATTCTTCAATTTCGTTCTGCTTTAAAAATTTTCTTGACTATTTGGGTACTTCATATTTACATGTAAGTTTTAGAATCAACTTGTTAATTTCTGCAAAAATGCCTGCTGGGATTCTGATACAGGTTCACTGTATCTATAGAGGAAGAATTTTCATCTTAATAAACTATATTACAAAGAGTATGAAACTTCATTTAGTTCACTTTATTTAAACAAAATGAGTCATTGTGAGAACGTAAGAGAGGGGACCTATAAAACCTTCTCAGATAAAGTGCTTAAAATTCAGTGGATGGGTTTTATCAATTTTCCTGCCAAGAGAAGGGTTGATAGAAGGGATGAGAGAGTAGAAAAATTTGAATTCCATGTCTAGATGTCAGAAGCAGAGGGTACAGCATAGGAGATAAAGGACACTGAAGTGTAATACTAAGATCCTTCAAGAAAGTATTAAATCCAACACCAGGTGTGATGTGTTGTGGGAAGAAAATTCAATTGATTGTGGATAGTGTGAATTCTCACAGGATCTGGATGCGGCACAGAAAAAGGCAGTTGGGGAACTCAGAAGGCATGGGAAGATGTAAGTACTCTGGTACTTACAGGTTCAGCAAGGATAATTTTTGAACTTTGAGAAAGGTGCATGTCTATATTGAGGATGGGTTTCTATTTTATGGAGCTATAAAATTGTGCTGTGACAGCGTTCTTCAACTTTGAAGCCAAGAAGCCAAGGTTGATGGATTTTATCATGACAGATAAATACTGTCTTGGGATCTGAATAGTAATTTGGAAACTTTGTTGTTATTAACTTGGATTTTGAACAAAGAACATCTTCATATTTTGTGATTCAAATTTAACTTATAAATTCGCTTTATAACTTTCACTTATCTAAATTTAATTACCATTAAACATTTTTATGAGGATTCTTAAATTCACTGTTTATTTTTATTAGTGATATTCATATAATTATATTCATAAAATTCAAAGGCAGCTGATTTCATTTTAAAGAGCATTGCCAAATATAGGATTTTATAATGAAAAAAATCTGTTCTCCTTGGTTTTTAACATAAAAGTAAGTATATAATTCTTCTTCTGTAGCTTTAATTGCAGTTTGATTGGGGCGTAAATGTAATTTAAATGGAAAATGATACTACTAATAAAATAGTTGTGTTTGATACCTTTTGTGTATTATTTTAGTCGCCTCACTATAAGAAGAACAGAAAATAATCAACTTGGATTTTACGTTTTCTCATATTCTTTGCCTCATAGCTATAATTATTTGGAAATCAAAGGCAAATCTTAGGATTAATAGAAAATGCCTGTGGTTATTGACTTGTAGAAAGTAGAGTCAAGCTGGAGTTGATCAAGTGAATAAGCTGTGAGTAAAGGTAAGAGAATGTGTCTCACTGCAGCAGGTTGTGAGGGGCAGAGATGAGCAGTTGCTTGAAGACAGTTTCTAATACAGGCTGGCTTTTGTGTTGGAAATATGCTTAACTTCTAAGTGTCCTACTTTAAAAATCTATAAATCAGTTATCCGTATGATATCTATACAACACTGGTAATAAAAGTGAGTGAGGAATCAAGAGTAGAAGCTCAGACTTTGGGTCACAGAGTAGGACTTCTGGAGGCTGTCCATGGATTTACTTCCGAAGAAATCTGTTCCTTCGCCAGGAGGCATCTGCTGGCTCCAAAGAAGTCACTGGTGTCGGGAACTTCCTGGGTCATGTGGTCCTATGGGCCACAAGCAGTAAACCTACCATGACCCTCTCCCCAAAGGAACTCCCAGACTTCAGTATTCCTGTTTACCTGGGCTCTGCTGCATTCCAGGTTGCCTTCATCCTGTCAATTAATGTTGTTAACTAAGTCCCTTATGTTTAAGACTAAGCTCCCAAGAAATGTTGTAGAGGAATGAGATAAGCTGTTGAAACCAAATGAATGTAATAGATCAGATGGGAGCTACAGAACTAAAGAAATATGGATAGCAAGAGTCTGGGACGTGTTAAGTTAGAGCAAGTTAAGGGAACAGTCGAGTGGCAGAGATTTATTACCACCTTCCCTTAGTCTTTCCAACAGAGGTTACTAAGAAATTGCATTGACTAAAGAAGTTTACTAGGGGAAGTTAGGGATAAAAATAAACAGACTCTGCTAACATCTCTAAGTAGGGTATTTAAGATCCATAATACTCATACATAACCTAGATTGAGTTTAAGATTTTGACCTGTCAAGATTTATTTGGCAAACTGGTAGAGCAGGAAAGCCAGAGGCTTATTTGCAAGAGACCATTGAGCTTCCAAAGGAAATAACTGTTTTCGCTGCTAGAATTCAGAGACACAAGAAGTGTAACGTTGTTGGAATGTGTTGTCTGTAGAGTTCTGAGGAGAAAATTAAGAAATGCATTAGCTTAAGGAATGCAGGAGCCATGGTTAGCTTTTTGTAGGTTTGTATCAAAGACTTAGTAGACAAAGGGAAGGAGAAATTATGAGTATAGCTAAGTGTCAACCATTCATGTCTGTCATGACCCAGTATCCACCAGAACCATGCATTAATCTAACAAGCATCTTAATCAAGAAACAGCAGATTCGCTTCCATGTTGCTTTTCTTCAAGATCTGGCTCTTGTTCTGGTACAAATGCACTATAACAAATACTAGGCACACATTATTTTATTTAATCCTCTCTTCAGATTTGGAAGGTAAGTAGCATCCTTATTTTAGAAAGGAGAAAATGGAGACTGAGAGCTCACGTTACTTTTCAACATTTAAACAGTAAGTACTGCATCTGGGTTTGATTCTGAATTCCACCCTCCGTTGTCTAAGTGATTCTGCCTGCCCTCAAAGATTCTTCCTATAGAGACTTAAAAGTTCGAGTCTCATGAACAACAACAACACCTTTCTCTGCTGTCAGTGTAATATTTCATTAAGCAAAATAGTTGGATATTTTAGGGCAAAAAATTAGTTAGGTCAAAGCTGGGAAATAAGAACCAGGGAACCAGGTAGGCCTGTTGTAGACACATGAGAAGTAATGAAAATTTGACTCAGAAACCACTACACTTTAAGAAAATGTATAGGTTTGACCATCTGTTTCTGGGAGCTGGTCAAGCCTCACTCTATATTGATAAAAGCACTCATCACTCTCCTTTCGCTTTTTCCTACTCACGTCAGTACATTAAACTCCTGGTGAAAACAACAGAACAAAACTATACATTTTATTTTTTACCTGTTCTAAGAAAGGAGCATACCCAAAAGATTTAGTTTAAAGCAAATGTTCCCCAAAACTTTAATCCTCTATATGACTAAGATACCATTAGTATTCAAATTTTAATTTAAAAATCATTTATGCCTCTTATTTATTTACAAACTTTATCTCCCCCTCTTTTTTTTTTTTTTTTTTTTTTGTAAAGCAGATCAACTCTAACACACAATCATTAAGAAACAACATTTTCTATTGCTCTGTGCTGAATTTGTGTTATCATGTGGGTAGCTAGCCTCCTATAAGTGGACCACGACATTCTATATACTTTTTCCAAATTCTAAACATGTATTTTTAATTAACATGTCATATTGTTACTTTGAGTTGAATGTATCTTTGGCATCTTTATTATAGCTTTAGGGATGTATCTAGAGCACATTTCCTAGACAAGTTCTCTAAATCTCCTTGGAGAAGAATATAATAATCATTTAAGAAATATGTTAGAGAAACTGTCACCATTCGAATGCTTTACATAATAACAATCCTTTTTTATTTTGGTGTTACATTTCTCAGTTTTCTTGTGCTTCCCCATACACAGGGAAATGTCCACTTCAGTAGACTCTGTTATTGAAAAGTTCTCTATCAAAATTTGAACAAACAAAAGAGGAAACAATCCAGGATTTTTTCCTTTGTATAACCATCTATGGACCAAAGGATATAAGAACATTGCTATAAATACTAAAAGGATGTAATTCCGGTTCTAATGTACACTACTGTTCAAAGGAGAATACAGAAACAATACAGAGAAAAAGGTACAGTTATGGCCTCAGATAAAGCGTTATTGTCTCCTTTGTCTCTAGATAAGTATTAGCAATTTTGACTTCCAGGGAGGAAAAAACAGTGGATTTTTTTCCAGTTGCTGCTTATTTCTTCTTCTCCTTTTTCTACATAGAACACATTATTATTGTTATTAATGGAACAAGCTTGGGCTCTGTCACCCAGGCTGGAGTGCAGTGGCACAATCTCTGGTCACTGCAACCTCCACCTCCCAGGCTCAAGCCATCCTCCTGCCTCAGCCTTCCAGGTAGCTAGGACTGAAAGGCACATGCCACCACACCCAGCTATTTTTCTATATACATTTTTTCTGGGTAGAGATGGAGTTTCACCATGTTGCCCAGGCTGATCTTGAACTCTGCTCAAGGGATCCCCCTACCTCAGCATCCCAAAGTGCCACTGTGCCTAATCAACATTTTTAAATTTACATGTATTTGCAAGACAATAGCTCCTATTATAAATACAATTACTTGTAAGTTTACTGCCATTCCCCGTTGTAAACTTTTTCTTTCAACCCTTTGCATAATAACCCCTCAGCCTCTTTCAGTCACTTTCCTTCCTTTGAAAGGATAATGTGGATAACGGGAATCAAATTGTCCTAATGTAGTTCATCCCATCAAAATAAATGTCCTTTCTCGTTTGAAGAACTAGAAAGGATTGTTTTCCTCTTATTTTCTATATGAAGATTTTAATCAGTAATCATAGAAATAAACAGAGTATCTCTGAGGGACAAGGCATTGAGAGTTCTGAAACTAGCTTTCTCCATGACATTGTCAACAGAAGTTCTGTGTAATAAAGAATTTAACCTTGCCCAAAAGAGAGGTCTGGCCCTTTCCTTTGAATTCTGGTAGGTAAACTCTAAGCCCTTGAAATGTCATGTCTGGTAAGACTGTTTGTTTGCTCTGGTACCTTGGGTCCCCAGATAGTCTTAGGATGGAGGCTGGCCGCAAAAGAGACCAACAATGTGAATTAGGGTGGGAACTTTTGGTCACATGGTATAATTAGGCCTCCAGAGACAAGGGAGACTGAGATCAGTCATATGGGCAATTAATCAGTCATGCCAAACACACGATAGAGCTCTGGTAAAAGCTCTGAATGCTGAGACTTGAGTGAGCTTCCCTGGTGGACAATAGCATGTCCGTATTTTTGCACTTTCATACCAGGCACGTAATATATCCATGACTCCATGAATAGAGAATAATAGGATCTCTGTCTTTGGTAACTTTTCTGGACTCTGCCCTATGTACTTCTTTTTGAGAATTTTAATCTACATCTTCTCACGGAAATAAATGGTGATTTCTATGAGTCCTTTTAGCAAATTATAGAACCTAAAGGTGGTCTCAGGGACCCTACAATTTATAATTGGTGCCAAAGTTAGGGTGACCTTGTGTAGGGATTGCTCCTACTAAATGCATAATTGACTAACAGGACTGCACCTTTATTTTCCTATGCTACCATATGTGGGATAGACCATTCTTCAATTGATTCAAGTACAAAAAAGTAAAATGAGGGAATAAAAGTTTTGGCATCTTTCTGTATGTGTTATGTGGATTTGCATGTGTCAGTTTCTGTGTGCTGACTACATGCTTGCTCACAATATGTTGACTTCAGAAACTCAAAGGGGTGTGACACTTTTATAGATGAGACTAAAATATTTTAATGTAGTGGCATTACGGACTTTCACAAATAGTAGGGTGCAGAATTGGGAATTGTAATGATTCATACATCACAGGATATTGCTATTCTAGAATCTGAATTGTCAAGAAAGAGCTGACACAGCAGATGTCACCTACGCTCACAAGTGTGGAGCTAGTGGGTATTCATATCATCTCCAAAAGATTATTTCATTAGTTACAGGTCTAAGGAAACCCTTCATTCCTAAGGGACTAAGGAGTTGTGTACAGATTCTTAAATGTCCTCTATTGTTGCTGAGGTTTTAAATAAGCATTATAAAGAAAATACGATATACACAAAACAAAAAAAAGGATCTCTGGGCTGAAAGTACAAGCTCAATTTTAGTCCCAGATTCGCCTTTAATTAGCTGCGAAGTCTTAGGAATGTTGTTTTAACTTTGCTTGGCCTTAATTTCCATATTTTTAAAAAGGCAATTGAACTAGATTTTGTTTTAGGCCACATGTGGCTTTAAATGAGGTGATGTGCAAGTAGTTTTGAAAACTTCACTTTCAAACTCAGCTCAGATTTGCAAACTTGAGTAGCCACAGGCACCAACCCTGGTATTCTCTCTGTACCTGCTAAGCTAAGAATTGAAAGTAAACTGTTTATCACCTTCCAGAAACAGGTGTAGTTTGGCATCTCTCTCCAAGAAGTTTAAGTTTTTGCATCTCAAACACTTCTACTCAAATGTGTTTTCACATGGCTGCTCTTTTATCATGTGGGGAAGGTGTTTTTAATTAACATACTTTTATTTTACATTTTGGATTATTTTATAAAATTTCATGTCAACAGTAGTTTATTAAAATTGAATATTTTAATAATTTTTATAAAGTATCTACTATTAAATGCAATATATTTTTGCAATACTGTGTACTTTTACAATTCCACCTGTCCCCTAGAATTTCTAAAGCGTCATGTCATCTCATAATCTATCAGACTGCTAATATGTGTTCTTTTAGTGTGGATGGAAAATGCGGGAGAGTAACTGGGGTCAAGGGGAAGGTGGAGTGAAAGGAGGGAAAAAAAGGAAAAAATAACTCCAACCTAAAAAAAGGCCATGATGGTATGATTCCATTGACACAAAACATTATACACACACACATATATTCATAACTAGAAAACACGAACCATTATTTATATGTATAGATAGGCTTGATAGCTATTTACTGACATATGGAAACAGCTCTCAAAAATGAAACATAAAAAGGCAAATTACAAATGAATGTATATGACATGAATCATTCTGGTAACAAACACCCATGTGGATATATATTTTTGGATTTTTATTTGAATAAGCAGGAAAAAGTTGCAAATACCAGGCTGCTAATATGCTTTACCCAAGGTGAATGGAGTTTGGTAGGCGAACTTAGATGAGACAATAATCTCTTGTTCTACTTACCTCTGAAGTTTTTTAATTCAACTTAATGCATGTGTTCCTTTTAGAATTTGAAAAATATTAAACAAAATGTAAAACTGTAAAATGGTAATGTGTTCATTCTCACATTGCTGTAAAGAATACCTAAGATCGGGTAATTTATAAAGAAAAGATGTTTAACTGGCTCACAGTTCTGTAAGCCATACAGAAAACATAGTAGTTTCTGCTTCTAAGGAGCCCTCAGGAAGCTCCCAATCATGGTGGAAAAACAAGGGGGAGTGAAGCATCTCACAAGGCAGGAGCAGGATGAGGAAAGAGAGAGAGGAGGTGCTACATATTTTTAAAGCATCAGATTTTGTGAGAACTCACTGTCGTGAGAACAGCACCAAGGGGATGGTGCTAAACCACTCATGAGGAATCTGCCCCCATAATCCAATCAGCTCCCACCAGGCCACTTTTAGCACTGAGTATTGCAATTCAGTGTGAGATTTGGTGGAGACACAGATTCAAACCATATCAAGTAAGCAATATTTGTTAATTTCTTGTTTAACGTGTGAGTGACTATGCATTCATGAATCCTGACCACTGTGTCTTGGGGCATATTTAGCTTAACACTCAACTGATATAACACATCTTTATTTCATAAAATTTTGAAAATAATTTTCTTAAGCATCTAAATGTGGATACAATGTAATTACTTTATTAAACTACTAAAACTACAAGGATTACTTGTTTGTTATTAATCTCATATATTTAAAACATTTTTAAGCAACAGGCAAAACATAAATACCTGATTACCAAATATTAACATACTTGTAATCTCTTCAAAGTCCCTAGCACCATTTGTTTAATATTATCATCATTATGTCTATACTTGGTCTTTACATTGTTCTAGAGTGATGGTCATACTTATTTTGGTGTTATTTTCTGGCTTCAGGGCAGAAATACTATTTTAATACATTTCATTTATTTCAATGATCTTTTTAGACCAAAAAGGAAAATGAATACTGTCTCAGGCCCAGCCAAAGAACAACATCCAGATTATTAATAGATTCTTTGTTGACTCCCAAGACCTGGCTGCCTCTTTAAGGGTGAATCGAATTTTCACTTCCCTTCAGATTTGGCTTTCTTGTTCATAGTTATATTGGTAAAACTTCTTTATTTTTAGTTGAGAATTATTACATCTGTTTTTGTAATTCCATGTCTCCCTTTTAAGGTGTATATTGTATATGTAGGGCTTGATTGTCCAGCATTAAGAATCTTACAGAGTTGTAATTGTATAATATTGATCTGCACTCGTAGCATTATTAAAATAGAATGCATATTCAGTGTCTTGTTACAGTTAATGATTATCCACAGAACTGATATTTTAGAAGATGAGGAATTGATTCTGAGAAGTTAACCCATCTCTAAAATATTTGTCAAATTCACAACCTCAGAATACAATATTGAGCCCTCTTCCTATCTAGCTGTCATGAGAGAACACTGGTGATGATCAGTGCTCCTATTTTTGCAGGACCCTTTGCCTCACACAATCGTGTTCACTGTTTTCTACTTACATGCAGAAAAAACTGTATACAACCCATACTTTATAAAAGACATACCCTTAGTGAAAACAGCAAAATGCCTAGGGGTGTTAACATTGACTAATGTTGTTAACTAACTGTTAACCAGTTACTATTGACTAATAATGTATATTAGCATTGACTGCATATCAAAATGACTTTTGTAGATCATTAAAGAAAAAAACAATTTAATATAAAAATGGGCAAAGAATGTAAGCAAACAATCCACAAAACAAAGTCACATATTACCAATATTTACATAGAAAAACTGCCCAACCTTTACAGAAACCACAGAAACACAAAACAACTAAATATTAATCCCATTCGGATTGACAAATCTGAAAAAGTCTGATTCCAAGTGGAAATAGGGAAGTCTCCTGTGCTATGCAGATGGGGAAGGGATGACAGGAGCTGATATAACTGGTAGAACAGCTTTGAAGAACAATTTGGTATTATGGAGTAGAGCTGAATATACAAACACCCCCCAGCAACTTTACTTCTCAGTATATGCAGCAGGCTAGCATTTTTCACATTTTGATCATATGTGCATAGACATATGTATACAAACAGATACAAAAGTTTCAAGAAATACTTCTTTAACTTGCAATGCACAGGTATTTCTTGTTTATTCTATTGTTATAATGTCATGTCATGTATCATATATCAATTATCATAGACATTTCAAATGTTTACAATCCACTAAATTGATTTTGCATGTCCTAATGAATCAAAACTTTTGTCTGTAGAACACTATGAAACTCCTGTTCACATATACACACTGATATATAAAACGATGCTCTTTATAGTATTATTTATAATGAAAATCAAAGACAAACAAGAGTATCAATAGGATAATGGGAAAAATGGTGGTATATTGTGCAATAGACAATTAAATAGCTAGAAGTATAAACTAATTCTACATGCATGAATATGGTTAATACTAGAACGATAATTTTTCTTTAAAAAGTGAGTTTTAATATAAAATCTATATAATTAAGGTACAAATAGAACATACAACTTCAGAATAGTTATATATGGGAGGAAACCATACACTAATTTTGTGACAATGGTTATACCTGGGAAAATAAATCATTAAAATGAAAATGATTAAATGTCAATATTTAAAAAATCTTGGTGCTACGTACACAGATTCTGTTAACTTTTTACTATTTAATGCATATGAAATATTTAATTAATAAATGATTAGATGGGAAAATGCTACAGTCCTTAATGTGACTCTCTCTATTTGGGTCAATTGTGATTATTCTTTTTGGAAAACCAAGTGCTTATGCTTCTTGTTGTAATAAAAATAAACTGAATCATGACAAGGACTTAATTCTTCATGATGGAGGCAGAAAGAAGCCTTGACTTTATTAGCATCTTTGATTCTTACTAAAACAAGCTGAGCACCAGAGCTATGATGTAATTGCTCAATGGTTCTCTTGAAGAAAAAAGACGAAAGAAGGAACTGGATGCTCCTTAAACAGGTCCCCAGCATATCATAGAAATATTTATCACATCCCAAATAAGATTCAACATCTGTTTTTCAAGTTAAGGGTAGTTTATGCAGCTGGATGTGGAAACCTTTCTCCCTCTGAATGGTCATAGATGGGGCAGTATGACTCATAGGAACTGCTTTTAAAACTCAAGCTACAAGTAAGTCCACACACAATCATTTCCCAATTAGTTGCTGCCTGATCTATTAACAGGAATGCCCACTTAAGGATTCTGTCTCCTGAGTGTCAAGACACACAAATAAAATAACTGGAGTCCAGTTCTTTGATCCCTACTTTCTTGAAGACCAATCTGAAGAGAAGACTGAGGTCTGAGAGAAAGTGCTGGTATACTGCTACAATAACAAACCTCCTCTCAGGTTCAGAACTGCACAGACCCTATTGCTCTTTGCAGAAGACTGATCTGCATTTCTCAACATTAAAAATGAGAAGGCAGCATTCGCCAAGCCTGAACTCCCAACTGTGCTTTTCAACATCAGTTCCCGTGTAAGGCCTCCTAAGGACCAAGCTGGACCAGAAACAATGGTTAAGGAATGGTTTTGGGAAGGATGATGTCACATACCCAAAATCGCTATCCTTCCTTTTTCAAGGATCTGTGGGTCTTAGACAACTTTTTCTGAAGAAATTGCTCTATCTTGCTCTATGCCATCCTTTTGAGAAAATGGTGTGTCAGCTATTTCAAGAGATCCACACAAGTCTTTTCAGAGGTGCTGTTCTCAGTGATTCCAAGGTAATTTTCAGACTCTCATCTCACTACAAAAAAAAAAGGTGAAATGTGTGTGTGGGGTTTACCTATACACATGGACACCCAGCCACAGATGAACAGTAAACAGTACTATGAAAGAATGCCTGGACTCTGTGCCTGCGTGTTTACCACTTGGCTGCCTGAATCTCCGCTGAAATTTTCTTCACTAATTTCTTTGATTGGATTCTACCCTCTTCATGAACGACTTACCATTGTCCCACACTGCTACTTGGACACCTCCTAATGTCCGTAATCCTCCTCTCCAATTCTCTACTTCACTGCAGGGATTTCTTTCCATATTCTTTGTCTTCCCACCACCAGCAGAGCAACTGTATTTAAGGCAATGCTGAAGAGTTGGCTGTATAGTTCTACATTTTATTATTCAAGGCAAGACTTTGTCTTGATAAAGTAGTCTTATTTTTAAATTTTAAAAGAAATTAAAGAAGAGATTTGACACACATTTATACATTAAATAATTAATGATACAAGATGTTCTTATAAATGTTTAAGATTGTCTTTGATCCCAGAATTTAAATGGCATCTTTTTGTATTTTAAAATTATTTGATCTGCCTCCCACATAACTGTTTCTTAGAAAGTATTTGTTCAGCCTCAGAAATGCTGGTTTAGATGAATTTTTCAAAAGAATGGGTAATTTTCTTTAGGAACTTCAAACCGCTAGGGATTATATTTCCTTTTATGTATTCTATTGAATAATTTGATTCCCATAAAAACATATCTTCATTGTGTCTTTTTAATCATTTGTTGCAATTGAACTAGCTCTTTGGTTTAAAATTCTTTTGTTCTCTACATATCAATAATGCAAGTGGAAAGTCAGCTACCGACAATCTCCCATGGAAAATAATCTAACAAAACAAAACAAAACAGAAAACAGGATGGTGAAGCATAAAATTAATGAGTATAGACCGACCCTGACAAGAAAATGTTTCATTTTATGTTTCCTTTTTTGGGTTGTAAACACAATGACTAAGTATGCCAAGCAGGTTGCAATGTTAATAACATTTATAGGTGCATGATTTGCAACAAACACCTGATTATGGTTGACTTCATTTAAAATTAAGTCCTTTACAGAGGGCATTTAATATTTGGTGTTTGCTGCTTGGTATGCATTCCATTTGTCACAACCTGTTGCCTCAGAGGATGAAGGAAGCACATTCTAATTAACCCAGGGTGAGCTGCAGTAGTACACAACTGTTTTGTGTTGTGTTCCATCTTTTCCTTTTTTTCCTTTTAGTAACTGTAATAAAAAGCATATAACCAGGATTTTAAAAGCACAGACAGGGTTCCTCTGTGTGAAAGCTCTGTCAGCAGCACAACAAAAGCCTGTTACTGTAACTTATTGTCTTCATACAGTTTGTGTCATTGATGTTGCCTTGAATTATAACTATCAGGACAAGTGGTGGATAGGCTGTCACATTTAAGGAATTATATATATATGGTTTCTATGTCTCTGATGTGATGCCACAGAAACATACATACGTATTTCACTGATTATTGATGTGAGTACACGAAGCAACTTTAAAAAATGTATTTGAAGGAAGATGGGCATTCTCATATTCAACAAGAAAAAAAGGAAATATTGTTAAGCTACTGTAGCAGGAATTTAAGATAGAACAAATGAATGGCCTCTCTAAATGAGGTTTGCTAACATTTCTGAGTTTTGTGTGAGAAGTAGATAGGTTAAATGAGTGAATGGTGTGAAGGGTCCAGTGTGGTGTCTAACTCATTAGATCACTTCTTTACAGGGCTTTGTGTAGTTTAATGCAATCAGGGATCTGGACATTTGTCAGAATGAAGGAAATAGTCCTACATCCCAAACGTGGCTGCCATTCAGTTTGGATATATCAAATTCACTTAGAAAGCTTTTTCAAACTAAACAAGCCATCTTCCCTTCTTTCCTCTATACTCTGAAGATTCTAATATGCTCTCTCTCAGGTAAAACTAAATGAAAAATATACTTTGTGACACTCTCCAGAAACCCTACCCTCAATTTTTTATGACTTTTTTGTTTTTTGTATTCTTTTCTTCTGTGTTACCCACGATTCTTATAACCCAGTTTGGACTAAGTTATTTAATGCCATGGTTGCTTTTCTATAAAATGAGTGAATGTTACACATCCATCATCTTTATTCTTCTCACAAAAAGCCTTGTATAATGAAGACCATATACATCTGTCTCTTCTTTTTGGAGGGAGAGAGAGCAGGAAACTACATTCAAAACCACTTTGAATAACCCATGTTTTCATTTTATTGACATTTCCCTGAAATATTTAAACAGTTCACATTCTGATTCAGTCACCTTAATAAATGAATATATAGTTATGAGGGAAAGTTCTAGAACAATGAAATGGAATGGTTAGGTTATTTGCATATTATAAATGAAAAGGGGATAAGTGGGAGTTGAAAATGAACACTCATGGACACAGAAAGGGCAACATCACACACTAGGGTCTGTCAAGGGTTCGAGGCAAAGGGAGGGAGAGCATTAGGACAAATATCTAATGCATGCAGGGATTAAAGCCTAGATGACGGGTTTATAGCAGCAGCAAACACCATGGCACATGTACGTCTATGTAACCTACACGTTCTGCACATATATCCCAGAACTTAATAAAAATAAATGAAAACCAAAAGGGGGATTTAGTGGTAAATCCAAGATTGATTTATGGAAAAATATTAAATACGAGATTATAGGACTGGTAGTTTAATACTGCATTTATTTACTTCCTGTCTTTCTCTATAAAATTACTACATGAATGGTAACTATTTATGTAAACCATGAGCCTAATATATTCATCTTTGAGTGAAGGGGCTAAATAAAATAAACATGTGCTTTTCATCTGAAAATCTGGATGTTGTTATACCCTTATCAGTATGATTTGATTGTTAAGAATAATATTTTCTATCTTACCTCATTGTTTCCCATTGCATTATGTGTCTATGTTCTTTTTATTCTCATCAAGTCTAACTAATCCTGTATCCTAAGATAGCCATTAAGAAACAGACATGGGAGAATGGTGGCTGCACAAATGGAAGGATGTTCTCTGTAATTCGCTTTTCTCTGGATCCAAACATCAGGTCTGTTTCTTTCTTAAACTCTTAACTAAATTGCCTCAATATCTCTGCTCTCATGAGTTCCATGCATACCCTAATAAAGTTTCTGCTATGCTAAATATATATATATATATATATATGTATTACAGTTTTTTACATGATAAAATATCTATCTAGAACACAAAGCAATTCTAGAAAATAAGTAGTTTTTCCCTCATCTTAACCTTCATGTTAATTTGTGATTTTTAAGTATTATTTTTATTATTTTTATATC
Source organism: Aotus nancymaae (assembly GCF_030222135.1). NCBI lineage: Eukaryota > Metazoa > Chordata > Mammalia > Primates > Aotidae > Aotus > Aotus nancymaae. The sequence continues at coordinate 45,824,747 of NW_026988442.1, read as the reverse complement.
TTCTCTGGCTAATTTTTGTTCTAAAAAAGACGAAAGTTTTTTCTCCTAGATTTTAAAAAAGGTAGTCATGAATTTAAAAGTTTTCTGACTGGTGCAATTTTATTATATTTCTAAGAAATATGTAGGAGATTATGAAAAAGTCAAAAACAGTTGTCAGCTTTATGCACCTGTTTGCCTGCCAGTTTATCAATAACCTACTTATACCAGGTTTGCTAAGCAATGGAAATATGGTTGCCTTCTTTTTAAAAATCTATTAATAATATATGGTAAATGTCTATTTAGCATATATTTAATCCATTTCAATTTTAAAGTCTCTGTGTCAACATTGAACTGTGTGTTTTTAACTATACAAAAATAATGCCCAGTGTCTAGACATGGTTTCTTAGGAAATAAAAGATGCATTCTGTCATTTAAGAAAATACTAAATAATCAATGTATTTTTAAGTTTTCCATGTAGTTTGAACTATTAGCATTAAATAGCTCAGTAGGATATGGATCTATTGGCATTCAGAAAGCTGAGCTGCCTTTTGATTGTACTTTTCTGATTGTTTCTTATTGATTATGACAAACCTACCATGGTTGAAATTGTTAGATAAACACTTTTCTTCAACAGAAACAGAAAATCTTGAATTTATTCTTCCACTATACCAAGTCAAAAATATGTGTTTATGGTAGATAGGCACAAAACAAAGATCTATATAAACTTTGACAGCCTGCATGGACTGTGTAGATGATTTATATTATTGGATTATGAAGTGTGGAAGGAAATGACAACAGAGATGAATTTCTCCATGTGGCTAGGGTTTAGAAAGCCCAGATTGGTATCCCTATTGGTTAGCTCCTGTATTCTCAGGATCAGAGTATTTTGTTTCAAATCTTGACTCTGTTTCTTACTGGCAGTCTGATATTGGTCAGCTTCTTTAGAAAGTTGTGCGTCAGCTCCATCACTGGTACAAGAGGAATAAGAACAGCACAACGCTCTGCAAGGATGAAGCACTGTTTTGGTGAAAGTTACACGAGCCTGTACATCCAAAGGCTTAGAACTTTGTCAGGATCAATACACGTTAGCTATTTTTATTACCGAATATTTGCTTTTTTTCTTTCAATTTACTTCTTAGTAAGAAAATTAATTTGTTATCAATCCAAGATTAAAACTGAACAACAAAATCAAGAAACTCTTCAAAATTTTTTGCCGTGCTGAAGATTTGTAGCTCAGTAGAGTCTGAAGTAAGTTCACTACCTGGTAGGACATGATTCTGCTTTTTTTCTTTTCTTTTTTAGTGTAAAGAGATCCTATTGTAACATGGGCTTGGGGTAATTTGTTGAAACATTACTGTCACTTTAAAAGGTGAAGTTTGCAAGTTATTCCTCTAGCCCTGAAAGCACCCAAAATGAACCTTGGGGTGTCAAAATGTTACTGAATTCCTTCAGTGCTGTTTTACCAACCATAAATCTCTGCAGCGGCCACCACCTCTGCCCAGGGATTCACTTTGGCCCACTGGCTTGCCCGCTCAGCACAGCAGGCTGCTCTCAGGTCACACCCCAGAGGATCCTGTGCTCTCTGCGGCTCTGCACTCAGCCCACAGATGGACGGGCTGTGCCATGAGTAGTTTTCACACTGAGCACCAGCATCTAGATGAGGGGAACATGGTGGCACCCAAAAACTCGGAGATGCCAACAATCACGGAGCCCCAAGGGGTGTTACAGCTCTTGCTAGGGAAGTCCTGTGTCTGAGCCCCCAAGAAAAGTCACAGCTCTTCATCCCCGTAGCGGCAGCTCTCTTTCTCCTGCAGTCGGGTGATTGGGAGCATGTATTCCCGCTGCCTGCAGCTTGGCAAGTTTCAGATTCTGGTCTCACAACCAATAGAGAGAAGGTGCACAGACACCAGAGAGTGAGTAAGGCAGAGAAGAACCTTGTTGAGTGACAGAAGGAAAGCTCTCAAGTGCAAGAGGGGACCCTGAAAGTGGGCTGCGTCCACGGTTGTGATGGGGTTACAATGGGGGGATGCATGCTGATTGGTCCATGGCTGGTCTTGGAAAAAACACCATTGGAGTGGTTAAAAGGCATTATCCAAAAGGAGCCAATGAGAGAGAGAGGATAAGACAGGGATAGAAGTTATCACTCCGGGCGCGGATTCTTTATCTGCAGCCAGCGCTCAGTTTTCACACTTTAAAACTGTCTTTGGCTTGAAGGTCGGATTTCACCAGGGACCTGTCCCTGTCTGCCTAGGAATCTGTCTGTCTCCTGCTGCTATCAATAATGATTTGCATACTGAAGTCTGTATTTAATTCAGCCTGGGTTTTACATTTTATAAAAAGATACTTCATCATCTGTTTTAAATGATCGTTGTTAAGAAGAAACAGAAGCCATTATCAGTCCTCCTGTGTAAAATAGTGAAAATAGCACAGTTATTTAGCCTTCTACCATGTAACTAATTTTTCCTGGTATCATTTGAGGCAGTTGATTTCATTACTTTTTGTTAGATAATACACTTTTTTAAATTATATATTCTCTCTGCAGTTATTGTGTATGACATTTATTTTGTTTTGGAACTATGCATATAACAACTATTTAGACTTAAGTCTATTTTGTAATACAGTTTGCCATTTTAATTCCTAATACAGAACCTTTTATATTGTAAATTTTGCTTTTTTAATATGGGGCAAATTGTTAGAATCATTTTGTTTATGAAGAAGATATTGCATTTTTAAAAAATATATACAGTACATTTAAAAAACACAGAATAGTACAACAAAGATGATAAATTTAGCATGATCACCCTATCACAAGATAATGGCTTCATGGTTTCATGTCGATTGTTTAAAAATCTGCCTTTTCCCCACACTCTCCTTCTCTTTTTGTATATTTCTCTCTGTCTCAATCTCTCTCTATATAATGTGTATATCAAGGCACATATTTTACCCATTTTTCATGTATATACACAGACTATATGAACACGCTCACATATTTTACATAAATTACATAAATATACTAGTCCATAATGTGCTTTTTGAATTCAACCATATAGCATGGAAATACTTCTGAGTCAATATAAACCTCTCATCTTTTCAAGTGTTTTAATGGTATTTCATTGTATGTCTGTGCTACTTTATTTGTTCTCTATTGGTAAATATTAATGATACTACAATAGCTTACATTTATGAAATTCTTATTACGTATTCGGCACTTTGCTTACCATTGAAAATGAAGTATTTTAATTAATTCTCACAACAACATTTCATTCTGTTTTTCACAGGAGAAAACTGAAGGACAGAGAGGTCAAGAGACTTGCATGTGTTTTACTTGATAATAAGTAGCAGAGTTACATTTGGGTAAGCAATCAAAACCCCTAGGGCACATCCTTAACTGCTGTGTGCGTGTTCCTTAAACTATGACTTTCAGGCAGACATCAAATTAATCTGGGAACTTGCTTAAAGATAAATGCATGGGCTCCATTTGGCATCTACTGTATCTAAGAATAAAATCTAGATTATCTGAATTTATAATAAAAACTCCTGAGGTGATTTATTTGATTTTTAAATGAACCTATCTTGCTTCCTGTTTTCTTAATATTTATGTTTTTCATTGTAATTGACATGATGCTGAACATCTTTGTTCATAGTCTTTTCTTACCTTCATAGCCTCCTAAGTAAATGATGTCAATTAATACATACATTTAACCTGAATATTGCCATACCATTCCCCAGACGGGTTGAGCCTATTTCCATTCTCTCCTCCAATAATACACCAGTTTTTCTATATTATTGTAGCATTGTGCATCAGCTACACACACGGATTCTAGGGCCAGAAGATATTATTTCAAAACTGAGTTCTGTGAGTTACGACCCATGAGACTTTAATCTGTCTAGCCTTCTCCTGCCTTGGTTACGTCATGTGTAAAATAGAGACCATGATTGTATCCATTTATGTGGTTACCCTGAAGATTAAATGAGTCAATATTTGTAACATACTTAACACAGTGCCTGGCAAAATGAGCACTTCTATAAGTTCTGATAGTGATAATGACAGGAGACAAACCATTTCCTAGGCAGACAGGGATGGGTCCCCAGTGAAACTTGACCTTCACACCAAGGACAGTCTGAAGCCTGAAAACAGACTACCCTTTATGGATAGAATCCACGACCTAAGTGAAAACTTTTATCCCTGTCTTACCTGCTCGCTCTCAGTTGGTTCCTTCTGAAAGATACCTTTTAAACAATTTAATGGTGCTTTTTCCAAGATTACCAATGGACTAATCAGCATGCATTCCCTATTTCTAACCCCATAGCAACCCTGGATTCAGCCTCACAGAGGGTGACCTGGTTTCAGGTCCCCTCTCACTACAGAGAGCTTTCTTTCTGTTTCGCAGTAAAATTCTACTCTGCCTTACTCACTCTCCAATGTCCGTGTAATTTATTCCTCTTGGTCAAGAGACAAGAACCAGGAACTTGTGAACTGTGAGAATGAAAGAGCTGTAACTCACTCCCCCTCACCAAGCTGCGGGTGGCAGGAATAAAAAAGCTGTAACACTCTCTTTCTCTCACCAAACTATGGGAGTGAAGAAGCCACTGGGTGCCACTCCTTTCCACTTGCCAAGCTATAGGAGCAAAAAAGATGCAACAATAGCTTAATATTATTTATTCAACATATACTTAAGTATGCTACTTATGTAACAGGAACAGTTCTAGACATTAAATATAAACATTTGGCAATTTATTAGGCAAAAATAATGCTGTTATTGTTTTTAATTTGTATGTCTAATGACCTATTTGACCTATAAATTCAATTATTTCCCAACTTGAGAATTTTTCTCATATCAAAGATTTTATTATTTTGTCCAGTTGTTTTACTGTTTATTTCTCAGGATGGCCAATGATTTCTATGTTGAACTTCTTAGTTGTTACTAAAATATATACCTTCATTTCTCCGATCATTGTTTCTACCTTGTTATTCTCCTCTACCGAATGAGAAAGTCCTGAGTTTGTTCTCCACATTACTGACTAATATTTTTTACTGTGTGAAATTTACTTTTAAATAATAGTGTTCCTTAAATATTGTAATTACATCTTTATTTTAACACTTTCTTATTATCTGTCAGTGGCTTGCCTCTCAGACAATAACATTTTCAATTTATCTATCACCTCCTCTATATTTTCTGAACTTTTTCCACCACTAGTTAATTTTCAAAATGGTGCAAATAACTACACAGTAAAGAAAAGCCAATCTTTTCAATAAATGGTGATGAAAAAAACAGATAGACACATGCAAAAGAATGAAACTAGACTCCTGTCTCTTACAATATACAAAAATTCAACTTAAAATGAGTTCACTTTCACTTGGTGATTTAAGACTTAAATGTACAACCCAAAACTGTGAAACTACTGGAATAAAATACAGGGAAAATGTTTCATGACATCGGTATGGGCAAGGTGTTTTTGCATAAGAACTCAAAAGCATAGGCATGAAAGTGAAAAATACACAAATGGGATGGCATCAAACTGAAAACTTCTGCGCAACAACGGGCACAATCGACAGAGTGAGGAGACAACCTACAGAATGAGAGAAAATATTTGCAAACTATGCATCTGACAAATGGCTCATAACCAGAAAATAGAAGGAACTCAAACAACTCAATACCAACAAAAAAAATCCGATTAAAATTGGCAAAGCAAAGGCCTAAATAGGCATTTCTCAAAAGAAGACATACAAATAGCCAACAGGTATATGAAAAAATGCTTAATAGCATTAATAATCCAGGAAATGCAAATCAAAACCACAATACAATATCACCTCACCCCAATTAGAAAGGCTATAATCAAAAAGACAAAAAAAAAAAAAATAACAAGTGATGACACAGATGTGGATAAATAGGCACTGTTACACACTATTGGTGGGAATGTGAAGTGGTACAGACATTTTGAAAAACAGTATGGAGATTCCTCAAAATATAAAAACAGAACTGCCGTATGATCCAGGAATCCCACCACGGGACATCTATTCAAAGAAAATGAAATTAGTAGGTCAAAGAGATACCTGCACTCCTATGTTTATTGCAGCACTATTTACAATCGCCAAGATATGGAATCAACCTAAAATGTCCATCAATGAGTGAATAGATAAAGAAAATGTGGTACATTTACACAACAGTATTTAATTCCACCACAAAAAAAAAAAATGAAATCCTGTCATTTGCGGTAAAATGGATGAGCTGTATGTTAAATGGTGTTAGCCAGGTACAGAAAGACAAATACTGCACGGTGTCTTACATTTGCAGAATTTAGAAAAGCTGATGTCAGAGAAGTATGAAGTATAGACTAGCGGCTCCTAGAGGCTGGAGAGGGTAGGGGAGAGGGAGGGATAGAGAGAAATTGGTCAACAGGTGCAAAATTACAGGAAGAAGGAATAACTTCCGATGCACTATTGCACATACAGGTGATTATAGTTAACAATATTATATTGTATATACAAAAATAACTAGGAGAGGAAATTTTGAATGTTCTCACCACAAAGAAATGACAAATGTTTGAGGTGATGAATAAGCTTATACACTGCCTACATGTATTGAAACATCACACTGCACCCCATAAAAATGTACAATTGTTATGTGTCAATTAAAAATAAAACAATTTAGAAGGGCAATGTAGATTGTGCTGGAAATCTTTTTCCCTGTAGTATTTTCCCCCAAATTGTTCTTCCATTTCTTGCATACTATAGTCATCTCTTTTTTTATGTTTTCTTACCTCATTTTTTCTTTTGTTTATTTTCAATGTTGAAAGATTAATTCAAGTATGACATGGCTAGTCTTTGGATGTCCTCACACTTTGCATGCTGTTTTACTTGAATCTTAAGCTGCTGGAAAATTTCACATAAACGTATGTACTGGTTTATAGATCTAGTAACCAGAGAGGAATGTCCCAGGAACTACACACAGAATCCCACAGGTTTCTGTGTGCTTTTTACCTCTGTATGTGATAAAAAAGGGTAGCTCTCTTTATCCTGATTGGTTTACATTCCAGTTATTTATCTATTGTTTCTAAATCCCTCTATTGCTATCTATTGTTATCTAGGTCCACTCATTTACAGTCTGTTTTGTGATGCCGGACTAGGATTCTGTGAACCGTATTTTCCATACTCCTTTGTCAACTGGTTTCTCATTGGGTTTAGAACACAGAATTCATAATTAGAGGGATATTGTAAGGAGAGAGGAGTGGAGGAAATACTTCCTTCCAGTTGTCCTACTGCCGTCTACATTGTTTTCACAGTGGCCGTTGTTCTAACCTCCAGCATCTTTTATCCAGCCCTGCAGTCTCTGCAGAGGTACCGGCAGTAGCTCAGAGGCTCTGTCTCCTTAGAGCTCTTGGCACCAGCTCTGTGGGAGGCTCCTCTGGTGTTCTAGGTTCTTGTAACCTCAGCTCTTCCCCTTTTCTTCCTAAAAGACTTGGCGGTTGGGGAAGGGGATGGAACGTTGCTGCTTCTTGATATTTTTGTCTGGGTTATCTCAGTGTTAGTTAACTCAGGAAGAAACCCTTCCACATCGGGGAGCTTTGGCAATAGAAAAGATTGACTGTTAAAAAGCTTTCTAAGCTTTCTCCTTGGAATGGCTGTACATTCCCTGGTACTCCTTCTGAAGCTGAATATGAAAGCTACAATGATAAAAGTGCTTCAAAATGGAAGAGTGGGTGTCCTCATGTGTTCCACAGCCCACCTTTACCACTAAACACTTACTTGCTCAAACAACAATTAACCTTATTCATTTGTTCTATAAGCACTGCTAGCATTTATTTATTCTTTCTTTTCATAACATTATGTAAATACATCAACAATAAGCATTAACCTAGATTTTGAAGTCTTTCTTTAAGTAAATCCTTTTAACTTTGTATCTCACAGGAAATTCCTAAGCCTACAGCATGATGGCGGCACAATTATCTTAATTCAAAAATTCCATCTTCTTACAAAGATTTACTTTTGTTTTTGGCAAGAAGTTAGGCAGGGGTCCACAACCCCTAGGCTGCTGACAGTACCAGTCCATGGCCTGTTAGGAACTGGGCCACACAGCAGGAGGTAAGAGGTGAGCATTACCACCTGAGTTCCCGCTCCTGTCAGATCAGCAGTGACATTAGATTCTTAAAGGAGCATAAATCCTATTGTGAACTATGCATGCAAGGGATCTGAGTTGCACCTTCCTTATGAGAATCTAAGTAAAGCCTGATGATCTGCAGTAGAACAGTTTCATCCTGAAATCATCTCTCCCTCTCTTCCCACATCCTCTCCTGACCACCTGTAGAAAAACTGTCTTCTAGGAAACAGATCCCTGGTGCCAAAAGGTTAGGGACTACTGAATTAGAGTACAGGATAATTGCTTACCTAAATCAGGGATTCTGCTGACACGCAACTGTTTCAATCTTTGTAAAACCAAGTCTGCAGGTCTTTTTCTAGTTTACTTTTACTGTCAATAATTAGGGCCAAAACAGGAAGCATTTGGTGTTTACCAGGGACCCTTTACTTTGGTGGTTGTGAACTACAAATTTTGTTCTCCCAGTTCTATATGAGAGACATAAACTCTACTCATTTCAATTTTTTAACCACTCTTTTTCACTGGGCATCGTAGCTCACAGCCACCACCTGCAAGTGGGGAATGCCTCCTAGAGCAAAACGAACCATGTATTGTGCTCACTCTATACTCCCCAATTTTTCTTGCATCTTGTCCCTTTCAATCAGATATCTTGGTGGCTTCTCTGATGTCTTTGAACATATATTGTTTGGTTTAAAATATTTTTCAGACCACTTAGTTTTCTTTTTCAGCAGGTCAATTGCTTTATAACATTCTAATTTACCATTTCTAGAAGCAGAAGTCCCATTTATTTGCTTTCAAGGTAAAAAAGACTAATCATATATCAGTCAAGGCGCCTGGCTAGTAAAACTGCTGACTGATTACAAAGAAAGAGCAAAGTTAAAATTAGGAGATTTAGTAAAGTCAGATTTTGATAAATCCTACACTGTAATCATTATTAATTTAACTTCCCTGTCTGCAAAATGAGTGAAATGAGGATCTCTAAGAATCATAAGCAAGAGAAGTAATGAGAAAATATTTTGTTCATGGTTATATGTTATATAGAAGTCAGTTGTTACAGTTATTATCAGGTCCTTCTAAAATTTAGTTATTGTCAATATGGATTCCACTTGTAGGAATGGCTTGGAGAACAAGTAAAATGTAGGAAGAGGTTATATAATTGTAAAATCAAAAATGTGAATGTATGCTTTCCACCCTAGTTCCAAAAATATTCCTAACTTTAAATTAAAATAAATAAGCTACATCCTAGAAAATAAGTCAGTATCTTTCAGGTTTGGACTAATTAATATAAATTAGATCTGCTCATATGTGTTTTAGAGAAGAACCCAAAGTTTGTAACAAATATTTACACCTTTTCAAACAATTTTAGAGAATATTTATTGAATGCTTATTCATGTGCCAGCCTTTATTCTAAATGCTTCAGGCACTGTATTTCTCACTTAATGTTCACAACTACTCTTTAACATAGTTACTATTTGTTTTTCCGTTTTACATATGAGAAAACTCAGATATGTATGTTGGGCAAGTTGTCTAGCATTTGTAAATAGTAGAAATGGAGTTGGAATCCTCAATCAAGGGACATATTCTTAACCATCGTTCTATATTGCCATGGTATCAAATAAGATTTTAATAACACTAAATAAATGTGACACCTGGCCGCACGGGGGCTCATGCCTGTAATCCCAGAACTTTAGGAGGCCAAGGTGGGCAGATCACAAGGTCAAGAGATTGAGACCATCCTGGCCAATACAGTGAAACCCCATCTCTACTAAAATATAAAAATTAGCTGAGCATGGTGGCGCATGCCTGTAGTCCTGGCTAGTTGGGAGCCTGAGGCAGGAGAATTGCTTGAACCCAGGAGGCGGAAGTTGCAGTGAGCCAATATCACACCACTGCACTCCAGCCTGGTGCCTGGCGACAGAGCGAGACTCTGTCTCAAATATAAAAAAAAATAAAGGTGATACGTAAACAGAGATGGTAGAATTTGCAAACAAATTCATCAACGACAAAGAAATGCCACAAATATATACAACAACAATTAGTAGGGATTTCTGGCTTTCACAGATATATTCAGTTGGTGCTAAGATACAGTTTTAGTGACATCAATTTCTGATTAGTTCAAATAAGGATTCATTAAAGCATCCACAGCACATTAACAAAAATATCCCTTTATTTAACAAACAAGGACATAAAACTTGGTAAAGGAAATAAAATTTGTTATCCAGAAACCAAAAAGATTAGGGAAAACCCCACACATAGTGGTTTATTCTTCAAAGTATAGTTTAAAGCTGTTAGATTGGATTCAGAATTTATGCTGGTGAGATTGGAAATATCAGGAGATAGCTATGGCTAAATTCCTATTGACTTGATGTGACTTAGCAGATGATGGATCATTTTACACTCAAAAAAGACTGTCAGAACCTAGAGAAAATTGGGTTCTAAATAAGGGCTCCACTGCAATATATATGACCCACTGCTTCTGGTAGTTTCCATAGATGTGGTATAGAAATGTTAGACATCTTTCCAAAGTCTTTCATAGATAAATTACTAAATTTTGTTTTTTAGTTTTGAAGTGCATCATGATGAAAACAAGAGGCAGAACTCTCTTAATTTTACGGATTTAAGCATATGTTTATTGATCAATGTATTGTTTATAAATTATATGTTAGTATAATAACTGACACCTTAAAACCAAAGCTCTTACAGCATTCAAACAATACTTAATAGTATTTAAAAAAATAAGTTACAGAGACATGGATGATTATAGTATCTTAAATAGCTTTATCCAGGTACCTTGGGGCTATTCAAAAGCACCCCTTCAAATGGTCCTTGTTTTGAAGCGCTATTCTAGAAATTTAGCTGGTTCTAAGTTAGTCTGAGGGAATTATGACAAACCTAAATATCTAAAATGAATTTTCTTGCTTTCTTGGAAGTATTTCAGAATGGAGACTGATGTGGTTTGTATATTTGTCCCCCCACAAATCTTATGTTTAAATGTGACTTCCCATGTTGGAAGTGAGACCTAGTAGGAGGCATTTGGGTCTTGGGGATGAATCCCTCATGAGTGGTTTGGTGCCATCCCCACAGTAATGAGTTCTCACTTTAGTAGTTCACATGAGAGCATATTGTTTACGATTCTGGCTCCTCTTTCTTGCTTTCTTGCTCCCTCTCCCCCAATATGACACTCTGGCTCCCCGTTTGCCTACCAGCATGATCGTAAGATTCTTGAGGCCTCACCAGAAGCCAAGTGAATGCTGGTGCCGTGCTTGTGTAGCATACAGAACAATGAGCCAAATAGACCTCTTTTCTTCATATTTACTCGTCCTCAGCTATTTCTTCATAGCAATGCAAAATGGCCTAACAGGGACTGTATTAGTCTGTTCTTGCATTGCTGTAAGGAAAGACCTGAGATTGGAAAATTTACCAAGAAAAGAGGCTTAATTGACTCACAGTTCCACCTGACTGAGGAGGCCTCAGGAAACTTAACAATCATGGCAGAAGGCATCTCTTTACAGGGTGGCAGGAGAGAAAATGAGTGCAAGCAGGGGAAATGCCAGATATTATAAAACCATCAGATCTTGTGAGACTCACTCAGTGTCACGAAAACAGTATGGGAGAAATCACTCCCATGACCAATTACCTCCACCTGATTCCGCCCTTGACACGTGGAGATTATTACAATTCAAATAGAGATTTGGGTGGGGACGCAGAGCCAAAGCATATCAAGGCCTAAATAAATTAGGGTTAATTCATATACTAGGATAACAAAATTGCCTTACCTAGCCCTGAACAGCCTTTTGACAGTGAAGTAACTATTATGGTATGGCATTTCCAGATTTTGTGTGAGAACATTTGTTACCTGTTCCCTCTGGTGTTCTGTTCACTTAATACATACAAGAAATGTTTCACCCTTCGAAACTATCAGATAATTTCTATATCTTACCAGGCTCATCTCAACATTACGTAGATTGTATTTCGGCACTAACACACTGCAATATTTTTGACTGTAGAGGTGTTTTGAGGCAAGGCAGAGTCAAGCATGTGAGAGGAAGGCAATTCTAGAAGCACAGATGCATGCTTGGATTAGACATTTAATTGCTAAGTAATCCCTCAATTTCCTGGTTATATGACTTATAAAAAATTTAAAGTATATCTTTGTTAAGATAAAGTTGAGT